>NW_004524788.1:635895-644255 GCF_000260255.1 Octodon degus
GGGAGTTCTGCTGAAGGGATCCATGCTGGGCCTGCACTCTGGGTCTATTCAGGATCCAGTGGGCCCCAGGAGGTCTCATTCACACACCAGGCCTGCACTCTGGGTCAATTCAAGATCCTGCAGCCCCAGGTGGTCTTACTCACACACCAGGCTTCTGAAATCAACCTAAGCAGCCATACCCTAATTAAACTCCACCTCAGAACAACGTGGCTCTCTATCACTTCTCAAATGGGATAATTTCCTGTTTGGAACTGAGCTACAGGAGTTCACCTGTCCCCCTTATCCACAGAGGATGACTGAAACCCCAGGAAGTACTGACTTCTCTATGTACAGTTTTTTCTCATACATACACATTTATGATGAAGCATACATCCTAGATTAGGCACAATAAGAAATTAATAAAAATAATTAAAAGTAAAACAGCAATAGCAATACACTATAACAGAAATTGTGTGAGTATAATCTTTTTTCTCTGAGATTCTCACAACATCACTGTGTACCATACTCACCCTTTTTCTGGGGATGAGGGGAGGTGATACTGTGCTTATGGGGTCAGGAAGAGTGAGGGAAAGGACTGTAGCATTGTGACGAGGTGTTAGGCTACTTGAACACAAGCACTAGGACACCCCCACTGTCAGTCGGATGACTAATGGATGGATATTGTACACTTAAATACAATAGAAAAGACGGACAACAGCACGATCCATGTCCAGGCTGGATGGAGCAGGGTGGTGAGAGATTTATTTTATTATGTATTCAGGATGACACTCCATTTAAAATAATGAATCATTTTGAAGGGGACTTGTCTATGTAATATTTTGGAATTATGCTTGATAGTAGGTTACCAAACACTACAAAAATTGATACTGTAGATATAGGGATTCCCATATTATGTAACTAAAGCACTTTTAGGCCGTGGTACCAAGGATAAAATCCAAGGAGCACTGGATTATGTCCTCAACCCTTTTTAATTTTGTTTTGAGGAAGAGTCTCACCCAATGGCATGGGTTGACCCTGAATATTCAGTCCCTTGCTTTAGCCTCCAGAGTAGCTGGGATCACAAGTGTGAACCACTGCACCTAACTAAGACACTTTTTTCCCTGCTTTACTGGAGATTGAACCCAGGGTCTTTACATTCTTTAAGTATTTGAGATAAGGTCTCCATAAATTGTTAAGTGGTCCTGGCTAGGCCCAAACTAATGATCCCCCTGCCTCAGCCCCTCTACAGCTTGGATCACAATCGTGCACCACCATGTATGGCTCCAACTAAACCACTTTTGGAAGTGCCAGCTGAGGAAGCAGGTAGATCTAGCTCTCCTACTGGATACCCTCCCTTGGCAGCCACCACGGTCAGAAAGTTCAATCTGTGCTTTTTCTTTATAAATCAGCCCATTACCGTGTTCCTAAAGACAAAAGTCAAAACCCCCTCTCCAAAAGATAAACCTCTCCTATGGCCACAGAAAATAACAAAGAAAGACATACTTACTGTCAGAACACCCTCCTTCCTGGTACATCTAAAAAGATCAGAGGCGAGTCTTATAAAGGCACTTGGCCAACTCCAATTAGGCAAGAACAGAATTAATAGCTTGAAGCAGCAATTAAAGAAGTATATTTAACATAAAGAACACCGCAGGCTTGTAACCTTTTCTGAGTCCCATGGGACACGCCAGGTCTGGGTTTTGAGTGTTCCTGGTTATATTACTTCTGCTTTGTTAGAAGTTTTGTTAGAAGTCATTCCCCCTGTCACATGAACTCAGAACAAATCAGATAGAGACATCAAACAGAGGGGCCTGCCCATGGGTTCAAACCTGTCTTCTTCACAGAAGGCAATACTGTCGCATTTCCCAGGTGATTACTGGGGCACAGGCTCTCCCTGCAATTTCCCCACATAGACTCTGTGAAGGACTCTACTTTTGAAAATCTATGCAGACCTGGAAGATTTCTTAGAGCTGTCCGGAAGGAAGAGACACTTACCACCTATTACTCCATAATACCAGGCACTCCTTACTCCCAGCATACTTTAACGTGCTTGGCCACCTTACTTCCACTGAGATGCCTGATTTTTCCAACAACATCAAGAAAAATCAACTTCACCTAACTCCTGATTATAATGGCCTGAGTTCAGCCACCCTCAAGAAAGAGCATGAATTAAATTATTCATTGATTATAACTTGTTAAGACCACTGTGATAGTTAACTGTGTCAACTTGAGTAGGTAACACCCAACTAATTTGATTGGCATGGCTTTGGGTGTGGCTGATGGGAGTTACTGATGTCAAAAGACCCAACCTGCTTGTGGGTGGCACCAGCCAATAGGCTTGTATGTAGCCTGAATGGAATCAAAGAAGGAAAGAAAGGAAGCTCTTACTTCTTTGGAGCCACTCATTCTTCAACTTTAACCCAGACATTATATGCTGGCTTCCATGGCAGGCCTTCAGCTTTCTGGCACATGCCCTCTGACCAAATTTGGAGAGGAATCTACTGTGGGCTCCAGGTTTTTGACTGGACCCTTCAGATCACCAGGCAGCCCTTTTGAGCTCTTCCACACCTGTCTCTGTGGATAACCCCTGGAAGTTTACCTTATAAATCCTTATATTTTTATATATCTTAGCATTACATCTGTTTCTCTAATGAGCACTGACTGATACAGCAGCCCAATCATAAGAATAATAATGATGATTTTAACAGTGATTAAGCATCTACATTGTGCTAGCTGCACACAACTCTTTAGAGCTGCAAAGTAGTTTTGCAGCATTGAATATTATTATACCTGATTTTTCAGATCAGAACAGGAAGACTCATGTGGTGACCTAGCACCGCTAATGTGGGCTCGGCACAGTATATATTCCAACCTGTGCAGACTCAATGGTCTGACTTGGATAAGGCAGCACTCACCCCTCTTTTTTTTCCCTACTTGAGATACATGTTGGAAGTAAAAGAAATTCCTCCTGGCTTGGTGCCAAACTCATGGGACAGGCTTGGGTGTGGCTCTCTTCTCTCCAAGGTTCGGGGCCTGACTGTTTGCACGAGTTAAAATGAAGCCATCAGAGTGGGCCCTAATCCAGTATCTGGTACCTTTGTAGAAGATAATCAAGTGAAGGCACAGGCACAGGTGGGAAGGATGTCCTGTGATGATGACAGCAGAGATTGGAGTTATATAGCTACAAGCCAGGGACTGCCAGAGAGTGCCAGAAATCACCAGCTTTGGGAAGAGATGAAGGGAGGTTCTGTTCCCCCATAGCTTTCAGAAGGAACATGGCCAACACTTTGATTTCAGACTTCTGGCCTCCAGAACTTTGAGTCTGTAAGTTTCTGTTGTTTAAACCACACAATTTATGGTATAGTACTTTGTTATAGTAGCCCTGGGAAACACACACACATGTGCGCGCACACACACACACACACACACACACACCTATTTTGATTTTTCATGATTTTTCTAAGTATTCACGCCATTTTTTTCTGCATTTTACAACAAGAATACATCAGTGAGTTATTACATTCAAATGATTATTTGAAACTTCAAATTACATTAGGTTAGGCATCTCCAAAGAAGCAGAATCTATCTATCTCTTTATCTATCTATCTATCTATCTATCTATCTATCCATCCATCCATCTATATATCTATCTATGGGCTCATGAGACCCTACAAGGCTGAGAAGACTCATGGTCATCTTGCTGCAAACTGTAGAATCAAGAAAATTGGTGGAATAACTCAGTCCAAGCCCAAGGGCCTCAAATCTTGGGAAGGGGTAAGAGGGGAAGGGACCAGTTCAGAGGTCTGAGAACCAGGAACTCAATGTCCTGGTACAGATGACGATGGATATCCCTGATCAAGGAGAAGGAAAAAATTCACCTTTCTTCCACCGTTTTGTTCTACTAAACTCGAGATCAGATAGCTTTTAAGAAGTGCACAGCATATTACACAAGCTTAGCGACTTTACACAACACACATTATTTATTGTCTCAGTTTCTGTGAGTAGTGTCTAGGTGGGACTTTTTAGAGTCCTGTCCCTTGGAATGCCTCACTGGGCTGTGACGGAGGAGTCTACTGGGGACACAGACATCTCAGTGCTCCTTTGCAGCTAGACCAACAGTCAGGCTTCTGAAAGCCATTGAGTTGAGCCTTTCCTCACTGGCTGGCCCTGTGGGAATCTGTGTGACAGCTGGCTTCTGCAGAGTACCCTGGCAAGAACACAAGGGGGAATAGAAGCAACACAAGCCAGTCTCTTACAACTTAATCTTGAAAATGACATCATCATTTTTGCTGAATTCTATTGGTTAGAGACAAGCCACTAGGTCTAGTTCACACTCAATTAGAAGAGATCACACATGGCATAAATAACAGGACACAGTGGTCAATGGAGCCAATTTAGAGGGCTGCCTGGGACACTTGGGACAATGGAGAAGCAGCTGAGCTCATTCTGGAGGATCTCACTCTACTCCTTTTCCATTTCACAGGAAAAAAGGGGAAGTGTGTGTGTGTGTGTGTGTGTGTGTGTGTGTGTGTGTGTGTAACAGATCACATATGCAAGGGTGGTTCAATAAGATTATCATGAGGGTCAGAGGGATAGCGCTGAGGCATAAACATCTACCTGGCAAGCACAAGAACCTGAGTTCAATCCCCGGCCCCATTTACAATGCAGTGTCAGCCCCAGATCCAAGGGCGCCATCTCAGCCCTGGATGCAAGTGCCCACCATGCAGCCCTGGAACTGGGCATGGCAGCACATGTCTATAATCCCAGCACTTGGAAGGATGAGACAGAAGGATCTCTGTAAGTTCAAGGCCAGCCTGAGGGCTACAAAAAAAGTGAGCACAAAGACAGCCTTGTGCATAGCGACACTCTGTCTCAAAAAAAAAAGATTATCATGGGCCTGAAAAATTCCTACTGCCTAGTGACCTTGCAGCTAGAGTGACATTACAATGCATGGCATTAGTCACATTTGGGAGGATGCCTGTATAAACAACCTTTCTATGCTACTAGTCAAATAAATGTACAGCACATCAAGTACACGATCCTTGATAATGACAATAAATGATTACATTATTAATGTGCTTTCTTTACTATACTTTCTATCACTAGTGTGGAGTGGCCTCCTACACATTTTTTAAAGTTGACTATAATACAGTACACCATGAGACACAGCAGGTCCTGATAGCTCATGTCTACTGTAACTTTTGTATGATTTTCTCTTGCATTTAATGTAGCTCCATGTTATTTTGTGCATCACAATTCAAAAGCACATAGACTCTGTTAAAATTGCCGGTAGGAGGCCATTGAGCCTAGGTGTGGAGTAGGCTAGCTCATCTAGTGCAGGCATGACAAAACTATGACACACATGTTTTTCTTTGAAGACAAAAGATACTAGTGTATGAGGCTTTTTTCTAAATGAAGAACTTAGTATTCAGATTTAATTGCAGTATTGGAGTTTTGTGCTAAATAAGCAGGGTTCGCGTTGCGCTTGTCTTTAAAAGCCACACCATCACTGATCTAGCTCATGTCATTATATTATGATGCTTGCACAAAAACAAAATCACCTAAGGCAGCATTTCTCAGCATGTACCACTACTGTCACATGATGCATATCTGTGTGTAGCACTGTTTTTAAAATAACTTAATTCAAAGGAATTGCAAGGCATTAGCTTGGATCTCAAGGGAAGAACTGTCAGTAGGAAATGATAAATGACAAGAGATGGTCAAAACTATACTAGAGGCTATTATATCCCAAATACTGATTTGAACAGATTGCTTTTCTAGATCAGTTTGCAAGGAAGTAACAACGCCAAGGACGGAGGGTAAGTGGGTGAAAGCTGAGATGCGAGAGAATGGGGGCTTGCAGCACTGGGGGCTGGGAGGAGAGACTAGCAAGCCAGAGCTGGAAATTCCTTCCAGACTTAATAATCCTGGGCATCATTAAGAACCAAAGCAAGACTTCAGAACATATGTTTTGTGTTGACAGCAGACCCTTAATTAAAACAGCCCCAGTGAAGAACAACCTGATTAAAGAAAAGTGGTGCTTAAAGAACAATTTGACTGCTGATTGACAAGGGCTGGTGGAGAGCAGGCAGTTCCCTCTCGGTTCTGCGGCCCTCCAGATGAAGAGGAATTTGCACCAACTGAGTGCTCCCTGCGTGTCAGGCAGTGTGCTAGGCCACGGCATGGCCCTGGCCTCATGAACACCACAAATCCATTTGATTTCTACTATAGAGAGGAGACAACTAAGCTGGAAAGGTGAAGTGGCTTGCTGGAGGTCCCACAAGCTAGCTGGGCACAGCCATAAATTTGATAGGGCTCCTTTGCATAGCTTTCATTTATTCATAATTCTGGTCATTGTAGTGAATCTGAATGTCTCGACAGTGATAAAAACCATATGCCTCCCATATACATTCTTTCTTGGGAGACTAGTGGTTTTAGATATGCTCGGTGTTGCTCGAGGGCACAACCAGTTTCAGATCCACATGCCATTTATGGACTAGAAACCCCTAGGACAGGACTGAGATGACCTCTGAAGTTGTCTGTCTGCATTTCCAGGAAGTGCCAGAGATGTCAACCTTGGGACTGAGACTGGGGAACACCTATTTCCTGAGACAGCTGAAGTCATTTTGGGGTTGCACAAAATGAACCACTTCCTGATAAAATTAGACCTTTTTTGAGGAAATGAAGTTGTCTTGGGAAACAAATTCACTTTAATGTCAGTTTGGGGTGGAGGTTTTAGAAGAAAGATGGAAAACTGATTTTGCAGAGGACGTTTCTGTGGCTCCACTTTTTGTCATCTTCCCTCACTCATATACACTCAGAAATCTGGGCCCCAAATAGACACCAAACTCCCACCACCTATTGTGCAACGTGGCTTCCCTATATACTTCTAGAGTCTTCAAGCTGAGGAGAAAGAACCCAAGTGTTAATGGCTTTACATGAAGGCCCTCAGAGCTCCTTGTTGATAATATACCCCAGCACTGATTGAGTGCTCATAGGAGCTCCACACGCTACCTGTATTTTGTCATTTAATCCTCAGGAAAGTTCTATGAGGTGACACTGTTATTAGCCCCATTTAAACACTACTCTTTACTGGCTTTTTTATGAGGGAGACAATTTTTAACTTCAATGAAATAAGACTTTATTGTCCTACATGATTAACTTTCACAGGGAAGGTATAAACCAGGCTTAGCATTTGACTGAGAGACCCATCTGGCTATCGTTTGCTCCCATAAATATGTAGCATGAATATGAGCTGTCTTCCTAGAAACTTCCTCTCTCGAAGCTAATTGGACAGCCTCCCTATCTATACCCTATGACTTTTCCACTCCCAACCTGATCATAGCCAATGGATTTTACAGTGGACAACTGACCCAGCTGACCCAATGAATACCTCCTCTAGAATTTGGCCTTAAGATCTGACAGCATTCAACTGGCTTTGGTGACCTGAAACAGTGGCAGTAAGGAACTCAAATTATGTCACAGTGTGTGGTACCTCAGGAGAGACAAACTGCTATGTGAGAATAAAACAGCTTATGGGAAAATGTCAAGAAACCTGGCAGGAATATTCCAGAACACGGTATGTCCTGGTTCTGGTCATTCCTGAACTCAGCAGACTAGGTGCTCTTCTTGAGGTTTGATTCTTTAGATGTATGTCCCTTCTTTTTGCTGAACACAGTTAATTTGTGCTTTTGACCAAGAGTCCTAACTAATTAATAGGTAAAAGGGATTTCTCTTGAGTGACACTTCTACTCCTACAGAAAGATTGGATGTTGCCACCAGAAAAATTTCTGAGACTTCAGTAACACTTTAGTCTATGTGTACCCTTGCAAGATCCAACCCAAGATTTAGAGCAGAGAGTGAAAATCACCAGACTGGGTCCATGTTTGAACAATCAGCCACTGGAATGGCCAGAAAGACAGTCAATTCAACCAAAGTTAAAGTTCCAAAGGCACGAAGCAAGTTCATTATGTGTACAAAAACCTCAGAAGTTCACTGAGAAAATTTGTCTTTGCCTGTTTTTGGCTGCTATAAGTAAGTATCTGAGACCAAGTAAATTATAAAACACAGGTGTTCATTTGGCTCACAGTCTTGAAGGCTGGGAAGGTCAAGGATATGACATGGGCATCTGATGAGGTCACAACATGGCAGGGCTCACGACATGGAGAGACAGGGCAAGTGTACCACCTTGTTCTCTTGTCCTTTTCTTCTAAAGCCACTAATGCCATCAAGGGACACTATCCAAATCAACATATGACTATGGAGAATAAGTTTCAACACATGAAATTCAAATCATAGCAGAATTAAAATATTTTATCTCCTGATTCACTTCCAAAGCTGAATATAGGGCTGGTGAGATGGCTCAGTGGTCTAAAGCACCT
>NW_004524788.1:644355-651098 GCF_000260255.1 Octodon degus
CCCTGGTGGGCTGAGCTGGTCACACACACAATAAATTAATAAATAAATAAATATTAAAAAAAAGTGAAACCAAAGCTGAATATACTGATTAACTTGATAACGAGAAATATTGGCAATCCCTGGCACCATCCCGAGGGGCGCTGAGTGGGCCACCAAGACTGAAGTTGGTGACACAGGCCTATAATCCCAGCGCTGGGGAGGCTGAAACAGGAGGATTATTATGAGTCCAAGCTGCATAGCAAGACCCTGTACCAAATACATTAAAAAAGAGAGAAATATTGGGATAATATGGCACCTGGGAATGCAAGCTTGGAGTATATAGACAGCAGTTAAATGCAGGGCCACCATGGTCATCCTAGTTGAGGAAGAGTCTGAGCCTGTCTTTCCTTCTGCAAAGCAGATATAATGACCCCTGCTTTCCAGAGTTACTACGCGGATGTGGCGTGCCCCATACAATCAGGGCAGCGCGACACATGGAACATGGCACAGCTCTTAAAGTTTCCCATAGAGTGACCCTCACAGATGTTCCAGGAAGCAAAGATACCACCATCCAGCCAGGCTGTGAGGTGCTGGACTTCTTGGCTCCTGGATGCACGTCATCACATTAAAGGCTTGGAGAAGTCCTGTGACAGAAAACTTCTTTTTTTTATTAAATCAATTTTTCTCAATTTTATTTATTCACAGATTCTTTTCCTTTGCTCTTTTCCATGTGACATTTTAACATCAGCTCAAACATCTAAAATCCCATCTGAGCTAATTTTGTCCCAGAGCAAAACAAATGATTCCACCATTAGCTCTGCGATGCACATGTGGTATCTCCTATCTTACTGTCAGAAGTTACCTGGTTTTTCCTCCTGAATTCATGTGACTTACTTGGAATTTATATTGATGGAGGGAAAAACTATTTCTCTGCCTTGGTTTACTAGAAAGGAAAAAAATCCAGTCACCTTGGTTTGGGGAAATTTTCAAATTAGGCCACTATACTAAGAATACAAACAATCAAAAAAAAGAAAAAGCAATTTTATCTTTATTGGTCACTAAGGAGCTAAATATTTAGAAAAACTAACTTAAAAAGACCCCTAAAGGAATCTGTTATTGCAACAAACAGACAACAAGGTTCTAGGCTGGGGCAGGTAGATACATGAGGAGTGATTGTGGAAGGAGGTCAGGAGTTTCAGCTTTGATTGTCACTGACTATGACCCCAGGCCATTCACAAAACTCATCTTTGCCTTAGTGGTATCTTCTGTCCTCCTTCCTGCAGCCAAGGCAAACTAGGTGAGATGGCAGTTGAAAGAACTTTTATTGGCAGGAAAGCCCCCATAATCAACTGTTAAATTATATTAGATCTGTTGCACACTGTGTCAAAATAGCATCATACAACTAAAGTTTTGTAGTACATATAATAGGGGTAGACAAATTTAATCAAACTCTTTTTAATAAAAAAACTCAATACACCAGTCTTTCTGTCACTACTATAGAGCAAAAATAGCCACAAATAATAATAATGCAAATAAATTAATGTAGTTATATGCCAATAAAACTTCATTTATAAAACTAACAGCCAATCAGATTTGCTCCAAAAGCTGTAGTTCACCAACCCCTGATATATAAATCAACAAGAATCTTGCAAAAAATAAAAACTGAGGTGTGTCAGGATGTAAGATTTTGTGGCCCTCAAAAAACCTAATTTCCCTTTAATATTATAATGTTCCTTTTACAATGAGTACAATAGACATCTTTACAAACTAACCATGTTCTAATAAGATCCCAAGGATTGTCACAGGTCTTCCACAGGCAGCAGAATTATGGATGCTGGGAACAGCTTTCAATTCCCACTTCCTCTGCTTCAAATTCCAGCTCTGTAGGGGTCCTGCGGACCTTTCCCACATCATAGCCAGGGCTGCTTTGGTGGGAGGAGGGGGTCTACATACCATCCTACAACTGCTGCTTTACAATTATGCTAGCTGAACTGTCCCTTTTGTTGGGTGTAACAAGCTGATCTCAAAAAAAAAAAAAAAACCACCCTTTATCAGGGGTTCTCAAGTGGGGGGATTTTCTCCCTCCCCAAAAGACATTTGTCAATGTCCTTGAATATTGGGGTGGGGGCTGTTACTGGCATCTGGCCAGCAGAGGTCACAGATGTTAATGGAACAGTCTCACCATAGCAGAGAATTATGAGGTCCAAAAGGCCCGTAGCACTGAGGTAGAAGCACCATGTTTAATATCGATGAACCTTATGCTCAGGGCAAATAACCATTTGTTTACTTATTTACATCTTTGCACCTCCCTTTGTAATCAAAAGGAGGTGATGATTTCCCAGGTGTTCTACATTCCCAGGATCCACACAAGGCCAGCCACTCTCACCACAGACATCACTAGGCACACAGAGAGGAGAAGCGGAGGGTTAGTGTCGTTTCACAGGGTAGATGTAAATGTGAATTGTGTGACATCGTGTACCATCAGTTCCCGCCCCTCTGCTTTGGGTGCACTGGGAAGCAAGCACCTGGAAATCTGAAAATGATTTATTTATGGACATATATGATAACATTGTTTCCTTCTCTTCCCCTGACTTTTAAGAAATTTTAATAGGAGTTGCAAAGTATAAAGTGGAAGGAATTTATGTTCCAGAATCTTCAAACATATAGTACAGAGACCTCTGAGATGATAATAGGAACATGAAGGAGGTACTTGTCTTAGTATGTCGGATGTCCCAACACTGAGAGAAGCGGAGACAACGCTGAACGCCTACCCTGCCTGTAGCCTCGCAAGCACTCCTCCTCGAGGGGGTCAACACTGCAGTTATGCGAGAAGTTTCAAGACTTGCCCAAAGTCATTCTGTCCCCTAAAAGTGGCAGGGAGGCCAACTTAGACAGTCTGGCTCCAATCTTAACTCTTAACCTCAATTTTGTATTTATCTGTCTCCACGTGCCCCCAACTCTATCCCACGTGCCTAAAGGTTCTTATTTATAGCCCCTGAAGGGCTCAGGATCAAGCCTCACTTCCCCCCAGACTTGCTAAGCCCCCACTTAATGGAACTGAATCAAAACCAGATTTTGCCTGGTAGACGGTGAGTATCTCCCGGCGGCCGCGCGGGGTCGCGCTGGCGCTGGCCGTGGTGCATCAAGGAGGAGGCGGGACCCCCAGCCCCTCCCAGTAAGAGGGAAGGGGAACTTCAAGGAGGCGGAGTGGGGACTCGGTGAACCGGCTTCCTAGGGGAGGAGGAGCCTGCAGCCCCCCAGGACACACTACCCCATGTTTTGTGCATTGTAAAGATAAATATTATTCCATCAGGGAGATGGTTGTAACCACTTAATTAACGAGGTCTTTGTTGTTGAAACAGAGAGTGGTGAATCCAGTAATTGCCCGTTTAAATGGCATGGAAATATATGCTCCCCGGGGCAGACACTGCTCTGCTTACAGACGTGTCTTCCTGCGGTCCTTGTGTGCTGGAACCGCAGCCAAGGGCTGGTCTTCATTTGAAGGGGGATTGGCTCTGCGGGCCTGTTTCCTTCCAGACAGTTCCGCCCTGGTTAAGCCTCCCGCTCACAGGCAGCGTGCTCCCTGAGATGCCTGCTGGGCTTCCCTGTCTACCGGGTGAAGGCAAATCCAGTGTCCCCACCAGGCCACCTTGGAGAGGAAAGGAGGGGCAATTAGACCGGATGATGGGCACAAATGAGACACATGGCTAGTCCGCTACTGTCCCCCGTCCTCCAGCACAATTCCCCTGGTGTCAGCCCGTTTCTGGGGAGCATAAGCTGCTCCGTCTTGGCCTAAACAGGCTAGCTGACAGGATGACCAGCCAGCCCCTGGCTCACTGGCCCTCAAGGGTTTATTCTTGTCTAGAGAGACTCTGGCTGAAGTTCAAAGTTCTAGTGAAGATAACTTCTACAACGTCGGTAGAGTAGGCCTGAATCCCTCAAGTTTCTGCCATTTCTAGTGAAGGACTGAACTCATCATGGAAAACCCATTGAACAGTGTCTGCAGGCTGATGACAGGGTCGGACTTACGTGTTTTAAAAAGTGATGTTGACATCTTGAATGGAGGAAGCACAAACGGATTGGGGCTAAAGAGTGGGATGGGGAGGTAGGAAATCAAGTCATTGTTTGGGGATGTGGCCAGGGGACAGGATTTTCCCCACTCTCAGATCAAGAAGCAAAGGATGCTTGGTAAGACCTCAACAGCTGACTGCAGTGGTAAGCACCTGTAATCTCAGCACTGTAGGAGGCTGAGACAAGAAGATGGTAAATCCAAGCCCAGCCTAGGCAACTTGTTGCCTGAATGAGATCATGTCACAAACAAAAATTTAAAAAGGGCTTAGGTTGTAACTAAGTGCAAAGGCACCTCCCTCTGAAGCCAGGCACAATCAGTTTCTCACAAGGGCCTAAGACCTTGGTATGGAGGGAAAGGTCCATAATAATTCTTATGATCAGTTAAAATTGACTGATAAATCAGAGCCTAGTAGGTAAACTGAAAGATCTGCACTTATATTAAGCTTGTGGCGTTGGAAGACAGACTGAGAGAAATTTAGAGAGTCCTTCTGGCTGCTAGAAATTGAGCCACAGACAGACAATAGATAAGTAAAACATACAGTGTGTAAATAACAATAAATGTCTCAGAGGAAAATAAAACAAAGGAAGTGGGTAAAAGTGGGTTCCTTCTAAATAAAGAGGCAGAAAGGTATATGATACAGAGTCATCTCTCTGTGTCCATCAAGGATTGGCTCAAATATTGTAGTATTTACATATAACCTGCACACATCTTGTATAGTCTAAATCACTCTAAGGTGATCTATCATCCCCATACTGCTTCATGTAAATGTTATGTGAATAGCTTTTATTTAGAAAACGACACGAGACATCTTTACATGTTCTATACAGATTCATTTTTTCCTGAATTGTTTTTGTTTGAATATTTCATTTAATAAATCTTATAACCACACTTAATTGGTCTAAAACTAAAGTCATTGTAGTCATGGCAATCTACCAAATTTTTTCATGGACCTATAATTTATAGGAAAGGTGAGGGTAGGGATTTGTACATGTTCCATTATGAATACATGTTTTAAATGTTCTTTACTTCTAATGAATGATCCTTTACATCCAAATATTCCCCAAGTTTCCTAAATATTTTCTAGCCACAATAGAAATATCAAAACCAGCTTCAGATACTGAGGAACAACAATATACATGCATATAAAAAACATCACAATAAAAGACAGAAGGACATGGTGATGTATGCTTGTAATCCCACCACTCGGGAGGCTGAGGTGGGAGGATCAAAGTCAACCTAAGTTATAAAGTGAGTTGAAGCTCAGCTTGAACTGCATAGAGACACTCTGCCTGAAAAAGACAAAAAAAAAAAAAAAAAAAAAAAAAACATACTATGAACAATTGTATGACAACATATTAGATAATCTAGATCAATTAGACAAATTCCTAAACATGTACAAATTACCAAGATTATTTAAGGAGAAGTACAAAGTATGACCATACATTCAAGAACTAAAGAGTTTAAATCAATAACCAAAACTCATAACAACAAAATCCCAGGAAAAGATTGTTTCACTGATTAATTCTATCAAATATTTAAGCAATATTATTGCTTAGTGGTAGAAGTACCAGTATTTCTCAAATTCGTCCCAAAATTGGAGGCACAGGCAATGGTTTCTAACCCATTTTATAAAGCCAACATAACCCAGATACCAAAACCAGACTCACATCACAACTGAAATACAGTTAAGTATTTCTTAAGATTAAAGATGCAAAATTCCTCCACAAAATACAAGCAAAATGAATGTATCAGCAAATTTAAGATCATACATCATGGTAGGGATTTTTCACAGGATGGACCCGACGGATGATAATCAGCATAGCGCCATATGAATGCAAAGATGATCAATGCTTATCTCTATTGATGAAAAAGCTGCGATAACGTACCACGTACTTTCATGATAAAAAGACTCAACAAACTAGAGACAAAAAAAAAGTTTCTTCAAACTCATAAGTTAACTTCATTCTCAATGATGAAAGACTGCCCCCCAAGACACACAAAGATGTCTGCACTTGCTGTTTCCATTCAACATTGTGTTGTCCACCACAATTAGGCAAGAAAAGGAAACAAAAGGCATCCAGATATGAGAGGGAGAAGTAAAATTATTTATATTTAGTGAGGAAATGTTCTGAAGTTAGTAACGATAGTTACACAGCTTTGTGAATGCATTAAAGGACAATGATTTGTACATTTTTAAATGACTTAACATAATTTTAACATTATTGATTTTTATCTCAATTTTTAAGTCATATATATGTTTATTGCAAAAATGTTTTCAAATACAGGATTACATAAATTAATAGTAAGAATACCTCTTTCTCCATTACTTACAGTTAATCATCATTAATGGTCTGCTATGTGCCCTTCTAGACCTTTCTACTATTTACACATGCACATGGACACACACACACACACACACACACACACACATACACATACACACACAGGCACAGGCAATGATTTCTAACTCATTTTGCACAAAGAAGCTAAGGGGCTGGGGACATAGCTCAGGGGATGAGCACCTGCCTGGCAAGCACAAGGACCCGAGTCCAATCCCTGGTACCATATGCTGTGCTCGCCCCAGAACCCCAGGCCTGGTGGTGCATGCCTGTAATCCCAGCACTGGGGAGGCTGAGACAAGAGGAATGATGTGAGTCCAAAGGGCATTATGATACCTTGTATCAAAAGAAGA
>NW_004524788.1:651317-657256 GCF_000260255.1 Octodon degus
AGATAGCAGAGGTGTATTGTTTTTTTTTTTTTTCTTTTTTAATTTTTCCTTTTTTTCAGTGTATTTAGTACAGGGTCTACAAGGTCTCACTATACACATTGGACTCGTAATGATACTCCTGTTTTCAGCCTCCCAAGCACTGGGATTACAGGCTTGCACCACCACCCCCAGTCTTGGTGGCCATCTCAGTACACCCTGGGGGCAGGGCCGGCACTGCACCCCCAGGATCACCCTAGTCCTGCACCTGCCTAAGCAAGTACTTTAATCCACTGAGCTATCTGGCCAGCCCTGTATTGTTTTTATCAACTACCTAAGTAGTTGATTCTATAGATTCAAGGTACTATCATTTTTAATAACCATTACTATCCCTATGTAAAAATATTTATGGAGTCTGGGCATGATGATGCACACCTGTAATCCCAGCACTGGGGAGGCTAAAAACAGGAGGAACACTACAAGTCCCAGCTGCATAGTGAGACTCTGTACCAAATACATAAATGAAAAAAATTATGAGTAGAACACATACAACTTTTCACTATTATTAACAATGCAGCAACCCATCTTTGTACATCTATCTTTGCACACCGAAAGAGGTAATCTCTGGGATAGGTTGGTTAAACTGGACTTGCTCTTAGAATGTATTATGCATTCTGTGGAGGACTTGCCTGGACACTGAAAAGAGCAGCTGCCATCTGTGTTTGCACTTCAGTGGCACCATGGGTCATACAGGCAAGGAAAGACTAGGGGTGGCTGTTAGCATCAGAGGAACAGTGCTTGCTGTGTGGTAAAGAAAACTGAGAACTTTGTTGGGGAGATAGCTCAGTAGAATAAGCACTTGCCTGGAAAGCACAGGGTCCTGAGTTCAATCCCCGGTACCACAAAAAAATAAATGCTGAAAACTGAGAACTCTGGAATTGTCCTGTGCCAAACTGTGACCTTGTCCTCTCCTACAGCTTCCATTTAGTCATTTATAGCAGGATTTTTCTTTTCTTTTCTTTTCTTTTTTCTCCGAATGCCTTTGGGGCAGGTTTGGCTGGCTTGAGTTGTAGGGATCAAACCACAGCAACCTGAGCCTGACTGCTTTGTTGAAGCAGCCACTTAGCGAACTGAGCTAAGGGGCAGCACCCCCCACATTCAGTCATTTACAAATAGCACAGTGAAAACAACAGTGCTTACTCCCAAACTTGCATGAGAGAAGACAACCTGTGGCTGGAGCTGTCACTGCATGTGCAAGCAGTGTGACAGAGGGCCCCAGTGTAGCCAAGCGCTCCAGTGTAGCGGAGAGCTCCAGTGTAACAAAGGGCTCCAGAGGACTCACTGCTCTTCTCTTTTCATTTGTTTTTTACTTTAGCCAATAAAGATCCTTTTTCAGTGATACCACACCCAAATCCTGACACAGAATGTCTTCAATTACAGTAGAAAGTGTTGCACATTCAGTAGGAGCTGTCCTTTGAATTTTATCTGTTCCCAATATAATATTTTTTTCAAGACAAGGTCTCACTCTGAAGTTCTGGCTGGCCTTGTACTCACTATGTAGCCCAGGCTGGTCTTGAACTCACAGCAATTCTCCTGCCTCAGCCTCCCAAGGGCTAAGATTTATGGTCATGCACCTCCATGCCTGGCTTCCAATAATCTTTAGATGCTGACAGTGGCAAAGAGTTCATGTTCCCATTTAGCCACAAGATTATGAGGAGAGGAAAGAATCAATAGGAAACAAGTAAAGGTGGTCCACAGGTTAATTGGATTAAAAGCACTTTCATCTTAAAACTGATTATCAGAACACAGCCCCCTTCTAATCGAAGTGCACTTGAGCTTGTGGGTGTGCAGACTTCCAGATTCATCCAGCTGTCCTCTTTGCCTAAACAAACACTCTTCACCTTTGTCAGGCAGGTGCTTAAACCACTCAGCTATCTCCCAGCCACACTCTTCACCTTTGAAAGCACAGTTATGTGGACAGTAGATCAGCCTGGGCAGTAGCAAGAAACTGAAAAGAACCCAATCTCATAAAATTTGGACTCCAAACCCTAAACACCCAGGTTTATTGGATCCCAGTTGCTGATGAAAAGCCCCATAATGAAGTCAGTGCGAACTTGTGCCCTCCAGGGGTTCAGTCCTTTCCTCAGCTTAGGGGTTTATGCTACCACTGAGGAATGTCTATATCCTAGGTGGAAAAGTGCTCAGATACCTCGATTTCTGAGCCTCAGCAACAACTCTATTCCAACACTTCCTTTAATTCTCTCAGTCTGGAAACACTGGAAAGATGAAAAATTCACAGAATTTGATAGGCGAGGATTGGAAACCTTGAGTTATCATGCTAATAAAAATTATCCAGGGAAGCTGAGGCAGGAAGATAGCAAGTTTGGAACCAGCTTGGGCAGTTGAGTGAGATCCTGTCTTATAATAAAACACAGAGAGAGAGAGAGAGAGAGAGAGAGAGAGAGAGAGAGAGATACTTTTGTGGTAGACTGCTCACCTAGCAGGCACAAAGCCCTGAGTTTAATCCTAAGCACTGAAGAATAGAAACACAGAAACAAAATAAAAGAATTATCCAGAACATGACAATGATGCAAAAAGTTGACTGTTGGATGAGGTCATCCATTTATTTAATATAATAGCAACAGCTCCAGATGTACCTTTGTTTAATTTGTTCTTTGCTGTTTGCTAAGGCTCTGTGAAAGTACAGGCTGCTAATTTGTCCATTTAGGAATGACAGCAATGCATGAGCTGGTTGGGTTCTAAGTCTGATCCCGACTCTGAGACAGAGGTGCTCGCAGAACAAGGGGTACTCTGGGATCACACCTGCGCAGAAGAAGAAATAGAAGCAGAACAGAACAAGCTGAGCTTGGACGTTGGGCAGCATTAAATGCCCACCTCAGTGAAGTGACAAAAAGATTTCTATCTGAAAGAGTGAAGAAAACCACAAAGTTAGGATTCTACCTTGTCGTAGGGCATGGTCCACTCTTAGCTCTACATGGCTCACTTATCTCAGCAAGCCTTTCCCAAGGGACTGTGTGCACCTCAACTTTCCCAAGGCTGTTTGAAGCAGTCCCATGACCTTCTGCTTTCTTTTTTTTATTTTTAAATAATTTTATTGAGAAACATATAGCAATGAGACAGTTCCAAAACAGATTACTAGCACAGTTTCAATAACTACTATACCTGTTGCTTTCTGGACTGATGATTTAAAGAAATATTTGGCCTGGGCTTCCTAGGTGTTTGAATCAGAAGCATATTTTCAGTGATTTTTTAATTGTTTTTTGACAGTTTCCCCCTGCTTCAAACACCAGCTGGCTTTCCAGTACTCATAAAATGAAATCCAAAATCCTGTGACCAGAGAGGCCCTGTACTATCTGGTTGTGACCAAACTCCTGATGCCTTCCCCCTGGTTCTTGGCTTGATATGCTTGAGTGTGCCCCACTTTCTGGTCTCCCTTCTGCACAAGTTATTCTCTGTGCTAAGCCTTCTCATTTCCCAAGTTATCCCAAAATTCCAGCTTCTTGTCACTCAAATCAGCACAATGCCATCTTCCCTGACTACCAAGCTATATGCCTTACACCTTACCTCACCCAATTCCAAGTCACTGTCTGCCACCTCACCCTTCCTCATAAACCTGAGTCAGTCTGATAACATCTTCTTTACTTATTTGCCTATTTAAATGTTTTCTATCTCCCTGTCAACTGTGGAAGCCCCACAAGACTACCGGAAAAACCTGTTAGTCAAGCAAAGCTAAATGTATCAGAAGTGCTGAAATAAGAAAAAATACAACCTGAAGAGTCTGAGTGGTATCTAAAAATGAATATTTAGAGGCAAGTATTTACATGGTTTTAGGTCTTGGGACAAATGATAGAAAGCAGGTTGTTCAAGTTGGAGAACTGGTTGAGATCAGGCAAAGTTGACATAATGGCTCTATTTTGGTGAGTATAAAAGGCAGGGATCTAGGAGCAACTCTGGATAAGAATGTTGTGAGTTCCAGTAAATCAGTTGATTTATTCACAACCTTGCCTTCCAGAAGCAAATCTTTTCTAGAGCATATAGCCATGCTAGCTTCTGCTGGGTCCTGGGAGTGTTTAATACAAGAATTTTACAAAACCATGTTGATTTCAGGTTTTTTCCCATGAAAAACCAGAAGTTCCATGAGAGCAGAAATGTTAGCCATCTTGCTATGTCAGATGTTTGTATTTCAGCCCAGATCAGTCCTTCCATGTGGGTGTTTAATGAATATGGATTGGTCCAATTAACAAATGATCACTTTGTTATTAAAAATGGCTATGACCAGGTGTGGTGGTGCATGCCTGTAATCCCAGCAATGGACGGCTGAGGCAGGAGGATCACCATGGGTTCAAAGGTAGTTTGGACTACGTAGTGAGTTCAAGGCCAACCTGTCCAAGTTACATAGTAAGACCCTATCTCAGAAAATAAAAAAAAAAAAAAATTTCTTTTTTAAAAAGACTATGACCCAAGAAAGGCACTTCACCTCTATAAAATAAAATAGATAATTATAAATGCACTTACTGAGCCCCTGTTGCTTGCCAGATACCCTCATTAATGGCCTAAGTTTAATGGGAAGCCAAGGAAGGTTTCCACCCTCATGGGCTTGATATTCCAGTGCAGAAGGGCATACAGTAAGGAAGAAACAGACCAATCACAGACTGTGGAAGCCCATATTTATGAGGAACTCTTTTTCAGTGTGCCAGAGGCAGTAAGAAAAACTACACTCCAGTGAAAATATTAATAAAAATTACATTTCATTTTTAGCGGAGTGTGATGCTATACAATTGTAATCCCAGCTCTCTCAGAGGCTGAGGCAGGAGGACTGCAAGTTCAAACCCAGCCTGGGCAACATGGTGACTTAATAAGACTCTGTCTCAAAGCAAACATTTTTAAAAGAAGTGGGAATATAGCTCAGTGCAAAGGCCCTATATGATTTGTAACAACTCTTCCATATATTTTTCCAAGATGATACAAACACATTAAGATAGTTCAATAGACTAAGTGTCTGCTTAGTCAAACACAGGGACAGGGATTCAATCCCCAGCCCACATGCTGTGCCAGCCCTGACCTCAGACACACTGAGCGGGCCACCGAGTCCGTACGTCATGGCGTATCCTGCAATCCCATAGCTGGGGAGGCTGAAAACAGGAGGATCACTTCGAATCCAAGTCGTTAGTGAGACACTGTACCAAATACATTAAAAAGAAAAAAGAAAAAGATACAAACAGGGCTGTTGTCTTGCTCTGCTTTCAAAAATCAACTTGACACATGCGTGGTGTTGCATCTCAATTTTTGTAGCAGTGATGCAGTTGAAAGTTTCCTGCAGAAAACAGGTTACAGACCTCACTTGATCTTTTCAATAGCTGTCTAGAGCCCCAAGGGTGCCACTCCCTCAGCCAGTCTCTGAGGATAGCCATTCATGGATATTATAGATGCAGGATTTTGCCCCACCTCAGCAAGATCTAACACAATCAATCACGGCGTCGTGTCTATTTGAGAGAAGGAAAATACACATTCCTTCTCAGGTGGTCATGCTTAAATAGCTAATTTTAGGAGCAAGGTCTCTGACAAGAAAGCAAAAGCCCAAAGCCAACGTGTGATCAGAATCCTTTATCACTCACATTCTGTTTTCTTTGGGATTCTAAGTTTAAACTAGTAAGGCCTTAGAAAGCCTGTGATCCTATTTATTCTATTTACCCCCTTTAATGGCAGTGATACGTGTCTGACACCCTCCTGGGAATCTCTCTGTTTTAATTTTTTTTTTTTAAGAGAATTGCCTTTTGAATTGAATAGTGAATCGTGGCAATGTTTGCCAATGGAGATAAACAAAGGGGATTTTTGTTTTGGAATTTGAATCTTAGTTCTTAGGGTGGACATAATCACTGGAAAATAATTTTTTTACTACTCTTTTTAAGAAAATGTTAACCATATTCTTTTATTTTCTTTCT
>NW_004524788.1:657362-664779 GCF_000260255.1 Octodon degus
GGCAAGCACAAGGGCCTGAGTTCAGTCCCCAGTTCCACAAACAAACAAAAAACAGACTCTCTGCTACTGAGCTATCTCCCCAGCCCTCCATATTCTTTTCTCTCAAATGTTTGTAATGTTCAGCTCTGGGTTTGTACCATTTTTTTAAAAAAAATTCTTATCAAGAAGGCTCTACCTGGTCCCTGTTTGAGAGCTTTTGAAAGATCCCTTAACTCCTTTGCTTTGCTATGAACACGCTGGTCCCAGGATTGTCAGGGTGAGGAAGAAGCAACCATATGGTGCTGAACTCTCCAGGTTGATGCCCATTACTGGCACGCAATACAGTTCCAGGTGGAGGATTTCAATTCTAGAGGAGAGGGCCAGGGAGATAGCTCAGTAGAATAAGTGCTTGCCTGGCAAGCACAAGAGCCTGAGTTCAATCCTTGGTTCCACCAAAAAAAAGAAAAAAAGGAGACCCGAGCGAGTTGCCCCCAGGCTCAATTCTACAGGATTCAGGCCTCCACTTATTTCCCTTTTTCCTCCTAATGGAGACCTTGCCTAATATACTTGCCTTTTCTGAATTTCAGTTTTCTCCTTAGTGAATTGGAGTGGGCCAGAGCTATATTTGTATCATGGCTTGCAATGACTGATTTAGAGCAACTGATCTGGTTCATCATTGTCGAGGTCATGAATCCCATTGTCATTCTGATAAATATACTATACTTTGATTCCGAGCACTTACTTTAGGGGGCATAGTATGAGTAAACAATGGGTGGCTGTGGACATAAGGAGAAGTACATAGAGGGCTGATGTCATAGCTACTTCAAGAATTTTGAACAAAAACTTGCAGAATGGAGAAGGAAGCAATGTCTGGCATCCTGATTGTGGAAAATGATTATGCAAAATACAAAGGGGTGAAGAAGCAGGTCAGGATGGAGGACAGTGCGACTAATGGGGCACAGAGGAAGGTGGTGAAAGCAAGAACACCGTTCTTGCCAAAGGTCTGAGTTTGACCTCTGTTGTTCCCTTGTGGTAGAGCTGCTCAGTGTCTCAGTTAAGATGCCTGCTGTGGGTGAAGCTTGGGTCTACGTCCTTGAAGAAGCCCTACAGGCAAATGTGAAGCCCCATCCAAGCTCCCACACACCCTTCCCAGGAGACATGATGCTGGGCTTGCTTTGCTACTCATACATTTGCTACGATGTCTCTGACTCTTGTGACGCTGAAGAGAAGCTGTTTCCACTTACTACTCTCAAGAGGCAGTCAGTCCTTTCTGCACTGAGGCCCAGGGTGGAACGTAACTGTGATTTACACACCATAAACTTTTGTGAGTTTTATTCACCTCCATGGTCTGATGTTAAACAGACTCATGAGGCAGCCACAGTGACTGGTGTATTTACCAGGCAGCCCAGTGCTGAGTTAGAGGAAAGACATAGTAAAAGAGGTGAAATCAGAGGATCGCTTGCTCTTTGGCTGCCTGGTTTTCCCCTGGATACAAGAAGCTATAAATTACTGGACTGAAGGTCTAAATCCAGCTTATCTACAATTTTGTTTTGGTGACACAATACGGATCTGCTCCTTCTTAAAAAGAAAACTTGGTCTCATGCAATGCAAGAGAAAGTAGGTCAGAGAGTAATTGATGGGGATAAATGTTTGTTTCAATTTTCTGTTGCCATAATAAAATATCTAAGGGTGGGAACGTTGTAATGAGAAAGGGGTTTACCTGGCTCACAGTTTGGGGGAATTAAAATCCAAGATCAGACAGCCCCATCTGTCAGTCCTCGGCTGAGGGTTCCCCTGGCTATGACTATGTCACAACGTGGTAGATGGTATCATGACGGAAGGCTGTAGGAAAGAGAGAGCTTACATGAGAAACAGAAAACCAGAGGCTAAGAAAGGGCCAGGCTTGATCCTTTTATACCAGTCCACTCTCATGAGAACAAACTCATTTTATGAGGTTTGTATTAATCCCTTTTGAGGGGAGAATTGCCAGGGTGCTAATTACCTTCCATGAGGACCTGAAGTTTGAGGATTCCACCTCCTCCCAACACAGCCACAAGATGCCAACTCATGGACCTTCGGGAGGCGTATTCAAATTATATCCAAATGCCTGGGAACTAAGCTACTGCACTGCAGATGGTAATTTGTAACAGTTGTTTCATGTTGGGAGTGCCTGTCATTGTGGTATTCTGAATATGGGCGGCTTGTCATGACATGCCAGTTACTGATAAGATGTCTCTCGGGTAGATGGACGTTCAAGAAGAAGGGGGTGGTAAATGAAAGCAAGAGACAGGAAAAGGAATATTGTGGGACTGTCCTGCTTCAAAGTTGTATATGGTGAGATTTTTGGACTTATGTGCAAACATGAGAAGCATAGAATTCTTTATCCTATTTTTTAAAATATAATCTAATTTTTAAATGTTTTTTATCATATTATGTAGGGATTTAAAGTTCAACATATCAATACTTGATGAAAAATACCTGTTCCTTATTATGCCTAAGATGTTTGAAATGCAGTGAGATAGTGAGGTTAAGATTGATAGCCCAAATCGTTTGATAAGAACAATAAGCTTTTCTTCTGGATGGTTAACAACCTAAGTTTGCAGACCAAAATTAGAGAAAAAGGAGGGATACAAGGAAAGCCAACATTTTGGCCCTAGCCTTCTAAGGTCAATTAAGACTCAGGACATATGAGAACTTGTACTGTAATGTCATGTACCTCGGTAGTGTCCCAAATTTTCTGATCAAGAAGATTATGGGGCCAAAGAGGAAAGTGATCGATGACATAGAGTGGGCCTAAGGAGAGTCACATGGGGAAAAGACACTCTCTCAGGCTTTCACAGAGAGCACATTGGCCAAGCAATGGTCGTGACTCATCCACATGGCTGCACTAATAAAGGTTCTACAATCTGAGGTACAGGATCTCAGGACAAATCCTGAGGACATTTCACTGACCTTCTCAGACCAAAAAGCTACAACTCTTGTTGCATCGGTCTTGCTTTGCCTTGGTCTTAACCATCCAGTAGAAAAGTATGAAGTCGAAATATAAGAAATAAAGCCATGCTGTTAAGTTGAGCTGTGGGGGACTCAGGTCAATAATTTCTGACATTGCCAGCTAAACAGAAGACCCAATGCTATTATGGGCTACTGGACTCTTTTAGAATATTTTGCTGATTTTACACACCTATAATATTCAATAACGGAACTTAGAAAAAATGGGGTATACCGATGAATGTCCATTTTGTATCTGTGTATTCAAAGAGGTTGGGATAGATATATAGTTGCATTCTCTTATTGAATAGAATGATTTGTTCTAATGGTGTTTGTAAATAGGATCACAAGTCCGCATCTTATACAGCAATTAACCACTAAGAAGAATATATGCAGTGTATTATTTGTTGAAACTGTACTTCCGATTTGATTTGAAACTGTCTCATTGCTGTTTATCAATAACACTTTGGAAAAAAAAAACAAATTATATCCAAATGATAGTGGGATCCAAACAAATACCCCTAGAAATTTGTGATATTTTGTTGACTGTCCCTGGATCAATTTTTAGCACAGAGTAGGAACTTCAGAATGGGGCCCACTTTGTTCCTTGGGAGTCCATTATGCCAGGCTTCACACCCTTCCCTAATTCCATGACCTGTGGAAGTCCAAATTCCTCCACTAGTTTCCAGTTACCAGGTGCATCTACATTCAAGGTTTCTAATGCTGCCCTTGACCAATTTTTCATCAGTCCAGAAGAGACTGCTTTTCTGGAACCCATAAGTGCCCCATTGATCTGAGTCAGGCAACCTCCCCAAAAATATGGATGGAAGTAGCCCTTCTCCTGATTCTTGTACCTTCCTTGTATCTTTCCCATTTGTTTTTGCTCCTCCCAATACCCTGGCATCTAAGAAAGCTACAAATACCTCTTGTCTAATACAGAGATTTTTAGTTCTCCCCCACATCTGGCCTTAAACTTCTGTACCCAAATTCAACTAAACACCCAGTCCTACAATCAGATCTGCCATGTGAAGGAATGCCCCAGTTACAAAGGTGGTTGGATTATAAATATTATAGATATTCTAAAATGTTCTCTTTTTGAGTGAAGGTCCAAATCACACTAAAGGGAAACAAGATAGTTGGATATGATTTCCCTGAGACTCATCTAGAATTAATATATAAGGGCTGGTGAGATGGCTCAGTGGTCTAAAGCACCTACTTAGAACAAGCTAAGCTAAGCAAAACACAGGGATCATGGTTCAATCCCCCAGCACCACATGCCAACCAGCCCCGCCCCCTGGTGGGCTGAACTGGCCACACACACACACACACACACACACAAAATAAATAAAGTATTTGTAAAAAAAAAAAAAAGAATTAATATATAATTATCCATTGCATAAAAAATATTTCAAAGATTAGTAACTTAACAATAAGCATTTATTACTTCTCCTCATTTCTGTATGTCAAGAATTTATAGGTACCTTGACTGAACAGCTATGGTTTTGTAGGACTGAGTCTCTCGTGAGCCTACAGTCAGAAGCTGACCATGTTCAGGCTTGGTAGGGGTTGAAGGATCCATTTCAAGGAAATAGATTTGCATGGTTCTTGGCAGAAGGCCTCGCTTCTTCTATAGACGTGTCTCTGCAGAACTGCTTGAGTGAATCAATACCACAGCCACTGCCTGCCTCCAGAGCAGGTGGTCCAGGGCATCAACGTGGGCCTTACAAAGCCTTTCACTCTCTGGACTCATGATCTGGGCTTTCTGGTCACCTACCAGCCATTTCACCATGATATGTGGGCCACACACACAGACTAGCTCTGATGTAATATTGAGTGACGCTATGTATTGAACATGATTTGGGCCCCTAAATTCATGCAGATCTTTAATCCACCAAATCCTACATTAGTGGTATTAAGAGGATGACAACTGTACACACCTATGTCAGATAAAATCACTTTGGGAAGACATTAGAATCATGTCATTAGGATAGTATCCTCATGACTGAATGCTGGTGACTTTAGAAGAAAAGAGAGAGACCACCCAGACACAGAGATACACACACATTTCACTTATTTGATGAAGTGAAGAGCCTGCACCAGACTGTTTTGTCTCTCAGGCTCTAAGACAGTGTGATAAGTCTTTTTTTCTCACCAAGTACTGCGTAGCTTACTTCAGATACTTCATGGTAGTAACAAAAACCTGACTAATAAGAGGGGTGACTGCAGAAAGGCATCTTGGTGCAAGTCAGAGCTCTCTGAGGCTCAAGCATCATCTTGGAAGGTTGTTACTATGACCAGCTCACAATCTATGTTCTTTTCATATCTCCCCTGCACCAACCCCTGGCCTCAGTTCTGTCCCTTCCCATTTGGTAGCTTGTCCCATTAGCTCTCACAACTCCTTTACTTCTTTGGTTTAAGGTTCATCATGTCCTTCCTCTGACAGTTAAAAATAAATTATATACTTGGTTATCATACAATGGGGATTTCACACACACCTCCACACACACATTGTATAATAAATGTGTCTAACATAGTTAGTGAAGCATGCGGCTTATCACAGGTATATAATAAATTCTAATGATTTCCTTTGCTATTGCTATCATTATTTCTAGTATCACTGTTAGTAATTGCGTAACTATCAATACAAATCATCATGATGAAATGCCTTGTGAAGAGTCGAGCCCTTGACCTCACTCCAGTAATAAGCTAGGGGATGGAGGCTGGGACACGGAAGTATACATTTTCTTTCTCCCATCTCAGTGTATTTCAACATACAGTCTTTCATTCAGACAAGACCATTATTGGATCCCAAAAGCCTTGGAATGCAACCCTAGATTTTATTGAAGATTTTATTAAAGGAAGCAAAGAAGGATGAGGATATCATCTCATAGCCCCAAGTGACCTCTAAAACCCCTCTTTAGGGTTGGGATGTAGTTCAATAGTGAAGCATTTTCCTGGCAAGCCCAAAACCCTGGAATAAATGCCCAGTACAAAAATCATAAATACATACATACATACCTTCTGCACACTTCCCTCCCCAGTAGTATCTTTTTAAACCCTTGGCTTTGCTGCCTTTCTCCAAAACTCAGGCCTACATTCCTTTCTTTTTCCTGCCCCTCCTAACTTTTTTGATCTTTACTTTTCTCCTCAAAGAGGATGTTGAAAGGCCTGTCTAGAAACATTCACAATGATGCAAAATTTCCACACTCTCCAAGCATTTCCTAGAAACCACTTCAAGTTTTGAGAAATTTATTTTCCTAGACATCCATTTTCCTAAAAATCTACTTTATTTTGTTATATAAGAATCAACCCTTAATAAATGAAAGAGAAAAATGAGACATATCAATCCTTTACCAAAAATAACTTGGAGGGGCTGAGGAGATGGCTCAGTAGAATAAGCGCTTCCCTGGCAAGCACAAGGGCTGAGTTCAATCCCCAGTTCCGCAAAAGAAAAACAACAAAAGTAACTTGGGGCTAGTGACATAGTTCAGTGTCAGAGCACTTGCTTAACAAGAACTCATCCTGGGTTTGGGGCCAGGGAGATGGCTCAGTAGAATAAGTGCTTGCCTTGCAAGCGCAAGGGCCTGAATTCAACCCCCAGTTCTGCAAAAAAAAAAAAAAAAAAGACAAAAAACCAGTGGCTCTTCCTGGGTTTAATCCCACACACCCCAAATTGTTGTTGTTGTTACTTTGTTGTTTTGAGAAACCCTAGCATTCTTAGAAAACATATGAGCCAGATGCACCAGTTCCCTTTCTTTGTACCTAAGAGTTTTTGTTATAATTGGTCATTAGCAAATCCCTAGGACAGAAACAGGAAACCAGTTGATCTGGAGTCAGAATCTCAGTTGCCCCTACTAGCTATGTAGCCTTTTTGAGGAAGTCCTCAAAATATACTAGGTATTGGGGCTGGCCAGATAGCTCAGTGGATTAAAGCAACTGCTTAGGCAGACCCAGGGGCTGGGGTTTCATCCCTAGTTTGCTGTGCCAGCCATGACCCCAGGGCATGCTGAGATGGTGACTGAGACTGGGTGTGGTGGTATGTGCCTGTAATCCCAGTACTTGGGAGGCTGAAAACAGGAGAATCACTATGAGTCCAATCTGTGTAGTGAGACCCTGTAAACCCTGTACTAAATACATAAAAAAGTAGGTATTAATATCCCTGGTGATGTTGTTCATGGTGTACCGGAACACGACTACAGTAAAAGGCTTCAGTTCTTATGACACATTCACCAGAGATGAGTGATTCACAAATAGGCCTAGAAAGAGAAAAGTTCAGCTACCTCTTCTGACAGCAGAGCAGAACTGGAGCACCAAGAGTCCCATACAAGCAGCTTTTATTAAAATCATAATACACAGGGGCTGGTGAGATGGCTCAGTGGTCTAAAGCACCTACTTCGAACAAGCTTAGCAAAGCACAGGGACCGCGGTTCAATCCCCCAGCACCACATGC
>NW_004524788.1:665074-668676 GCF_000260255.1 Octodon degus
TATTAAGTGGGAAACTACTGAAAACCTTGAAAGCACAATATTCATGAGAAAAAAAAATAATGAAGAGAGAACCAGGGAACCTTGAACCCAGAGGATCTAGGCTCAAGTTTGACACAAAAACTTGAGCAGAAATTTCATCCCTTATATTTCCTAACCTATAAAAGTAATAACACATATTTCAGACAGTGGTGGTGGGGAATTTAGCTGAAGAATATAACAAGGGGTGTGATAAGGAATGGGATGTCAATTATTATTTTATGTTATATGATTAGGCTACACTGTTAGAAGCCAATAAAAAGATAGAGGGTAGGTGTCATCCTCCTTCTCCTTCCTTTCCTCCTTCTTTTGCAGTACTGAGGATTGAACCTAGAGCTTTCTCACTAAACTACATTCCAGTCCTATTTTTGTATTAAGACTGAGTCTCACTAAGCTGGTAAGTTGCCCAGACTGGGATCAACTTGGCCATACTCCTGCCTCAGTCTCCCAGAGAGCTTCTTATGAACTCCCATCATGCCCTGTCTGTATGCAGAGGCTTCTCGTACACAAGTTCATTTTCAAGGTCCTGCTGGCATGAGTTTACAGAGGAAAATACAGGCCATGCCAACATGGGAATAGGCACTAATGAGCTACCCATTGGCTGCTGTGAGATTAGGGACCTTATCCCTTAGGCTTGCTATTTTGTCTCCAAAAAGGCACCATTGTAGGGCCAGCAGTATAGCTCAGTGGACCAAGCGCTTGCTTAGGTAAACGCAGGGGCCAAGGTTCAATCCCGCACTCTGCATGCCGCGCCGGCCCCACCTCCAGGTGCGCTAAGCTGGAGATGGAGTCCGGGCGTGGTGGTGAGCACCTATAATCCCAGCACTAGGGAGGCAGAAATCAGGAGGATCACTACTAATGTGGGCTATGTATTGAGACCCTGAGCAAAAAAAAAAAAAAAGGCACCATTCAATTGACCATCCAAACACAGAGTCCTGGCTTCTCGTGGAACATGAGATGCTTCACTAGGCACTCTTGTGACAGTGGATCAATGCCTCAATCATTTATTTAACCAGACATGGAAAAGTGAGGATACAATGGAGTTAAATTAGTTTATAGTCGATGAACAGATCTTTGAAAGAGAGTGACTTTACACTGAAAACATCATATCATAATGATATATGTGTGCCTATGTTTATAACAGTACAATTTGTTATAGCCAAATATTGGAAACAACCAAAATGCCCATCACCTGAGGAATGGATGAAAAAGATGTGTTGTTTTTACACAATGGAGCTATGAAGAACAATGAACCCCAAGCCTTCATATATAAGTGGAGGCAACTTGAAGATATACTCATAAGTGAAATAAACCAGACCCACATGTGTAAATATCATTTTGTCTCCCTAGTGTAAGAACTCAAAAGAAGAAATAAAAACTGAAAGGTATAATGCAGTTAAATGGAAAGCAAGAACTTAAGGATTAAACAACAAAGAGAAAAAGGAGAACTGTTAGGAAATATGGCAGGGATAAAACCATACATTTATATAAACAAGATGGTTAAGGCAATGGTCCTAAGAATCTCCATCAGGTTTTTGAAAATAGCAGTTAATGGGTAGAATTCTCACCCTGACCAACTCTATATGCTTATATCTGTGAACCAGGGAACTACACTGAGGATAGTAATGTGTAATACTAAAACCATGCTTAAAATACCTATAATTTTGGTCTTCCAAATGAGTGCTGCTTCTAATGTCATATCAATTATTGCTATACTCTCTTTAAAGTAAATGTTTGTAAAAAAAAAAAAGAAAGAGTAATAAAAGAAAACAAGACAAGAAAAAAGAAAGTCATAGGATTGTTTTGCTACAACGTATATGGTTTGATTTTTAAATTTCTGTGTAAAAATGTGTCATTGTTTTTTTTTTCACATTCTATAGGGATTTAAAGTTTAGAATATCCATAGTTGTTGAAAAATAGTAGTTCCATGTTATGTTTAAGGTGTTTGATATTCAGACAGATAGTGATGTTAAGCTCAACTGCCTCTGTTTCAGGGTAATAATATCATTAAGTTTCTCTTCTGGATGTTTAACAACTAAAGTTTACAAACCAAAAATTAGAGGAAAAGAGGGGCTTCAAGGATATCCAATATTTTGGCCCAAGCACTTCAAGGTCAATGAGGACTCAGGACATAAGAGAATCTGTGATGTGACATCCTGTAACTCAGTGGTGTCCCAAATTTTCTGATCAAGGAGATTATGGGGTCACAGAGGAAAGTGATCCACGATGTATAGTGTGCCTAAGGAGAGTCACCTAAAGAGAAAAAATTCTCTGAGGCTTTCAGAAAGAACAAATTGGTCAAGCAAGGGCTGTGATTCATCCAGATGGCTGAAACTGGAAAAAGATCTACAAGCTGTTCTACATGGTTTCAGGGTAAATCCTGAGGGGATTTGACTGACCTTGTCAGATACAAAAGTTACATTTTTAGTTATATAGGTTTTGCTTTAACTTGGTCTTAACCATCCAGCAGGAAAGTATAACCACAATGTATAAAAAGTAATGCCATATTACTATGCTGAGCTGTAAAAGGCTCAAGTCAGCAACCTCTGACATTGCCAGTCTTTTGTATAACCCACTACTATTATGGACTATTGAACTATATTGGGTTATTTTGCTGAATTCAAATACCTACAATATTTGAACTGGCATCAGGTGTGAAAAGGTCCTTTAAAGACTTCTCCAAATATAGCTTCTCTAACGTCAGTGGAACACCCATCTCTGACAAAACAAAACAAAAAAAGGGGGATATAAATAAAGGATCATTTTGTAGTGGAAAAAAATATATACAGGGGCTGGTGGGATGGCTCTGTGGTCTAGGGCACCTACTTGGAACAAGCTAAGCTAAGCAGAGCACGGGGACCGCGGTTCAGTCTTCTGGCACCACATGCCGGCCAGCCCCACCCCCTGGTGGGCTGGGCTGGCCGCGTACACACACACATGCATACGCACACACACATAGATAAATAAAATTAAAAAAAAAAAAAAGAAAGTAGAGTGTGGAAAAAAAAAGAAAAGAGTGTGGTATCCCAGCACCTGGGGACTAAAGCGGTAGGAGCCAGAGTTGAAGTCATCAATGGAAAAGGACAATTGCATGGCAATAGCAGTATAGAGGAATGTAAGATAGAAGATATGTCTTTTTTTTTTCTTGGATGTGTCTTTAAATGGCGTAATTAAATTATTTTCTATTACTTCTGCTTATGAAATTAGCATATGTTCACAAAATTTAGGAATTGAAAAGATGAAAATATGAATCTTTAATTTTTGTTTTGCTTTTTAGGACAAAGTCTCAATGTGCTAGTTCAGGCTGGCCTTGATTCATTGTGTATACCAGGCTGGCCTGGAAATCAGCAATCCTCCCCGCTCAGTCTCCTGAATACTGGGATTAGAGGTGTGTGTGCTACCACACCTGGCAAGAGCATTAAGCTTTTTATTTTTTTTTTTGGTACTGGGGATTGAAGTCAGGATCTTATGCTTGCCAGGCAGGCGCTTAAGCTGCTAAGCTCTCTCCCTGGCCCTAGCATTAATCTTTTATAGTGTTAAATCACCTATGGAGATGTCTTTTTTTT
>NW_004524788.1:668776-670957 GCF_000260255.1 Octodon degus
AATAGGATAGATATACAGCTTTCTCTTAGTTCAACGAGAAGAAATGTTTGTACTAATAGTGTTTAGAGAAGATATCATGTCTGCATCTTGTCCTCTGAATAACTACTATGAAGAAATATACACTGTATTAATTACTGTACCTGTACTACTAAACTGTTTTAAAACTGTTTCATTGCTATTTTTTCTCATTAAAATTAATTTTAAAAAATTAAACAAAAAGAAAAGAGAGCTATTTTATCTATTTATTTATTTTATTTTTAGGGGCTACTGGGGCCAAACTCAGGACCTTGTGCTTGCCAGACAGGTGCTTATCCCACTGAGCTATCTCTCCAGCCCAAGAGTGACTGTAAAAAGTAACAATAGAAACGAAGCTTGTGAAAAAATTGAATCTAAATATTTTTACATAAAGTTCATGACACACATGGAGTCACATGTCACCTGCAGAAAGTGCACACACTGCTGTGGATTGAATCTTGAATGTCCCCCAAAGACCACGGGCTAAAAGCTGGGGGCTCAGCGTAGTCTTTACAAGATGGACTCTCATTGCAGGAAGGGAGCTCACTGGAGGTGCATCCCTGAAGGGGATCCTGGGCCTCTGCCTCTTTTCTGTTGCTCCCTGGCCTCCATGCAGTGAGGATCTTTGTTCCACTATGTGCTCCTCTGTGCTGGGAACCTGCCACAGGCCCGGAAGACAAGGGGCTAACTGACCCTGTACTGAAACCTGTAAAATCTTAAAGGAACTAAACCTTTACTCCCTTTGTTTGTTTTTATTTCTGTGTACAATAACAATGAACTTACTACGCAGTCTAGGCCAGCCCTACACTCCAGCCTTCTGCCTCAGTCTCCTGATGATGGAATTATAGACATACACCAGCACACCCCGCTTAACATTTTCCTCCTTTAATTGTTCATCTCTAAGATGCTGCCACAGAAACAGGAAGCTAACTAGTACTTGCAAAATGTCAGAACTCACATTATTCTTAAGATTTTACATGTAGCTATGCACACATCAAAATTAGGGAATGTTCTAGTCTTTTATACAAAATGGGACAATGTTCTTGTAGAGCCTTGTACAACCCTCCAGTATATGTTAAATCATCCCTAAATTACTAATAATCCTTCATACAACATAAATGCTATGTAAATAATTTTATACTGTATTTTGCATAGGCATTATCCATGTGTTGGGCCAAAATTTCCATTGTAGGCATAATTTTTTGAAATTTTTTTTAATCTAAAGAAGAGCAATCTTGTACAGCAATTAACCACTAGGAAAAATATATGCAGTGTATTATTTGTTGAAACTGTACTTCCGATTTGATTTGAAACTGTGTCATTGCTATCTGTTTATCAATAAAATTTTGAAAAGAAAGAAAGAAAGAAAGAAAGAAAGAAAGAAAGAAAGAAAGAAAGAAAGAAAGAGAAAGAAAGAAAGAGAGAAGAGCAGACTGCATTTCATTGAAAATAAACTGAGTGCATTATGGCTTATTCATTTTATGCTCAGGCACAATCTTTTCTTCACTATGTTTGCTACAAAGTTCCAATTCTCTACCTCAGCTACATAAGTAGCCTTTTTCTGCTGTTAGTTTTCCAAGAAAACTAAATCTTTTTTCTCCTGGTCTGTGACTTGCTGTCTCAGTTACTCTTCTCTCGTTGCTAGGACAAATACCAAACACCCAAAATGAAGGAAGGAAAGGTTTATTTAGCGCACAGTCACTGGAGGTTTCAGTCCGTACTTGGCTGGCTCCAAGGCAGAGTGGCACAGGGCACACAACACCCATTTGTGGCAGCAGCAAAGAGCAAGACAACAAAATGGGGGAGAAGCAGCAACAGTGGCAACAGGGAGGAAGTCTGTCTCTCTGTCTCTCTTATGTTATATTCAGGCTATCCACCCAGGCTAGGGGAAGTACTCACACTCATAATCCCAGCAGTACTAAAACCCATAATTCCAGTGGATCATGAGTTAATCTCAAACTCTAGAAGTCCTCGCCCTATGACTTCATGAGGCTTTGGAGGGACAACTAAAACATAGACATAAGCCATAACACTTGCTGTCCTGTCTACCTGAGTAACTTCCCTCCCTCCCAGATCTTGGGGGCTGCTGGCTCACTTCTTTTTATTTTTTTTCAAAATTTTATTGATAAGCAGATAGCAATGAGACAGTTTCAAATCAAATCAGAA
>NW_004524788.1:677712-710725 GCF_000260255.1 Octodon degus
AGCACTGTCTTCTGTCCTTTGTTGTAGATGTTTGCTGTAGTTATAACCTTCGCACATACTGAAGTTCAGGTGCAGCTCTACAAAGTTTGGACTTATCCAGTTGTGTCTGGCTTAGGTCTGGCTGCTGTGCTCAGCTCCTTCCCGCTGCTGCCCTTGAGGATGAATATGTTGTCCCCCTGTGGCAAGATGTTCTGCTCCCGGACTAGCTGGGTGGAACTATCCTCTTCACTCTCTGCAGGGATTGCAGCTGCAGGGTTACACCTCAGGCATGTATGCCAGGCCTGAACTGTGCCTGGAGAGGGCAAGGTGAAGTAGGGGGAAGAGGAAGCTCTCCCACACCCTCACTGGACCTGGGCTAAGACTGGGTCCGGGGGTTCCCAGAACTCCGCAAAATTTCTACTTGGCAGGCGGCATGGGGAGGTGCTACGGAGTGATGGGGGGCGGCTTGAGGGGGTGGGAGAGGGTCCGGCCCACTCTGCGCCTGGGCTGGGACTGGTCCCGCCGGTGCAAGGTAGCAGGAAGCTCTCCACACACTCACCGGACGTGGGCTAGGACTGGGTCTGGGGGTTCCCGGAAGTCAGCAGAAATTCCTACTCGGCGGGCGGGGTGCGGGAGGTACTGCGGAGTGGTGGGGGCCGGCCCGAGGGGGTGGGAGAGGGTCCGGCCCATGCTGCGCCTGGGCTGGGACAAGTCTCGCCAGCGCAAGGTAGCAGGAAGCTCTCCAAACACTCACTGGACCTGGGCTAGGACTGGGTCTGGGGGTTCCCGGAAGTCGGCCTCACTTCTTTAGTCTTTGTGAAACATCTTTTCTCAGAGTGGTCTTCCATATCTCCTTATCTTTTGAAAAACCTCCTGTCCATACACACTCCCATCAACAAGCACACAACTACACCTCTTCACAACATATTGTGTACACACACTCCTGTATGCAACATCACAGGAGCACACCTACACATGTGCACACACATACCCCTACATGTGTGTTATTCCTTATCACCTTATCCTGATGTGTTTTGTCCATAAGATGTACGAGCATAGTAAGCATATTTTGCAATTATTTGTCTGCCCAGAAGGGGACTTTATCTATTTTGCTTACTATTTAGTCTAGAGTAATAGACACAAAGGAATTCTCAATATTTTGATTGGCTGAGTGGATGGATGGATGGATGGAGCACTGAGGACCTTTGACTGAAATTTTCTACTTAATCCCTGTCTTCACTCCAAGCTGGCAATGTCCTGAAGGAAAGGTCTGTGGCTTCTTTTTCCTTTCAACCACTTTTTCAGGGAGTTGGATGCTGAGGTGTTCTGCAAATACCTGCTAGGTTGAAACAAAATTCTAACAGAATGCTTCATGGCTCTGTTTTCTGAGTGATTTTAAAAGCCAAATCTCACTTGCCTGGCAAGCACAAGGACCTGAGCTCAATCCCCAGTTCCGCCAGAAAAAAAAAAAAAAAACATAAAAGCCAAATCCCTGAACTTTGACATCAAAAGAGGGTGTTACCCTGAGATCCAGATTTGGGACTTTTGCCACAAATGTTATAACACTGACATATAAAACTGAATCTCACAACATGTGCTATAACACTGAAACAGAGGAATACAAAGCACCGTCGTAACTCCAGAATCAGCTGTGGACCCCGAGCACTGGAGGTTGTGGGCAGGAATAGTATGAAGAGGCCGCAGGAGGGAATGCAGTGTGATGTCAGTCATCACAGTTCTGGAGCACAGAGTTCTCAGTGTTGGACTGCACTGCAGATTTATTAAAACTGCCAGTCCAATGTGCCTGCATGGAAAGCCCAAGTAAAGTGGTGAGCTATGGGGTGCAGCACAAGTTCAGGCCAGGGCTCTAAATCAATTCAAGATGTATTGGCAGGCTGCTGGGCAGTTAGAAGCAGCCAGAGAGAGAAATCTCAGAGCTCTGAGCATGACCCCATAGCCCTCCTTTGGGCTGGTGTTTTCCACAGGATAGCAGGAGGGAGAGCAAGCCTGGCTGGAAAGCAGGTTTGCTCATTTCATATGCAACTTCAAATTATATGAAAGCCTCCCATGGAGGCCCCTTGTAGGAAGTGAGGCCTGCCTCCACTCTAATAAGACTCTGCTCTGAAGAGCGCCTACTACAGTCTCAATTCAGCTTGTAGGAAGCTCAGTCCTTGATAAAATCCTGCACAAACCCCATGGTAATGGCTCCACTAGCCCTGCTCCACAGAAAACAAAAACCAGGGCTCAGAAAGTTGAAGGGTTGGGCCCAGGGAGATGGCTCAGTGGAATAAGTGCTTCCCTGGCAAGCGCAAGGGCCTGAGTTCAATCCCCGGTTCCGGGAAAAAAAAAAGAAAGAAAGTTGAAGGGTTTTGCCAAGGGCCACAGGATGGTAAGGAATGATGCCATCTCAACCAAGGTTTGATGTACCCCGAGTTTGAAGTGACCACTTTTAAACCCAAATTGGAGAGGGAAAGAAGGAAAGAAACAGAAAGACAGGCAGAAAGAAAGAAAGAAAGAAAGAAAGAAAGAAAGAAAGAAAGAAAGAAAGAAAGGCTCCCACTTTTCTACTGTGCAAAGGATAGTTGAGAGAAATAGTAGTCACAGCAAGGGATGCCGAAGGCTGCACGGCAGGAGAGTGCCTACCTGCACAATGGAGCTTGACCTTTCCACTACTCAAGTTTGAGAATAATGATACCAAACTCATTTACAGTTATGAAGACAGAATAACAAAATGGTGGCCTAGAATAAGCTCTCAAGTATCTATTTGCATTGAGTACAACAAATGGATGTTAGTTGTCACCATGCTCTAATAGTTAAAAGAAGTATGGTAATGTAACCACTCCAAAGGAAGTGAAATGTCACATCATCACATTTGCCAGTGTCCAGTGTCTTGGGAAAGCTCCTTTGTCTACCCTTTCTTCCCAAGGCTACACGATGTTTTTATTTTCTCACTGGTCACTTTCACTACACTGTCCCTGAAGTGCCTGTGTCTCTGGCACAACATCTGACAGCATTTTATGTTCCTTCAGTTTGCCCAAGTCTTTGCTGTGATGCCATGCTGGAGAACAGACCAAGCTTATTTTTAAAATCATCTCACCTGTCTATCGCATCAACTCTTTGATTTAGATACATTCATCCTCACTTGAAGAGGAAAATATCAGGTGTAGAGACACTAAATGAATGAGGAGACATCTCGCTTGGAAGAAAAGGTGAATATAAGTGTGTTCCTGAGTGTGCATATGAGTACAGCTTTAGCCTCTGAAGTCCCACCCAAACATTCCACCTACCATGCCCTATCCAGAGAGGCCTCCATGAGGTCTAAGTATAAACCCCAAAGAAGTTAGTCACACCTTTGCCAGATTCATCTCACCAGGGTTCTCTATCCTCCATTTTGTAGGGCACAAGCCCTTCGTCACTGTTTCTCAAGTAAATTCAGTAACTACAGATTTCTCCCAGGAAGCTGACTCTCCTCTGAGAAAAATGGAGATTTGAACACATTCAAAGGTATTTATGGACATACATATGCAATCTTTTTTTAAAATTTCCTGAGCCTGGGGTCATATCACATACCTGTAGCCTTATGTATTTGTGAGGCAGAGCCAGGAGGCTTGTTTGAGTACAGGAGTTTGAGAGAAGCCTGGACCATATAGGGAGACCCTCCTGAAAAATAAAGATTATTTTTATTTTTTTCCATAATTTTATTGAGAAACAAATAGCAATGAGACAGTTTCAAATCAATTGGTAGGACAGTTTCAATAATTAACACATTGCATACTTCTTCCCAGTGGGTATTTGTAAGATTATTTTTAGAAGTAAGTGAATATCCAAGGTCTGGCTCAGAGAGAAGTTTCACAAATCTGAAAGTGTCTGTGTGCCGAGGGCATGGGAACAACTATTTAAAGCCCCTGCCACCAGCTAATGCCAGGTACCAGTGGTCTTACACCAAGTGTATGGCTCTCCTTCTGAGGACATGAACAAGAAAATCATTGTTTGGACAGACACTTTCAGTTCAGACAGGTCCTTCAGATTCCTTCTTTTACTGAGTCCCTTACCAGCCTAGGATGGTGAGGTTCAGAAGCTCATTTTTGAGATGTAGAAGCTACAGCTCTAAGACAGAGTCAGGTCCACAGTGCCCAAGAAGCCTGTACAGGACCCCCGCAATCTGATTCCGAACGTGTGGTACAACCTACAGCAGCACTGTCCCTCCCCAGGAGTAAGTGCCCCACTGCACCCAGGCCAGGGCCTTGACCTTGGCCTTGAGGCCCCGGGAATCTGCATCACTGAAGCCATGACATCACAGAACACTTGCTTTCTTGGCCTACTGCTCTATCCCACCATTGTTTGGCAACTGGAAACCCACATCTGGCCATGTGGATCTGGCATAAGGATAGCAAAAAGTACCTGCAGAGGCGTCCATGCTCCACCTCGGGCGGAATGGGCTGTAGCTGCTTCCCCGTGGCAGCTGCATCCCAGAAGTGGATTCCATGGCAAGTCTGGGAAAAGATAACAACAGAATGGAAAGTTGCAAGAATAAAGCCCTAAATCCTCAAGAGATGCGGAGGAGAGAAGAAGGACTACAGCTTCGTAAACAAAAAAAGGGAAAAACAGGGTCTGTGTGAGACTCAAGATGTCTGTGGGCAGTGATCAGCATCACCATTACAATATTCAACTGGACAGAAGAGACAAGGACCCAGTTCAGTAGAGAAAAAGACCTCATGAAGAAGCTTGTGAATGTTGCATCTCTCTGCTGCAAGCAAAACTCCACCATTTGCTAAAACTCCAAACAGGTGCCCACATGTCCAGTGGCTTCCATGGCGTGTTGGTATAAGCGACCTTCTGGAGAAAATATAGTTGTCCTGGAGTCATGTCTTTGAGACATGGTTTTTGGATTTTAGAAAATTCCTGCTAAGTGTTGGGCAATTATCTAGATGTTGAAACATCATGAGAATAAGTGCAGTCCCTGCCCTGAGAGCAATGTGAAGCCGGGTGTGATGGCACACACCTGTAATCCCAGCACTTGGAAGGCTGAGGAAGGAGGATCCTTATGAGTTCAAGACCAGCCTGGCTATAAAGTGAATTTAAGACCCGCTGAACTGCAAAATGACTCCCCAAGAGAAAGTAATGAAGAATTGATAGCTACAGTGCCTGCTTTCCTCCTTGTTCAAATGAAAAAACATCTATTTGCCCAGAAATGATGATTTGATGCTAGAAGGTCCTATCCAGGATCCAGATATTCGTTCCACTGTACCCCTTCCAGAGGAAGATGTTATTACCAGAGATATGATGCATATGATTTTTTTCTAATAATGCCGAAGAACAACTAATGGCAAAACAGAAATTTAGAAAGCTCCTTTCTAAAGAACCTAATCCTCCAGTAGATCAAGTTATACAGAAACCAGGAGTCATTCAGAGATTCATGAAATTTCTTGAAAGAAATGGTAATTGTACTTTACAATTTGAAGCTGCATGGGCATTAACTAACATAGCATCTGGGACTTTTTTACATGCAAAGGTAGTCAATGAAACTGGAACAGTTCCAGTTTTTATCAAACTTAATTCAGAACATGAAGATGTTCAAGAACAGGCTGTTTGGGCACTCGGTAATATTACTGGTGACAGTGCAGAATGTAGAGATTTTTTTTTTTTTTTGAATTGTGAAATATTTCCACCTCTTTTAGAATTATTAACAAATTCAGACAGACTTACAACAACCAGAAATGCTTTATGGGCCCTTTCAAATTTATGTAGAGGCAAAAACTCTCCTCTAAACTTTAGTAAGGAAATTAAAGCCACCTCCCCCCAAAAGATAAAGGGTATAGTGTGGATTGTATACTTGAAAATGTGAAATCGCACAGATTCTCGGAATTTAGCATTTCTCCTACCTGGAACTTACCAAGAGATATAATCATGTATCATGAGAGAGACCTCTATGGAAGTATCTGTGGCCACTTTATGCATAATTACCAAAACTGGAAACAGTACAAAAGTAATTAATTCGCATGTGACAGAATGAGTTGAAATGCACTGATGTGGTGGAACACGAGCTGGGCTGAGTAGGAACACAGTTCAAAACATTCATGTAAATCAAAGCCAAGCACAAATGCTGTATCATGTATGATTGTTTGGAAAGACAGAGCTATGAAAATAAAAACCAAGGGGCTGGGGAGACAGCTCAATAGAATAAACGTTTGCCTGGTAAGAGCAAGGGCCTGAGTTCAATCCCCGGTTCCACAAAAAAAAAAAAAATCAGATTTCTGGTTGCCTGAGAGAGAAACTGACTACAAAGGAGCAAAATGGAAATTCCTGTGATGTAAGAAATATTCTGCACTTTTGTTGCATGTTGATTATGCAACTATATTCATTTTTTAGTATAAATTGATGTAAGTAGAAAGAAAAACATTGAATCATGTACCTAAAGACTGTTCAGTTTTACTGTATATAACTACTTCAGCAGACCTGATTTACTTTTAAAGTCATTTTTTCAAGGGAGAGAAATGAGTTGTTTCATATTTAGATCAGAGATCAAAGCAAATTTTTAGTGTAAATGCATGGAGTGTGATTTATGCCTTACATAAAATATCAATGTTACATTTTTTTGTCTATAATGTTTATGTTGGAAAAGAAAAATAGTACTGTGTTTATGTCTACAGAGAGTGCAAATGTGGCAAAATGTTAATTGCATTTAGCTGACTAATATGGATGTTGATTTTTTTAGGTTTGAACTTTTCCAAAATAATATATTGGGGAAGGAAGTGTATCACTTTCTTTCTTATCGTCTCCTCTACTGTCTATGCAGAAACCTAAAAACTCTTCCTCTTTGTGCCAACACAGTTTCTACTCCAAAAGAAGCAGCCAGAATGGTTGTTGCAGTATCATTTCTACCACACCTTCTTCACAACTCAGCAAAGATTCTTTAAAGTTCTAACCAAAGGTTTTTTAAAATGATTTTGTTGGGAAAGGTCAGTGGGACAGTTTCACAGCTGATTGCTGGCACATTTTCGGTGTTTGGTACATGGCATATTATTGTCTTCGTGGTTATTCATTGTGTGGGATGCAGACATGGTGTACTGTCTCAAACACTATTGTAACAGACCTCTCTATTCATTGAATTGGGAGAGTGGAGCTGTGTATCTAACCTAGCTATTTTGAGTATGCAGATGCAGAAGGGTCTTTCATTTCTATCCCCCTTTTCTTGGTTGGTTTTGTTGAGGAGGGGCATTCTGTTGTCATTTAGATATTGGAGGTGCTTGAATTCAGTAGAATCTCCCAATATAGTCCAGTGGTCCATAGTGGTAGTGGGTTTTCCGTAAGACTGGCAATGTCCAAAGTGGTTGGCTTGAGCCTTTTGCAGCTTGGCATATTGATGTGGCTTTGCTTTTTATACTTTGTTTTCTTACTTTTCTGCTGGATGGTTGAGACCAGGTTGGGGCAGGACCTATACAATGGGAAATGTGGTTTTTGTGTCTGGTGGGGCCAGTCAGGTGCCCTCAGGATTTCACCTGAAACCCTGTACCGCAGTTTGTGGATCCTTTGCGAGTGTTGGCCATGTGGATGGGTCACGGCCATTGTTTGACCAGTTTGCTCTCTGTGAAAGCCTGGAGAGTGTTTTTTCTCCATGTGACTCTCCTTGGGCACACTCTGCATCATCGATCACGTTGTTCTGTGGCCCCAAGATCTCCTTGATCAGAGGATCTGGGACCTAAATGAGTTGCATGGTGTTGCAGTATAGGTTATTCGGTGTCCTGGGTCCTCACTGACCTTGAGGGGCAAAGGCCAGGGTGTTGGCTGTCCTTGCAGCCCTTCTTTTTCTCTGATTTTTCGTCTGCAGGCTTGGGTTGTTAATCCTCCAGAGCATAGGCTTGTTGTTGCCCTGCAGCATGTGCAGTTGGGTTTTACCTGGCTGTCTGAATGTCAAGCATCTTGGGCATGGCGTGGAACAGGTGTTTTCCATCGGGTGTTGATGTATTGAACTTTGGGTCCCTGCAGAATATGAGGACAAAGAATAAAAAAAAAATTCAAAAAATATCTGCAGCCCTAAAGTGACATCAAAATATCTGTGAAGCTACAGGTATCAGTTATCAGTTATTCATTCATAGCCCATGTTCATAATGGAAACAAATGCAAAATTTCAGCTAGTGCTTAGTAAAAACAAAAATTATATATTTTTCCATTTTAGTTTAGATTTAAAATGTCCTCCACAACTCTTCTGTTCAGAGGAGAGACTTTTGGCAGGTGACTGGATCCAGGATGAACCTACTGAAGAGCTCGTAGGTGAGTGTACTGTTAGGAGCTGAGAGCTGGTCTGAACAGGAGGGCACCAGCAGGCAAGCAGCTGGAAGGGGCATCTGCATGCCTCCTGTCCCTCTCTGCATCCTGGCTGCCACCGGGTAGACAGCCAACTTCCTGAGGCCCTTCCACTAATCCATTTCTGCCTTAGAGACCACTGGCTTTAGACCGACCCCACTGACAGCTGTAAGGCAATCAGCTTTTCCTCCTTTAAGTTATGAGTGATAAGCACGTTGTTCCAGCACTGGGAAGGCTTCTGTACCGAGGTCACATGTCCCGAGGGGAGAGGGGTGCATCTCTGCAGATTCCAGACTAAAATGCACACTAACTTTGTACTGTACAGCACTTTGCTCATCTGCTGAGCAGAAGGGTGGCTTCCTAGCCAGAGGCTCCAGCCCTGATGTCCACCTCACTGCTGTGTCCTTTTCTGGCTCTGTGATCCAAGTAAGTTACTTAAACTGTTCCTATCTCAATTTCTCACCCACAAAATCAGTGGTGATAACAACTTTCATCCCATTGTACTCATTGCTACCCCTAGTAGATGGAGCACAACACATGCTGTGCTAAATAATTTTAATTATACTTTTTCATTTGATTTTTTTTTTTTTTTGAGACAGGTTTTTGCTATGTGATCCAGGCTTGCCTTGAACTCACAGTCATCTGCCTCATGCTTCAGCCTCCCAAGTGCTGGGATTACAGATTTTCACTACCACATCTGGCTCCTTTGACGTTTTAGGAAAGCCCACTAAAATAGTTTTTTATTTGTTTGCTTGGTTTTCTTTTCCTTTGTCAGGGCTTGGTCTCGAACCCAGAGTCCTGCTCATGCTAACAAGTGCTTTCCTGCTGAGTTTCATCCCCAGAACCTACATTACATATTATCTCTGTTCTTTTACAGGTGAAGAAAATGAGGCTCGGAAAGGGGATGTTCATGCACAGCATCACACTGGCTCTGAGTTTTTCAGAGGAAAATTCCAGAAAGACAGCTGGAAAGAAACACAAGAGAGTGAAAAAATACTGAAGAGAAAGGCAAAAGCACTCTACCATTTGCTAATTACCTGATTTAGTCTCGAAAATTCAGAGCAACCTTCGTTTTCCTTTTCCTCAGCTCTCCAACTTACACTACGTTTGGATGCAGATTTGCCCCAGCTATGATGGCCCAGTCGGCACTCTGCATTTCCCAAGGGAGCAGTCAGCACTGTGCGGCAGTCAGGTGTGTGCTGCAGGCCCCGCCCCTACAGGCCCCTCCCTTCTTGTAGGAGGTACTTATGTGGATAGCTCCGCACGCATCTCCACCAGCGTGATTCAGACCAGCTACAGGGCAAGCAGAGCCAAAAGACCCATGTGAAAGAGTCCAGTAGCCCATAATAGTATTGAGTCTTCCGCTTGACTGGCAATGTCAGAAATTGTTGACCTGAGTCCCCTACAGCTCAACATAACAGCATTGGGGCTGGTGAGATGGCTCAGTGGTCTAAAACACCTACTTAGAACAAGCTTAGCAAAGCACAGGGACCATGATTCAATCCCCCAGCACGACATGCCAGCCAGCCCTGCCCCCTGGTGGGCTGAGCTGGTCACACACACACACACACACAGATAAATAAATAAATAAATAAATAAATAAATAAATAAATAAAACATAACAGCATGGCTTACTTCTTATATTTCGTTTTTATACTTTTCTGCTGGATGGTTAAGACCAAGGTAAAGCAGGACCTATGCAACAAGAGTTGTAGCTTTTGGGTCTGATAAGGTCAGTGAAATCCCCTGAGATTGTAGAAACTTTTTCAGTGTCAGCCATGTGGATGAGTCACGGCCATTGCTTGGCCAATGTGCTCTCTGTGAAAGCCTGAGAGAATGTTTTCTCTCCATGTGACTCTCCTTAGGCACACTCTACATCATCGATCACTTTCCTCTTTGGCCCCATAATCTCCTTGATCAGAAAATTTGGGACACTGCCGAGTTACATGACATTACAGTACAAGTTCTCATACACCTATAATATTCAAATGACGGACCTTAACAATAAAAGGGTATACAGATGTATGTCCATTTGTATCTGTGTATTCAAAGTGGTTAGGATAGATATATAGCTACATTCTCTTAATGAATAGAGGGATTTGTTCTAATGGTGTTTGTAAATAGGATATCATGTCTGCATCTTGTACAGCAATTAACCACTAGGAAGAATGTATGCAATGTGTTAGTTATTGAAACTGTCCTACCAATTTTATTTGAAACTGTCTCATTGCTATTTGTTTATCAATAAAACTATGGAAAAAATAGGATAGATATACCTTACTTTCTCTTAATTCAATGAGAAGAAAGATTTGTACTAATAGTGTTTGGACAGGATATCATGACTGCATTTTGTACTACGAATAACAACTACAAAGACAACAATATGCAATGTATTAATTGTTGAAACTGCCCTACTAACCTGTTTTGAAACTGTCTCATGCTATTTGTTTCTCAATAAAATTAATAATAATAAAAAAGGCCCATGTGAGGAGAATCAAGATCAAACCCACAGCATTAGCTGAAACATAAGGGAAAGCATCCTCTTCTTCCCAAGGGCAGTGAGATGATGGGTGGGAATCATTGCTAACCATTTTTATTGCACCATAAGAAGGGCTTGACTGACAGAGAAAACAAAGCAAAGTGAATCGAATCTGAGGTTTGAGGAAATAGTATGCTGAAGAAGTCCAGGCCTGGATCAAGGCATGCCAGATGCAGAACCCTGCACTGAACTTTGTTCCCAATACGTTTTCTGTTCCAACTACTGTAGCTTGGGTTTCTGCCACTTATACAAAATTACCTCAACCAATAAAACTCTTACCTCCCTTTCTTGCTTTGGCCTGCAGAAGTCAACTCAAAGGGTACTCCATACCCCTAAGGCTTACAGGCCTGAGTCTGTGGCAGTGTCTGAGTCTGTCCTTTTGATAGAAGAAAAATGCTTTAACTTCTTCATCATTTATCCTTGCCCACCACCACCCCATCTACATTTGCAGCCTGGGGGTCCTGTGGAAGCCCCTGAAGCTGTGCTGGGTCTAGAGTTAAGCTTTCTGCCATTCTTCCTTGGCAGCAGGATGTGGGGCTTTGAGCCCAGATCTTCACCTGCATTTGCAGTACCTGGCACCAAGGCCCCTTTCTACTAGGAGAGATCCAAATGCAGCCTTCTAGTGGCCACCACATACATCCCTTTTCTCCCTGATCCTTATTCCAAGACCTACTGCCAGTGCACTAGCATCATGCGGCACTGTCACAAGGACATTTTGATGTTGTTTGTGCATCTTTCAAGGAAATTGCTAGAAAAGTCAGCTCTGGTGTAGCCTATTAATCCAAAAATAAATTCCTTATGGTGATCCTTTAGAAGAAGAAAGGTTAAGACTTTCTAATGCTCTGACACTTTATTATTTTTATTTATTTATTTACTTTTTGGCAGAACCGGGGATTGAACTCAGGCCCTTGTGCTTCCTGGGAAGCACTTATCCTGCTGAGCCATCTCCTCAGCCCCTGCCCTGACACTTTAAATAGTCATTAAAATACCAGCCTACGTCTCTAAGCCACGATCTTTTAAAAGTCCTGTTGAGAAAACTCTCAAGGGCAAAGTGGGCTTATGCTGTGGTAGAACAATAGCAGACACCATCAGAGGAAGGAGAGTACATTTTCTACTCTTTCTCCTTGACAGCAGTTTCTTGTAGGGCCGGTCAGATAGCTCTGCAGACTACAGTGCCTGCTTAGGCGGAGCACAGCAGCTGGGTTCGATCCCTGGCGTGCCATGCCTGCCCCACCCCCAGGGTGCACTGAGATGGCAACTGAGACTGGGCCTAGTGGTGCGCATCTGTAATCCCAGCACTTGGGAGGCTGAAAACAGGAGATTCACTACAAATCCGATCTGTATAGTGAGACCTTGTAGACCCTATACTAAAATACATAAATTTAAAAAAGTTTGAAAAAAAAAAAAGGTTGTTGCGTAGCCTACAGGGATTTCCATCCGCACTGTTTCAGAACAGCTTGAAAATGATGACAATCTCTCCATTTTGGTACATGGAGAAAGAGCCTGAAACCTAAGGCCAGTGGTCCTGGGGAAGTCACAAGTGTGGGGTTTTCTGGGGAGGTGACATATGTGGCTGTGTGCCCTATCGTGGGTTACGCTCCCCTGACTTTCCCAGTCCTAGGGAAAGCTCAGATGGGTATAAGTGACAATAGTTATCATCTGCTGGCCATTACTATGCACCCAGCACTGTACTAAATGAAGCTTTCTAGTACTGTGTCAGCTAAACTGCTGCTAATCCTCTGGAGTTGCAACTGGTATTTGCCTGTGTATTCGAAAGAGTGGCTTCCATTTCCTGTGCACCACATGCACACCGCACAACATGCAAGTGTGGCCAGTGAACTTTCTCAGTCCTCACAGCTGCCAGTAATATAGGTGCTGCTCTTTTCTACATAGATAACTAAGGCACAACAATGTGAAGAAGCTGCCCAGGAATGGGAGAAAATATTTTCAAATCATATATCTGATCAGCGTCTATTGTCCAGATCATGTAAACAACTCTTACAATTCAACAACAATAAAAACAATTTCAAAAATACATATAATAAACTTGAATAGACCATTTTGCTAAAGAAGATATACACATGGCCCATAGGCACATGAAAGACAAAGAAATACCCTTTTATATCCCAATAAAATGGCTAAATATCCTTTTCCTTTAAAAATAGGAATAGGAGGGGAACATCAAGTTGGTAAGGATGTGAAGGGACACCCGGCTAGAGTGCTGGTGGTGACACAATCAGATGCAGAAGAAACGTGTCAGGTCCTCAAACATGAAACATAGAGAATAAACCAGCAGAGGATTGGCAGCATAGACTGTGACCCATAATTCCACTCCGAAGTATGTACCCAAAAGACCTGGAAAAGGATGTTACAACAAAAACTTGTATAAGAGTATTTATCATCCACTGTCACTGTTACTTTTCTCTCATTGCTGGGACAAAATACCTGACACTCAGAATTAAGGAAGGAAAGGTTTATTTAGTTTGCAGTTTGTGGAGGCTTCAATCCATACTTACCTGGCTCCAAGGCAGAGTGACACATGGCAGAGGCTAACAGTTCATGATGGCAGAAAACAGCAAAAGCAAAAAGGGAGGAGCAGCAGCAGAGAGCAAGCCCGTCCTCCCCCATGTATTGCGTTCAGGCTATCGGTCCCAGGGCAGGTGTAGGGTTCACATGCATAATCCCGGCATTGGAACATGAATTAATCACAGACTCTAGAAGCTTGCCCATGTGAGGCTTTGGGGGGTACATGTAGACACAAACCCTAAAACCAATTCCTTACAAAGACCAAAAAGAGGGGACAACCAAACATACATCACATGACGAATGCAAACACAAAATGGTATCTATCTATGCCACATCATCTTACCTGATGAGAAAAACAAAATGTTATATACAAAGGCATAAATAAATCTCTGCAGCAATTTGGTAAGTAAGAAAATATAGACACAAACACCATGTCTTTGTAACTTTTATGCTGCTGTATCACTAATAAACTGCGTCATTCAATAGTAATTTATTTGGCAGATGGCTCTGGAGGGGGGGAATCGAAGATCAATGACTGTATCTAGGGAAAACTTTCTTCCTTCACCATAACAGATCAAGGTGTTACATGGAAAGAGAAAGCAAGAGAGGCAGGGGCTGGCTTTCCTAACACAAGCCTCTGTGATCTTCACAAACCCACTCCTGAGATGACACCATGGATGCATTCCTGGGTGCAGAGCCTCGTGACTGCCTCACCTCTTCAAGAGTCAGCTGCTCAACATTGTTGAGCTGGGCATTGAGTTTCCAACACAGCAACATCAAGAGACACAGTCAAATGATACTGCTACCCACCTTGTGATTCCATTTTTTTAAATGGGTAAATCCATAGAGATGGAAAGCATATTAACAGTTGTCCAGGGGCCAGGGAGATAGCTCAGTAGAATAAGCACTTGCCTGGCAAGCGCAGGGTCCTGAGTTCAATCCCTGGTACCAGAAAAAAAAAAAAAAAAACAGTTGCCCAGGGATGAGAGTAGTGGGAAAGAGGGAGTAACTATTTCACTGGCAGATTTTTCCTTTTAGAACGATGAAAATATTTTGGATCCAAATAGAGAGGATGAGTGTGCAATACTATGAATGTACTCAATGCCATGGCATGTGCAGTTTAGAATCGTTGATTGTATCATTGTATCTTTTGTGCATTTCACCTGGGGAGGGGGAGAACCTACCCAAGGTCACACACCTAATAAATAACAAAATTCAGCCCCAGGTTCCCAAGGCTCCAAGGCCACACACTTCCCCAGAGTAAAAGACACAGACCAGACAGCCACTGAAGTTTCCTGGAGGATGGGGCTGAATTCATGCCTTCTTCTCCTTCTTCTCCTTCTCCTTCTTCTAATGTTCTGTGACTCCTGAGTTTTCTTAATGAATAATTATAAGGAATGAACCCAGGGCTTTTACACTGAATCATATCCTCAACTCTTTTTTTTATTATGTTTTGAGACAGGACCTTCTTCAAATTTGTAATCTTCCAACCTCAGCTTCCTAGAGTATAGGATTACAGACATGGCCACCACACCCAGCAATAATAAATAAATTATAATTTAAAGACAATGATCTGTGAGTATCTTACATGTTTCTATACAGCCAAAGGCAAGTCCAGGGAGAAAAAACACAGATCAGCCATTGGTTTGCCCCTGGGTTCCCCAGCCCAAGCCTGGGGCATCTGTGGCCTCTGTTGCCCAACCTTCATGTACCAAGCCCACCCAGCTCCTTGAGACTGCACAGATTTGTTCAAACCTACAAGCTGCACAAGAATCCACACACATCTGAGCACCATGGGGTGCACACTCACTTTCTCCAAGAGGCCACCTTCTTAGGTTATGGGCAGGTGGAATTCCCTAAGGAACATTCTGAAAAGGCCCTCAGGCCCATAAGCTCAGTTCTTCAATTCTTTCCTGGTGAAGTGCCTTGGACTCTCCAGATTCATTCTACAGGTTGCTGGTATTTGCAACTTTAGTATAGTTCCATATTCAAATAATTGTATTCTAAATTGACTTGTGAAAAAATAAAAACAGCCTATGTGTGCATTAGTGAAGACACACAAATTCATAACAGCACCAGTGAAAATCCTTTACCAAAACCTAGAGCTCAAAGGCTGAGGTGCAATTCAGTGGTAGCATGTGCTTAACATGCACAAGGTCCCCAGCAGCATCCCCCCAAAACTCAGCACTTCCCGAAGGTCTAATATGAAAATATGTTAGACATCTCTAAGGCTGAAAAGACAGTGAACAGAACCATGAAGAATTAATTGGGCATTGATTTAAAAAATTATATTAAATACACTTAAAGAAATACTGTACTATTTTGAACTTTTTCATATCCACATGTACATATAAACTGTGTAACAAACATTTAGTTTTAATAAAATATCCACATCTAATGGCAGTTAAGTATCAGAATAAAAATGTGCATATCTGCTACTCCACACAAAAAGATAAAACTAACAACAAGGTGAAATTCTGCAGTTGAGAGAATATTAGTCTGCAATTTTATTTATTTATTTATTTATTTTTTTTTTTTTTGCAGAACCGGGGGTTGAACTCAGGCCCTTGAGCTTGCCAAGGAAGCACTTATTCCACTGAGCCATCTCCCCAGCCCCAAGTCTGCAAATTTTGATTGAGAGAGTTTGAAGAAAGACTCCCTGACTCTACACCAGGCCCACAAAGTCTGCATTTTTAAAGTTAGGGGCCAGATTTCTATGCTACTGAGAAGCTGTCCAAGGGAAGGAACAACTGGGATGAGGAAAAGGAGAAAGAATGGATGGAAGGGAGGAAGGAAGAGAAAAAGAGATACATGCATATATACAGGATAGACTGGATAACTGCACTGTTGATGTCTACTGGTTTATTGAAAGGAACAGTTAATGCTTAGTTCTTTTCTTCTTTTTAATTTTTTTTTCTTTTCTGACCCATTTTGATTGCTTATATCTGGTAATCTGAACAAGTACTTTGAAGACAACAATATGTAATATAACAACCAGTGTTGAAGTCCTATCATTTTTTTTCAGTGAAATTGTATATTGCTTCTATTTTTTTAAAATTTTCTTTCTACTTTTTTATTCTCTTTAAAAATTTAAGGGACAAAAAAAAAAATTAAGGGACCAGGCCGGGGAGATGGCTCAGTGGAATAAGCACTTCCCTGGCAAGCACAAGGGCCTGAGTTCAATCCCTGGTTCCGCCAAAAAAGAAAAAAAAATTAAGGGACCAGGGACCAGGGAGTTAGCTCAGTAGAATAAGCGTTTGCCTGGCAAGCTCAAGGGCCTGAGTTCAATCCCTGGTTCTGCCAATAAATTAAATAAATTAATTAATTAAATAAAAATTTAAGGGACTGGGCTGGGGAGATAGTTCAGTAAAATAAGCACTTGCCTGGCAAGCACAGGGCTCTGAGTTCAATTCCCAGCACCTTAAAAAAAAAAAAATTAAGGGACCAGCAAGATAGCTCAGCAGACTAAGCTCCTGCGTTGGCAAGTGGAGGAACTAGGGTTTAACCCCTCAATCCCTGCTCCCGCATGCTGGGCCCAGTTGCAGTCCAGGCTTTTTTTTTTTTTTTTTTTTTTTTTGGTGGAACCAGGGATTGAACTCAGGTCCTTGCCCTTGCCAGGGAAGTGCTTATCCTACTAAGCCATCTCCCTGGCCCCTAGTCCAGGCTTAATGGCAAGTGCCTATAATCCTAGCGCTGGGAAGGCTGAAGACAGGAGGATCACTACGAGTCCGAGGTGTGTAGTGAGACCCTATACCAAATACATAAGTGAAATAAGTAAATATTTTAAAAATAAGTTCCTTGCACACACACACACACACACACGCACACACACACACACACACAGAGTAAGGGACAGTATCTTTGGCTCTACATCTTTTGCTCTTGTTCTGTGTAATTGACATCTGGGACCCTCAGTCTCTCTGTTGTTAAAAGGCAAGAGCAGGGGCTAGGGAGATAGCTCAGTGGAATAAGGTTCTGAAAAAAAAAAAAAAGGGCAAGAGGAATGGGCCCACCAAATAGCTCAGAGGATTAAAGCATGTGCAAGCAGGCACTGGGGCCAGGGTTTCAATCACTGGGCCTGCTGTGTGCCCCCCTCCCTCCCAGGCTCGCTGAGTCAGCAATAGAAACTGGGTGTGATGGAGTGCCTTTAATCCTAGTTTTTGGGAGGCTGTAAACAGGCAAATCACTATGAGTCCCATCTAGTAGTGAGACCCTAAACACCCTGTAGACCCTTCCCTAAAAATAAAAAAAATAAAAAAAAAAGGCAAGAGGAACACAAACAAAAACATCTATATCTGGAAGCTTCATAGGAGTGAGATGCTATAAAGTGTGCGATGGACCCAGCCCTAACTGCCAGGTTGGGGGTGGGAGGGCAGTCCAGCACAGTAAGAACTTCCGGAATCATTGCCATCGACGTTCAAATCCATTCTTAGTGTTTACTGACTGATTTTTGGCAGGTTCCTTCACCTACAACCCCAGGAGGGTCTGTCTCCTGTGGGTTCTGTGAAAATTAAATGACACACTGCAAACCACTCCAAGTGTTCAACCCACAGTCAGTACAGTACTAAACATCACTGGTAAGTGCGTGCCTCCTGCGCTTTCCAAGGAAAGGCATGATTCCTTCATACTGGAGTCTCTAAGAACGAGAGCAATTTGCCCCTAATTTCTTAAAACTAAGCTATAAATAGTGCATACACACACTTCAGGTATAAAGGAAACCAGCATTCCTCAAGGTGGACCCGGGGTCACCCCATTCTGCCCCTACCTCCCCCAACAGAAAGGGAAATCTCAGCACATGGTCGGCAACCAGGTAGCAGCAGAGATCCGGCCAAGCTTCACAGCACTGGAACTCAACAGTGGGACGAATGTATCACATATCTCAAAGTGGCCTGAACTTCAGGGCTCTCATCTGAGACACACGTCCCGAGGTTCAGGTTCACGATCCCCTTTGCCCTTGAGCGTCTCCCAAATGAGTTCACAGAATCAGTTGCAAAGATACTGAAAAAAAAAAAAAAAAAAAAAAAAAGTTTTCACTCATCATTGGCTTCAAACCTTGGGCACTTGGGACCACGAAGAAATTCACAGAGAGAATACTTTCATTGCTCTTGAGTCCTGCAGTAATTTGGTAATCCGCGCTTCTTGAGTTTGTGTGTGCTATAAAATACCAAACGGTCTAACTACTGTTTTAAATACAGAGTGATGTATTTTCACTTGGTTCTGGCATTCGTCTTCAAATGGGGGAGGCGGCAGTCAGGAATTGGGTGTGGCCAGGCCCTGGGGGGCCCAGCCGGAGCACTGCGCACCCGGCTTGACGTCCCGGGGATGCACTCAGCTTGCGCCTGGACTCGTGGACGTGCGGGCGAGCCGCAGAGACCTGCACCTGACGGCCGGCACCCTCCGCGGGACCCGCCAACAAAAGACGGCGCGGTGGAATGCAGCGGGAGAAGGGGCCGGGCCGGCCGGATGGGAACCGCAGCCCGGCCGCGCCGCCCTTGTCCCCGGCGTGAACTCTCCCGCTCCGCGCCCGGCGAATGGCGCGGCGCGCGGCCGGGCCCCTCTTCTCCCTCCCTTTAAAGAGAAGGGAGCGATTGTGTGGATTTCACAGTCTGAGCGCAGCTGAAAGGGAGAGAATGAAGTCTCCCTCACGGCTCTTTTCAAGGGGGCCGAGGCTGTGATTCGGCTTCATTCAGAATATATGAAGCCTTTGTGCGCCGGGGCCGGGCAGCCTCGGCGGCCCCGCTCCCCGGCTGACTCTCTTTACAGTGGAAGCGTACAGTAATTAACACGGGTTCCGCTCCCGCCCGCGCCCGGAGTTGAAGGGGCCGCCGCCTCCGCGCGCCTGGGAACCGGAGCCCGCCCGAGGCCCGCGCTGTGCACCTGAGAGCGCCGCGGCGCGTTTGCACCCGTGCCCCCGGCCCAGGGCCATCCATTCTGCAACGCCGGGCTGTCAGGGTGCGCCGCGCCCCGCATGTGGTGCTAATAAAAGCCGAGCTGGCTGCTGCAGCCCGCGAGCTCTCCGCAGGGGGCACTGCCCGAGCCGGGGGAGGAAGCGCGGGCGGCCGCGGGGACCGGGTGGGGGCTTCCCCGTCTCTGATTGCGGGGACGCAGATTCGGAAGGAGGGAGGGAGGGGCTGAGGGAGGGAAGAAGGGAGGGGGACCAACTACTTGAGCTTTCCTCCGTGGGAATTGTCATCGTGAGTCTAATCTTTAATTATTTTTTTCAATCGGAAGGAGATGAAATCTGAAGTCTAGCTCGAGTGACTGAGGCCTGCCAGTATTTTGCCTGCGCTTTATTTTCAAGTTTTTCATCTTTCTCTCCTTGTTTCTGTCACTCTTCGTGGGTGATACACACTGCTTAGCATGTTGTATCATTTGTGCAGTAACACAACCTATTTTTTTTTTTTAAAAAAAGACAAACTTCAAATATCAAATGCGTTTCTTAAAGAACTAGGAGCATTTGTTTGTTCTTGTAGACGCAAACCTATGTTCTTTATAAAGACTGACTGAAGACTTGGAGCTCTGAAGGGGGAAAAAAAGTATTCTGGATGGGGGGAGCGGTAATCTGACAGCGCACAGACGAACCTCAACGCTGACCCCCTTCTTCCCTTCCTTCCTTCTCTCCCCTGGCAGTGGCAAAAAGTCGGCTTAACACAAAGTTTTGAATGCAAAGTTAATTAAAAACCACCCTTTCTGTGTCAGCACGGAAAGGCAGCCAGTGTTCTTATTTCGAGCTCTGTAAAAAGGAAAACGATTTACTAGGCCAGTAATTACTGAAGTCACTCAATGCCTAGGGCTCAAGGTCCCCTGAGCAAGGCAGCCTGGCCGAGCTGCTGCGGGCTCCAGGAGGAGATGAGCGGCGGCACAGGAGGTGCAGCTTTTCCAGTTGCTCTGGAAGCAGGAAGTGACTCCAGTTCGGGCAGATCTCCACTTCCTACCAGCAAGGCGAGCAGAAAGACAGCACCGTAGGGCTGAAATGGCAGTGCTCTGCTGGACCAGCCTCCCTGGGAGGGCGGAAGAACATGATGCTTAGGGCTGAGGGCTCTGTCTGGACCCAAACAGGATTTCCCCTACTGTGCCTTGGTTTCCTCTCTGTAACATAGGAATTATGTTACACGTGCTTCTCGCCTTGCAATGGCAAGCAAATGATGGAATGAATGTTAGCTATTCATTCATTTTAACAAGAGTGCTTGTTTAGGGAGTATTTGCGGTGCTAGATGCGTACACATTCATATCTCCCAGCGTCTCAATAACCATGTTAATGAATATTATTAACCCCATGTCACAGATAAGAGGACCAAAGCTGAGAGAGACAGACAGAGAGAGAGACAGAGAGACAGAGACAGAGACAGAGAGAGAGAGACGCACAGAGACAGAGAGACAGAGACAGAAACAGCACTGAAAACTGCTCCACGCCGCCAAGCATGTAAGGTCAATCTACAGTTTTAAGTCTTCTGGCGAGAGAAGGACAAGAAAGCGATATGAGGAAGAGTGATATGAGGAAAAAATTGAAACTCTTTAGCAAGTTGAGAAGTAGATTTTTAGTCTTTTTAAAAGGGACCTTAAAACCTCTAACTGCACACACTTTGGTTAGTAAAACACAGCAGATTCACTAAGGGTCTTATCCTTAATGGTCATGCCAAGTTCTGGGTTCAAATCCCATCCCCCTCAAAAAATAAAGTGAAGGTACATTAAAAAATATATGGAATGGGGTGGGGGAGATGGCTCAGTGGAGTAAGTGCACTTCCCTGGCAAGTGCAAGGGCCCTACTTCTAATTCCTGGTTCCGAAAAAAAAATTTATATATATATATATATATATATATATATATAGAAACATCTTCTTAATTATTCAGTAAAGCTTTATATAATGTGAAAAAAAAAAGTCCTATCCCCACTACCTATAAGGTAAGTGCCCCCATTCCTTAACCTCCCAGGAGCCATCTATTAAGTGAGCATAACAATAGCCCTTGCCTCTGGGCCACTGTGAAGATTAAATCAAACAATGCATGCCTAATTAGGTATTGTTATGTGCTAACAAAGTCATTCTACCTTGAATTGAAATGTGTATTTGGCCTTCTGATTACAAATTCCTTCCCCTAGTCTGGGACTCTTGAATTCTACCACTGGTGGTTTACTGTCCACCTTGCTACATTTTTCCTATCAGTTTCTCATCTCTACCTCATTTAATCCTCCTCTGAGGCTGAGATGTACAGGACTGTAGCTACTTGCTGAGCAGGAGGACGCCTCTCTCCTGTGATCCCAATTCCTGCCCCTTCCCCATTCCTCTTTTTTTTTTTTTTTTTTTTTTTTTTTTCAGAACCCGGGGTTTAAACTGTGATCTTGGCAGTTCTCAGGGAAGTGTTTATTCTACTGAGCCATCTCCCTGGCTCCACTATTCCTCTTTCTGCAGAAGGCTTCCCTGAGACTGCATTCTGGGCCTCCAATACTGACAAAGCGCACTCCACTTGCCCTCCTTTTTAGTGCATATTGCCTGCTCCTTTCTTGCCATCCATGTCTGCTTAGGGAGCCACGGAGACAAAGACTACGTCTACCTTGACCATATCTACATGAACCCAATAGCTAGTAGACCTTCCACTGTCCAGATTGTAGCCTTCCATGCCTTTTCTCACTTCACAAGGCCAGGTGCTTCTTTGGAGAAAGGATGGCTTCTATGTCTAGGATAGGAAATGTGCCAGATAAGCCAGAAAACTTACAAAGATTTTTGAAGTTAGAAGGACAGGAGCCAGGCTAGGCAGGACGGTGCACACCCGTAACCCCAGCATTTGGGAAGCTGAGGCAGGAAGATTGCTATGAGTTTCAGGCCAGCCTGGGCTACATAGTGAGTTCAAGGTCAGCCTAAACTGCAAAGCACAAAACAAAAAACAAAAACAAAACAGATAGGAGCCAACTTGAAAAACCTTGTGTGGGGCAAACTCAGAACTCTTTGTGTAACAATGTGACTGAAATGAGTTGAAACACACAAAGTAAGTTTAAGCCATGAGTTACGGATGTTTGGAAAAGGCAATATAACCAGCTTACTCTTTGGGAAAATGATGGTAGAAAGGACAGATCAAGCATTCCTCTTGCCTGTCATGCACCAACTGGGCTTTGGGCTAACCAAATGGCTGATGGAAAGAAGTTCCACTTTATGGAAGTGCTGTAACCTAAATAAACCCTCTAATTTCACTTGCTCTTAGGCGCTTGATAATTCCGGAGGTCTCAGAGCTGAGCAAGATACCCATCTCCCACCAGCTTTGCTATAACACCTTTGACATGAGCTATGATGATAGCAGTTGTTTAAAGAACTTGTCAGTGACTTGAAAGCTGTTTTTGTCCAAATTACTGATTCTTCACCTTGGGCCTATGCAGGTGTCAGTGAATAACTAAACTACGGTAAAAAAAAAAAAAAAGCGTGGTATCTCAGCTTCATACTGTACCTGTCTCTCCTGCTACTACTTTAACCTTTGGGTCAGACTTTTTCTGCCTCACTCAGCAAGTAGACATGTTAGTCATTTAAGGAATGTTTGACCAAAACTAGCAGCACAAGTTTGATTTGGCCAAAATATCATCCCTAATCTTTCTGTCTTCCCTCAAGGCTGAAGACACTGAGATAAGCATTAACCATGATATTTTCAAGATTTACAGGGCCATGATGATAAAATGACTGTCAACCACTGGTTTTGCAATGTCCCATTCCAGACTACCAGAGGGACTCCTGTGAGTCTCCAGTCATCTAGTATTCAGTCATCTATCATTTCCTAACTTCACCACACACACACACACACACACACACACACACACACACACACACACCCCTGCCTTACCTACCTCCCCTTGTGAAAAATAAAAACAGCTTGAAGTCAGGCACAGTGTGGTACATGCCTGTAACAGCAGCACTCTGGGAAACTGAGGCAGAATGTCTCAGAAGATTGAGTCTCAAGTTGGACTCTAAACTGAGAAACTTAGTGACTGAGCTAGACTCAGAAAGGGCTAGGGATATAGTTCAGTATTAAGGTCTTAGATTAATCCCTGGGTGGGGGTGAAGGAGGGGGAGAGAGAGAGCACAGAGACAGAGAGAATGAAAAAGAGGAGGAAAAGAAAGAGAAAGAGGAGAATGGAAACAGAGAAAAGAATAAAACAAGAACAAGAAAAAAAGGGGAGGGGCTGGGACATAGCTCAGTGGCATAAGCACCTGCCCTGGCAAGCACAAGGTCCTGAGCTCAATCCCTGATACCAAAATAATAATAATAAAAATAAGTATAAAAGAAAAGAAGGGGGGGTTAACCTTCACTGAGCTAAGTGGACAGTGTAGAGACTGGTTCACCCCTGTCTTGGATTTGTTGGCTGTGACAGTCTAACTCAGTTATCACCTTGACTGGAGTAAGCGGCTCCTGAAGAGGTGATCACATTGTAGAGACTTTGTGCTCATCAATGGATTAACCCACTGATATTCATGGCTGAATGACCCCCGTGGAGGCAGCAGGCCCAGGTTGCTTGCCTGGGGAACTCTTGTTGGCACCTTCTTCTGTGCTCTGCTTCCCAGCCTCGCTGAAGTGAGTAGTGTGTGTTTTTGTCAAGAAGTCAGAAAAATAGGGTCTAAAACCTTTGAAACCATGAGACAAACAAATCATTTCCTCCTGTAAGTTGTGTATGTCAGCAGCAGGAAAGCTAATCAATATGCTGGCTTACTAATAATAACCTTCTTCCTCGCCCTACAACTTGTTTTGGATTCATTGGGCTATTTTTCAATTGGCAAATAAACAGATTTGGGTTTAGTAACCATGTTAGAGGAATCCTCAAGAAGGGTAGGGATGGGGCCGGGGAGATGGCTCAGTAGAATAAGCACTTGCCTGGCAAATGCAAGGGCCTGAGTTCCATCTCCAGTCCTCGCCCCCCCAAAAAAAAAACCAAAAAACAGAAGGGTAGAGTTAAGTTGTCCCTTTTTCAGATCCTGTAATGAAATGACAGATCTAGGAACTGATCATCTACAACTTTAGATATAACAGAGGCAGAAAAACATAATGCCCTGTATAAAAGTCTTTTTTTGTTTGTTTGGTGGAACCGGGGATTGAACTCCAGCACTTGCACTTGCCAGGGAAGCACTTATTCCAATGAGCCATCTCCCTGGCCTTTAAAGTACTTTTTGAAGTAAAACCTTAATCTGATCACATCTGCAAATCTAATAACTTATTTTTTTAATTATAAGAGAGAAATATTATAATTAGATCTTGTTAAATTATTTTACAGGGATGAAAACAATAGGAAAACATAGATAAAAATATTGGTGTTTTTCCCAACAAATATTGGAAGTTAAAGGGATAAAGGGAAGGGAGACATACACCTAACTTCACGTTTATGTTTTTACAAAAAATTTTTGTCTTTTAGAAGTGCATGCTAAAATATTTCTGGATTAAGTATTAAAATATCTTGGAGATTTGCTTTAGAATAATCCTAGAAAAAAATAAAAACAGGTGGGAGTGGCGTAGACATAACAAAGTTGGACATGAGTCGATAGTTGGCAAAACAGCATGGCAGTAAAAGGTCTCTCACTACTCTTCTCTCTTTTGTGTAGGTTTGAAATCTTCCAGAATAAAAATAATCAAGGGCCGGGGAGAAGGCTCAGTGGAATAAGCACTTCCCTGGCAAGCCCAAGGGGCTGAGTTCAATCCCTGGTTCTGAAAAAATAAATAAATAAATAAATAAATAATAATAATAATAATAATAATAATAATAATCAAAGTGAAACAAAGCCCTGTAGCTTGTGTGGGTTAGAACAGACACCTGGTGGTCAGGGCACCTCTGCAAATGAGCTTGTCCAGACATTGCATTTAAACGATAGATTTTGAATAAGTGAAGAAGGTGTTTGTTTATATTTGTGCAATTGATTTTACTGTCTAACCTCTGCCAATGTTGAGCTCCACGGGGTAAGGCGACAGTTTGAAAGTCTCTTCCAAAATTTAAATTGACATTTTATTGCCATTGTTATAGCATTAGGAGGTGAGACTTTAAAAGTTCGTTAGTTCACAAGGGCAGAATCCTTGTGCATGCCATTGTCACAGGAGTGGGTCTGTTGTAAAAGTGAATGAATGAACTTGCGCCAACTTTCTCTGTACTTTGTATGTGCTCACTTGTGCTGTGACACGGTGGGATGGCTCTTGTCAAATGCTGGCAATGTGCTTTTAAAATTCCGGGACTCCAGAACTAGAAACAAATGGACATGTCTTTTTTTATAACTCACCCAGTGCAGGTATTCTATTGAAGCAACAGAAATAAACTAAGACAGAAGCATCTATAATCTCTGGTCATCTCATGTGTCTGTTCTGTGCCTGACACCACACAAAGGACCCATCCATCCTTGCTAAATGAATTCACCTCCCATAGGAGGCCAGGGCTCACATCTCCACTGTACAAATGAGTGGCAGCACTCTTGTCCAGGGTCACGGAGCTGGTTAGCAGTGGGGCTATGAGTCACAACCCAGCTCTCTGAAGCTCCTATTTTGCATCTTTCAGTCAAAAACTTTCAACCTGGTGCCAAGAATTCATGGATTCTATCAGCAAGCCAGGAGCCCAAGACACACATTCTGATCTTTGGATCCAAACCCTTAATCATCATGTTAGATCCTTAACCCCTACTTAACCACTGCTGACAAATAAGCCATTGGATGGAGTTTGCCAGGAATCCAGTGCTTCTATTAAAAGCAGCACAGTAAGCTGAAGCATGGACTCACAACAGTGACAGTGGCCATGGGATAGAAGATGCTGATGCCTCACATGTCTCTTCACTGTCTTGTTCTGTGCGTTCAGGGCAGAACTCACAGAACACTTTATAAATCCTCCAGTTAAATCTCTATGCAAAAAAAAAAGTCTCTATGCAACCATGAACTCCCTCCTTGGTTCTAGGCAGGTCTCTTCCCTCATCAGGGCATCCATCTCTTCATTAAAACTCAGAGCGATGCACTAGACAAATGTTCCCAAAAGACATGGCGTGCCCCGACATCCTTTCATTTAAAGCTGAAATTCTGTGGTCCCACAAAGGCAGCCATGGTGTGTCAGGATGTCTGCACATCAAGCAGTCAGGGGCTCATTTTTAACCCTACATAGATGTCTCTTACAAATTATCCAGGGTCATGGATTAGTTTAAATACAAAAGCTTAATTTCCTCTGCTTGGCTACTGTTATAAGCGATGATCAAAAGGAGTCAAAGGACAAACACAGTTGGCTGGAGAGAGAATGTCAGGATGAACTGGGGGACGATCTCTGTGTGGACCCCTCTGAGTTTAGAAATCTCTGGGGCCTGTAATTCATTGCTGCCTTGGGCAGTGCTGAGATGAATCATAACATTTTGAGCCCTCAAAGGAAGGGAGAAGAAAAGGGAAAGAGGCCAGGGAGAGCGAAGGCTCAGTGTTTTCTCAGCTAAATACATGTTTTCATTGCAGTGTGATGGGCTGAGAGGAATGAATGGCTGTGATTTAGTTATCTTTTGGATGGATGATTTTAAATGCTTGTTGGAAACGGCTTTCATGAGACTGAAGTCTTTGGTAGCAGAGCCCTGTTTGTCTTTCAGAGGTTGTAAAAGCTCTGGACTCTGGGATTCCTGGTGCAGGCATTCTGTTTCTATGATTTCCACTGGCACACGTTCACTTCCACCCCTCCGGACTGTCATCGGACACCCTGTCATAGGCTAAGAGTAGCGGGCGAGACAGATATTGCAGGGGAGGCAGGGGTTAGATGGGAAAAACAAGTGACTACAGAATTCTCCTAATCCATGCTGTGTTTATTTGGAGCTTGCCATGGTTTTGAATATTTGCATCTCCTCCAGAACTCATGTTGAAATGTAATCCCCAGTGCAACGGGATTAAGAGGTGGGGCCTTTGGGAGCTGATTAGGCCACAGAGCTCTGCCCTCATGGATGGGATTAGCACCATTATAAAAGAGCCTGAGAGAGGACTTCAGCCCTGCTTGCCCTTCCATCCCTTCTGCCATGTGAGGACACAGTGGTTGCCCCCGCCACAGGACACAGCAGCAAGAGCGCATCTTGGCAGCTGAGAGGAGCTCTTACCAGAGCACCAAACGTGCCAGTTCTTTGATCTTAAACTTCCCAGGCTCGAGAACTGTGAAAAACAAAACTATTATTATTATTATTATTATTATTATCATTATTATTATTAATTTCAATACTGAAGATTGAACCCTGGGCCTTGCTGAACCGAACTCCAGCCCTATTATTTGTTTGTTGTTCATTTGTTTGTTTGTTTGTTTGTTTATTTGTTTAATTTAGACATAGGGTCTCACTAAGTGGCTGAATTGCCCATGTTGGACTTAAATTTAGGATACTCCTGCCTCAGCACCCCAGAGTGCTAGAAATACAAGCATCTACTCCTGTGTCTAGCTCTCCATTTCAGTTTCTTACACATTGCCATGTTTTGTTATAGCAGCACAAATAGGTCAAAAAAGGTCTATTTTACCCAACACTGTGGTGAGCACTGGGGAGGGGGAAGTGATAAGAAAGACCGAATGGCACTAGGGAATTATTAAAGCTACTGCTTTGCTCGTGTTCCTGGCCAGAAAGAATCAGCCTCAGCAGGGCCATGTGCTTGTGTCTATCTGCTTCAGCAGACAGCAGTTTAGCTTTCTTTCCCGCGGTAACCCAAATGGCATGAGAGAGAGGTGGAGCTTGGCCCTTGGTCTGAGCCCCAGTTCTCCCCTGAGTGACACCCACTGGCCCCTGCTGCTGCCTGCTCACCAGCGGCCATGGTGAGGCCTGTAGTCCTAACACAGGCTCTGTGTGAGCTTTGCGGTGTGCTGGGGGCTTTCTTTAGCTCTCACATCCCAAGGTTTGATTCATTTCATCTCATTTCATCCTCACAGCTCAGTGACAGGTGGACTATTTGAAATAAATGTTACTATCATCCACTAATGTATAGAGAGGAATCAAGCTCCAGAGAGCCTGGCAGTGTCTTACCCATCTTTCTTCATGACTGGGACAAAATACCCGACACCTGCAAATTAAAGGAAGAGAGGTTTCTTTTGGGTCACGGTTAGTAGAGCTTTCAGGCCATATTGGCTGGTCCAGAGGAAGGATGGCATGGTACGAGGCATTGCAGAGGAGAGCTGGAGGATACACTGCCCAAGCCACCACATCCAGGAAAAGAGAAGGATGAAGGGCAGAGGGGATGTGCCCTCCAAGCCACATCCTGGGGAGCTGCCTCTTCCAGCCAGGCCCCGGCTCTCACTTTCTGCCATACACTGATGCAAAGCCTTCCCTTCAAGTCCATGAGGCTTTGGGGAGACATCTCGATATAAAAAATGAAACAGGGAGTTTGCCCAAAGCCAAGGTCCATGGAGCAGCGAGAGTAGCCCAGGAGCACTGCCCTAAAAGTGATGCACTTGGACTCCAAGCATCTCTGTCCCATGTGCTTCTCGAGGCTCCTCCTCGACATCCAGTCACCTGCACCATCTGTGCTAGCTGCTCCAGTTGGATCCAACCTCTTTCCTCTCCAACTCCCTCTACTGGGAAAAATATGTGGTCCCTCAAAACACAGTTGGAAGTTCTCCACCCTATCAGTCATGACAGCATTGCGTCTCCTTCCCCCTGACACTCAAGGAAGCTTAGAGCTTCTCTGCCAAACTACACCCCACACGTGTTGGAAGCAACTGTGTAACTCCTGCTTTCTTGACCATGTGAGAAGCTTCTGCAGTGCAACTCTCAGGGGCTTGAAAGCCTGTGTGAAAGACCAGCGCTTGATCTTGAAGAAACATAAAAGAGGAACTCAAATATGTATGCATCCCAGCATCACTACAGCATCATCTACAATAGCCAAAAGCAGGAAACAAGAGAACAACCAGTGATGGATATATGGATAAGTAAATGTGGAACATCTGTACCATGAAATATTATTCAACCATGAAAAGGAAGAAAATTCTGACATGTTAAAACATGGATTAACCTCAGAGACATTATGCTAAATGAAATAAGCTAGACAGAAAGAACAAATACTGTAACAGTCTACTTAAATGAAATACCTGGAATAGTCTAAATCAGAGGCATAAGGTCAAACAATAACTACCAGGGCCTGCACTGAGGGGGAATAGAATGTTATTGTTTAATGAGTACAGAGTTCAGTTTGGAAAACAAAAAATTCCGGAGAGGGATAGTGGTGGTGGTTATACAATAATGGGAATGTATTTTGTGTCACCAATTTTTATACTTAATAAAAGTTCACATCACTGGGTTTGGTGGCCCATCCCAAGCACTCAGGAAGCTGAGGTAGGAGGATTGCTAAGAATTTGAGGTTAGCCTGAGCTATGTAGTGAGCTGAAGGCTCAAGGCCAGCCTGGACTAGAGAGACCTTGTATTAAAAACATAAAGAAAAAAAGCTGAGAATGATAGATTTTAAGCTATGTACACTTAATTACTTTACCATAGTGAAAGAGAAGAAAAGGCATGCTTGTAACAAAATGAACTGTAATATATGAGAGATAAATAATAACACTCTTTTCCGGGGCCGGGGAGATGGCTCAGTGGAATAAGCGCTTCCCTGGCAAGTGCAAGGGCCTGAGTTCAATCCCCGGTTCTGCAAAAAAAAAAAAATAATAATAATAATAATAATAATAATAATAATAATAACACTCTTTTCCATATCATACCCCTTAGTTTCAATATAGTGGAACTGAACAAAATCACAAAGTGCAACTGACAGCCCCCAAGGGCGGCACAGCGGATTTCCTCTTTATCAGATCCACCCACTTTGTCTTTGTTTATGAGTTAGTGGAGTGAATAGGAAGCACCTCTCACTGGCTCACAACGGCAGGGAGGACCTAGGCCCACCCAGCTCCCACAGTCACCTCCAGCCAGTGCACGGGATTCCCAGCTCATCTCTTCTTCTACCTACCTCACGGCGCAGGTGGCTTTTCCAACCCTCCAACTCCTTTGGAAAACAATCTACCTGTCTCAGTGCTGGATATTTTGTCTGCAACAAAAGTGCCTGCTCTTCGAGCACCTGTGCCTGTCCCCTCTGTACGAGCCATTTTCCTCCTGTACATATCACTACCTACCACCTCTCAGAAATCAGGTAGGTGACAGAACTTTGCAACCTACAAAGAGGCACCTGCATGTCGCTCCTTATGCATCAATTCTGAAATGGCCCTTTGGTAGGGCCCTGCGGTGAGGTCTCTACCCACCAACCAGCTGTTTACAGGGACTGGGGTTACCTGACTTTCTGAAATGCCCTAAATACCCCAAGCAATGAACTAACACCATCAACCCAGAGTCCTCAGCATCACAAAGTGCTCTTTGTCCCTTTATTTTACGTGAGCCATTTAGTTTTAATTTACGATCATATTTCATAACCTACCGACAAATGGCCTGCTGTACATTTTTGAAAAGTGATGAAGTCCTGGTAACGAGAGACCTCATGCTGCCCCTGGGTCTTGAAATCTGGGCTCTGATAAGTGCAGGGAGACTGTCAGACTTCAGGGGAGATTTTTATAATCTATAAATTAGAAAGGCGTGAAATGGAATCCTGTTTTCTTTACTATGACCTTGAAAATCGAGATAAATTTCACAAGGCTTTCCTATACCCTGAGATCTGGACTCTGTGGCCCCACAGCACTATGTCTTCTAACAGACATGCTCCCATCAGCCCTAAAAAAGACTGAGAGTTGAGTATAGTCCAGTCTAGTAAGAATGACACCTTTCATTCTGAAGTTGCATCATGAATCTCCCACTTAATTTCTAGAAGTTTGTTTCTTCTTTGCTTTGAAACTCTGTGGATAGGGCCAGGGAAGTGGCTCAGTAGAATAAGCACTTGCCTGGCAAGTGCAAGGGCCTGAGTTCAATCCCTGGTATTGAAAAACAAAACAAACAAACAAACAAACAAACAAAAATCTATGGATAGTCTCAGGGTACAGGAAGTGCTAGCTGTATCTTAATTCTGTCTCTGAACATTGCTGTGAAGGCTAGAGAAGTAAGGTCTGTGAATCCCACATTCCAGAAGAGAAAACTGAGGAGGTAATGATAATAAAAGCAGGGGCTGGTAAGATGGCTCAGTGGTCTAAAGCACCTACTTAGAACAAACTAAAAGCACAGGGACCACGGTTCAATCCCCCAGCACCAATGCCAGCCAGCCCCGCTCCCTGGTGGGCTGAGCTGGCCACACACACACACACACACACACACACACACACACACACACACAAAAAAAAAAAAAAATAATAATAATATAATAATAATAATAATAATAATAATAATAATAATAAAAGCACACTTGCAAGCCAGGCACAGTGGAGCATGCCTGTAGTTACAGCTACTCTGCAGGGTGACCCAGGAAGATTGCTTACGCTCAGGAATCTAAGACTAGCCTGACATAGTGAGTGGGGAGGGCATTGCTGAGAAAGACAGACAGAGGCAGAGACAGAGACAGAGACAGAAAAAGAGAGAGGGAAGAAAGAAAAAAATGAAAAAGGAATATTTCTAGAGGTTGTCCTTTCTTTCTAAACTAGCCATCAGTCAGGTATCACTGTCAGTGAATGCATTAACTAACCCTTGGATCACACTGTAGAATAAACTCTATAGAAGTATTCTGCATCCACTTAGACAACTTTATAATCCAGAAGGGTTTCACTTAATGCCATGTTTTAAACTTTTTTCCCCTTAACTGTGAACTATAAGGATATGTAGAACTGGCTCTGTGTAGTCTAGCTAACCCGCAAGTCAGGTCCTAAATGTTTCTTTAATATTTAATATTCATCTATGATGAGTCATCCGAGACTTGAACCAAATCAAGAACTTTTTATAACAGCCTTGATAGCTATACCTGGTCCATCTTGCCAAATGCAAATCATTTTTATTGTCTTGTGAGCTGAGCCAAATTTCAGGAGTTTGAACTCTTGGCACACCTACACATTTTATAAAACTGAAAATAACAGCCAAATTTCAAACCCCACAATTTTCCCGGAACTGCATGTCATTTGAGAAAACATTCATGTTCACTTATTCCATGAACAATGTCCTAAGAACCTTCCCTGGACTATGCGCTGTTCTTGAACTAGGGATACAGTTCAAAAAGGGACAGAACTAGGGATACGGTTCAATTTAGCAACTAGGTCTCCTGTCTCTGATCTGGATGGCCATCCACGGCTTGGTCTGCAGACGGCCAAGCAAGGTTTAGAGAGCCATTGGTGGTGAGGGTGGACTTGAATTCAGTAATTCAGTGATCACTGAATTTGGCACTCTTTGTTGGGAGCATTAAAATACAAGGCAAGTTGTAGCCAGAGTCATCTATTTGAAGGAGGGTCTGGTGGGGCTAGAGATTTATTTTTGTGGCTTAGCAAGCACACTATTTTTTACCATGATGGCATGTTAAAAGATGAGTAAAAATAGTACCTTTTAAAAAAAATGCTTTTACTCACACTTTGTGAGCTTGGGAGAATATTATTTGATTAGACCAACTAAGATATGCATATGTTTTTAGCATGCATTGGCTGTAAGGATTAGAAGATCACACCAAGTTTCGAAACTCTCTCTGGTCTCCTTGTCCTGCTGTCTCTCAGTGAGTATTAATATTTTATGCATAGAAGCCCTAGATTTTAGGTTGCTCAGAACTCAAGTTCCAAATCCTGTTTAAGACCAGATTAGCTGGGTCAGGGAGATGGTTCAGTAAAATAAG
>NW_004524788.1:710884-737726 GCF_000260255.1 Octodon degus
TTTTTATTTTTTATTGTGTGTGTGTGTGGCCAGCTCAGCCCACCAGGGGGCGGGGCTGGCTGGCATGTGGTGCTGGGGATCGAACCGTGGTCCCTGTGCTTCACCAAGCTTGATTCAAGTAGGTGCTTTAGACCACTGAGCCATCTCTCCAGCCCCCTCTTTGTCTTTCTTTTGCTGTCTTGTGCCTCACACTGCTACCATAGGACTTGAGGCAAGTCACCTCTACTCTGAACTTGTATAACGTGGAAATAAAACTTGCTTCCGCCTTCAACTTCTACAGTGTTGTCTTTCAGCAGTAGTCTTCTCTTGCTTTAGGTTATTAGCCTGAAGGGTGGGCAAGAAAGCTCAGCGCAAGGGACAGAGTCCAGGGAAAGAGTCCGGGCGTGGTGGTGCATGCCTATAATCCCAACACTGGGGAGCCTGAAAACAGGAGGACCACCACGAGTCTGATCTGCAGAGTGAGACCCAGTACACAAATGAAAAAAAAAAAAGATATTAGCCTGAAAATGTCTCTTTATCTTAGTTATAAAGTTTTCTCTTTTTTTTCCTGGTACAGAAGGATTGAACCCAGGGCTTTCGTACTGAGCCAATACACATAAACCCTTTTTTATTTTTATTTTGAAACAGATTCTCAATAATTTGTTTTCACTGGGTTCAAACTTTCCATTTTCCTGCCTAGCCTCCTAAAGTGCTAAGATTACAGGCACACACTACCACGTCCAGCTATAACTGCCTACTTGAAGTCAATTCCATCCCCTCCTGCACACAAAGACCATCTCTCTCAACCTGGCTTCTTCTCCTGTAGGTGATACAAATCCTGAACAGTGGATAACAGCAGGTTTTGCAGTTGCTTTTCATTTGCTTGTTGGGCTGATTTTGTGTGTGTGTGTGTGTGTGTGTGTGTGTGTGTGTGTGTGTGTGTGTAGATAGGTAGTACTAGGAATAGAATCTAAGGATAGAACCTAGGCAAGTGCTGGGGCACTGAGCAATCCCACCCCCATCCCTACAACAGCAGTTTTGAAAGTACATTCCTTGGCATTCTTCTTGTATTTATTTATTTTTTTTTCGGTGCTGGGGATTGAACTCAGGACCTGCACTTGCCAGGCAAGCACTTATTCTACTGAGCTATCTTCCCAACCCTCTAATGGCTCATTCTTGAGCCACCATTTACAGCTCTAAGATCATTGGCAAATTGCATACTCTTTCAGGGTCTTACTTTACTTATGTATAAAATGGAGGTGATGGATGATTCCATTGCTATATGGATTGAAATGAAATTATCTACTGCTAATCCACAATAAGTGCTCCTTTAGTTTAGTGATTATTGAAAGAGATAAACAACACATTGTCACTCATCTTATTCGTGGCAATTCTTAGTCATTCTGTTTGAAGAATTTCAGAAAAGTCCTGAGTCATCAGAAGATCAACTTTAGGGTCACTGGTGAATAATCTTAACTTATGTCTGGTCTAAGGAAAGGCAAGGCTAAGTTTGTGTCCTTGCAGTACTGTTACTGTGGGTGTAGCTCTGTAACAGAGCAAGTATTTATTAGCATATGTGAAACCCTTGATTCTATCCCCAGGTTCAGAGACAGAGAGAGAAAAAGGAGAGAGAGAGAGAGAGAGAGAGAGAGAGAGAGAGAGAGAGAGAGAGAGAGATCTACACACACACACTATACATAGTCTTCAGAGTACATATATTCTTTGGTGATGCATATATATTGCAAAGAGTTATCACATACTCTTGGGTTGTTTGTTTTGTTTTTGTTTTTGTATTTTGTGCAGGATCTCTGTATGCAGCTTGGACTCTCATAGTGATCCTCCTGTTTTCAGCCTCCCCAGTGCTGGGATTACAGGTGGGTGCCACTATGCCTGGATTCAATGCAACCAGGGGCAGGGCCAGTGTGACATAAGGTGCCAGGGATGAAATCCTGGCCCCTGCGCTTGCCTAAGCAGGAGCTTAGTCTACTGAGCTATTTTGTCAGCTTTCCATACTCATTTTTTAAAATCTTCTTCCTTTCTAGGCTCAGATGGCGTAGCCAGTGATTGTGGATTCAAGAAACTGTAGGCACCATTGCCCCCAAGAAACATGTTTAATTCCAGCTCAGCTTTCATCAGCCCCAGGCTCTGGAAATCTTCTGCTTCCCCTGTAATTGCATCTTTCCTTCTAAGGTTTAATTTCCTTGGCACTCTACTGCTATTTACTTGGCCAAAAGAAAAACTCTTTTACCTTCTCAGCAGAGTGGGCTGCAGCTTAGTGGTATCCATGCAAGGCATAAATACCCTGGCCATGGTAGTGATTCTGATTTGCATGCCCAGTTCCAAAGGCTGTAGCCCCCTGGTTCTGACTGGTGCTGGCCTGCCTCTTAGGAGGTGCTGGCCGGGTATGTAGCTCCAGCCCACTCTTCTTCCACCCCCAGTGACTTCACTGGGATCCTTCTGTACAATTCTTAAGTCTTAAGATCAGATTCCTCACACTCACCCCTGGGATTTCCTACTTTGTCTTTTTGGCATGTCTTTGTTCCCATTGTTAAACAAAGGGAAACCCAACCAGAAGGACCAGCCAAGGTAAGCCACTTATGCAGTGGGAAGAAGAGCTGGACACTTGGCAGCCTTCAGATTTTCGCTAAATTGGCCAATTTCATATCAGTAACTGCCTCATCCATCACCACCACCTTTCAGGTAGTTTTCTGTGATGGGACTTAGGGAAGCACTTTAGGGTCTCATAGGTAATTTCTTTACAATCACTTTTTCCATCATTGCACTCTCAGCGTTGAAATAAAAACAGGGAGAAGTTTGCCAAAGTATGTTTTTGTATGTAAGGCCCTGTGACTCAGGAGCCATTTTCATTGTCGTGGGTCCATGAAAACAGCAACAAAAAACCCAGCTTGGGGCCAGAGAGATGGTTCATTGGAATAAGCGCTTCCCTGACAAGCGCAAGGGCCTGAGTTCAAACCCCGTTTGCGGGTGGGGGGGGACAGCTATGTCTTGAACCTAGCTAGGATTGAACCTGACCCAAGTGGAAAGGCCTCTGCTCAGCTCTGCCTCTTGCCCTGTGACCTTAGGCAAGTCACCTCACCCAGCTGAGCAACGTTTGTACTTTCTGAGATAGCCAGAAGGATTGTCCTCCATATTGTCTTGAGAGCCAAATGAAATTCTGACTATGAAGATATTTGGGGCACTAGGATATATTTCATACCTAGATATAAAGGATGAAGGAAAGGTAAGGAATGAAGAAGTCAAAAACAGACTTCAGGTGACACGCCCCCCTTCACCTTTGTTTGGATGTATCACTATTACTCCCCATGAGTGGTACATCACATAAAATACAGCTGCGATGTGCTTTCTTTCAAAGCAAAGACTTGTAAGAGAAGCAGAATGGTGGAATGCAAATTAAGGGGCGGGGCTGGAGCCCCTGCATTTCCGGGCTGTGAGCTCACCTGCTGTGTAGCCACTGCTTTCTGTCTCATGGCTCTGGGCAATTTGCTGTCTGAGGGGTGCTCTTTTGCTCTGGGAAAATGAGAAAACCTGTACTTTCTAAATTTCAGGGTTGATGTGAGGAAGCAGAGTGAAATGGAGTACAGGCCACTGCGCGGGGAGCGAGGGCAGAGCTGGGTTCTCGAAGGTTCAGGCAGGAGAGAGGCCCGGGCATCGGTTTTGGAGTCACGTCTAGCTCACATCTGCCTCAGGCTTCATTTCCAGGAAATGGGCTAAGAGTCCGGCCTTCAGAGAGTTAATGAGGGGAATAGATAAGCTCCTGCCTAAAAAAACAGGAGTAAGAAGTACCTGCTCAGCACACCTAGGTGCCCAGGGCCCCAGGTAAGTCTCGCGCCTCTGGGAGGCGCTATTGCTTCGTGCTTCTTTCCGTGAGCTGTAGACAGCCAAGTCGCAAGGTCTCGTCCCAGCTGGGCTACTGCCTATCCGTGCCACCCCCAGACGCTCATGTTCTAAACCTGGTTGTTTTGACTTAAAAAGAGGTGGTAAGACAAGACGGTCTGTCGGGCGGTAGTGAGATCCCTACGGGTTGGTGGATGCAAATCGCTGAGCATCAGAGTCTGCAGTTGGGAAGCGCTCAATAAAAGGGGGCTGTTATTATCTGCTTGGCTTGCTCCTCTGGGAGGCAAAGTGTAAGTTTAATGATGGGGGGGCGGGAGGAGGACGAGGGCGCATGGTCGCCTGTGATCTCCTGGGCCAGTGAAGCGGGCCGGGCCGGTGTCAGCGCGCGTTTATTGATGGCAGGTATTTGGGGAGTAATTGAGCGCGGCGGCCGGCCCGGGGCGAGAGTGGGCCTCCACGAGCAATTAAATGTGATTAGGCCAAGACCTTGGGGATCCAGCTGGGTGACTGATAACCCGGCTGCATTCCTGCAGGGCCAGCGACATCAAACGGGCGGCCGGCCGGCCGGGCGGGAGGAGCGGGACTGTGTCCTAGCTCGCGATGCCCACCGGTGCAGCCGGGAAACACAGGACCGGCCCCTTTCTGCGCAAGGGCCGGTCCTGTGCTCCCCCGACAGGTGCAGCCAGAGAGAGAAAGGACGACGAGGTGAGGAGCCCCGTGCGCTCCTCGCCCCTAGAGCTGCACCGCTGGCCCGCCTGAACTGGGCGCCGGGACCCGTCTGGCTTGAGATCGCTGGAGTCGGAGAAGACTGGAAAGAGAGAGGAGGGCTCGATGGCGGGTGGGGTAGGAGACAGTGGACCGTGAGACTGGCATCAAAAAATGGGGGCGGGGGGAGTTGAGGGAAGCAATGAAGGAGCAAAGTGTCAGGCGGAGAGGAGCAGCCAAAGGAAGGGATTTAAGAAAAAGGGCACAAAAATAATCGTGGTCAGTAAGAGAGATTAAAAGGTATAAAGTAGGACTGACGCTAGAAAGAGTGAAGGGGGTGGTTATAAAAGAGAAACAACTAAAAAAAGTGAGGGTTACACACACTGAGACTCCCCAAAATGTGAAACTAGAGAAGCAGTGAAAATGAGGAAAGTGTAGTATCTCCCTGAGAGCCGTTAATTTGTATGGCCAATTTTAAGAGTGAAAAAAAAATGCGTGAAAGAAAATAAACAAGTGGGAGGAGAAGCACAGGATACGAAAGAAAAGTAAGAAACAAAAGAATGAGGAAAATGGAGGAAGGAAGAAATACAGTACCAAGGTCACAAAGACAGGAAGCAGGCCAGGGTCTCTCCTGGGCTTTACCTCCACCCTCAAGTGCCTGCCTCACACCCAGAGCTCGGTGCCCAGTGCCACACTCCCTGCTGCCTGGGGGACCTGATTTTGGTTCCCCAGAGCTCGACCCCCACAGCCAGCTCCTTCCCACTCCAGACTGGGTGAGAGGCCACACCACCCTGGGTCCCCCTACTGAGCAATACATGCCCTGCACCCACAACCTGGGTTCCACAAGTCATAAATTACAAGTGAGGTGCTGGAGGTTCCGGGGTCCATTGCCTCAAGATCCCATCAACTCCAGAGCTAGGGAGCAGTTTCTGTCTGTGTGGACTGCTCAGACAGGATCAAAACAGCATGAAAGAAATCAGAGAGAGAACTTCGGTCGTCGGCAGGCGCTGGACTTCTAAAACCCCCTTCCGCCCCCATAGGCTTCAATATTAAAAAAACCCCTAGGAGCCGCAGACACTGTATTAATTAGTGCAACCACCCATGAAAAGTTGGGTTTGGAGCGGCATTCTTTGCCCTGTGTGAAAAACCAAGTCTAATAAACAATTGTTAAGTTGGCCTGTTGCCGCTGGTAAATTACATAGCATTAAAAAAATAATGCTTTTCATATTAGGCACTAATTAAAGGTTGGGACAGCTTTAAAACAAGAGAGGGAGGGGGGAAATCAAAGAAAATATAAAAATGTTCTTTCAAGAGTTATGGGAGGTTAATAAAGTATGTCTGTTAGACTGAGCCTACTTTGCCCCTAGCTACAGCCAAACTGGAGCCACCACAATTGGGTCTCAATAAGATAATGATATTCCTTTCTCTGCTATTAAAAGCCTCCCAGTGCAAACTTAAAATGATTTATTTAATTTAGGAAATTATGAGGTGTAACTTCAAAGCCCGAGCCGTTAGTAATGGAAAATACCAGGTTGTTTAAAATTATAATAATAATTGTTTGGAGGACTCACGACATCAAAGTGTTTTCATCAACAAATGCAGAGAGGTCGGAGGAGGTTGGAAAGAGTCAGAGGAGGTGGATGGAGTTTGGATTTGATTATTATGAACCTTATCAGGGCAGGACTCAGGATTCCTGCAGCCTAATACTCTGTTCTACTTTGAAGCAGGATATTTTGGAAAGTAGTTTTTACTGCTTTTTATTTAAGCTCCTAGCAGGGAGGACGTGAGAGCATAGCTGGGGGTGGAAGAAGGGCTCTAGGGAAGGTGACAGCAGGCTTTTCCTTCTTGTGGTGACTACTTTATTTCATTAAGTGGCTGTGTATTGCCAATCTCAAAAGTTTTTTTTTTCTTATATAAAAGGGGGCAACAGGCACAATCAACTTCACTAACTAGACCCTGTGATTTTGGGGAGGGTGTGTGTAACGTGGGTTCTTTTATAAATGAAGTTTATGCTTATTTCAAATCCAGCAGTAGAAAGAGAATGGGGGTAGGGGAATGGCCTCTCCAACCCGTGGCAAATGAGAGGCTTTTATAGCAAAGAATGGCCGTGGGAGTTTTCATTCGGTCAGACAAGGTTCTGCTCAAAGGCAGGGATCCTCTTTTCAGTCGGGTCAGGCAGACGTTTCTCCAAGGCGCGCTCTCAGCCAGGCCCTGCTGCCTACCTCCTGCCACCCTGCCCTACCCGGCCAGGACAGAGTGAGGGGCCTGAGGGCTGAGCGCTGGCCCCTTGTGGTGGGAAGCTGGGACACTCAGCCGAAGCCCCTCACAGTCGAGAGGGAGAGGTGCGAGCCAGGAGCAGACTCCCGGCCTAGGCTGCGTCCTTGCTGATGGGCTTGCCTCGCCACATCTGATGCCTACCTCCCGTACTCAGCCTGGGCCTGGCTTCTCCTACTGCTGCCTCCCAGCTCTGCGACCTCAGTGAGCCCCTCTAAACCTCAGTTCCTTCAACCAAACCTTTTGGAAAGGTTTGTCTGGACATGTGCACGTGCAAGAAGATAATAGCTCGTTCCTGCTTAGCAGGGTCTCCATAACTCCATGAAAATGTGATTCGATGCTTTGCACCCTTCTTTGAAAACGTGGGTCCCTCTAACTGCAACCTTTTGGATGCTAGTGTTTCGGGTGCCAAAGGGCAGGTGGTTTTGGGGGCAGTGAAGCCAGGAGTCCGCAGAGCGCACACTGATATTTTCGGGTTTAAATGTGAGTCTGCGTGGGTCCTGGGCAAGTGAGGGTGATCTGCCGCCGCGGGTTGTCAGCCTGACCAAGCCTGCAGCGAACTCAGCCTAGGCCAGGGCGGTGCAAGGAGCCCCAGAGCAGGGCGAACGTCTCCTCAACGTTCGGTCCCAATAACGTGGGAGACTAAACTACTACTCAACCTCCACTCCGAGCTTTGGTGGGTATTTTTTATTTTGTTTTGCTTTTTTTCAGGATCTGGGGGGTTGGCTACCCACCCACTCACAACGCAAGACACACCCCGATTCTCTGAACTGCGGACCTTTCTTACCCGAGCGGGTGTCTCGGGATTGCCCACCCCGGCCTACATTGCCCCGGGCTGCGGGTCGGCGTGGCGCCGGGAAGGAAGCTCAGTGGACAGGCTAATTAGGGACCCACCTTGGAGGCTGCTGACGAAACCGAGGACTTTGGCTTTCGGGAAACGCCATCTCCCTTTAATGAGTAGGGCTGGATTCCGACTTGTTCAAGGGGCCAAGTAGGACGGCAGGGGTGCTGTTTGGGTTAGGGTTAGGGCCCGGGCAGCTCAAGCCCAAGTGTAAAGGCGGCGGGAAAGGCCTCCGATTTCCAGCGCAACTCGGTTTGGATCCTGCTCCTGCAGGTTAGAAGTGGCTCGATCCCTATGAGCCCCACCACGCAGGGATAGTTCACGGCCCAATGCAAACTGGAGTAGAAGCAGCAGTCCTACTAGGTGCCACCGTACAGTACCCCCAGCACTGGCTACCCTTTCTTCTTGGTTTTCAAGGTCAGGGGGATCCCATCCATCAGAAAATAGACCCCGAAGAAATCACCATAAGTAGCTACTTATGATTTATTTGTGCAACAGAAAACTGAATTTTAAGTCTGTCCTCAGCTTCCTCTATCCATCACCTTTTAAGGGCGTTACCTCAAAACCCAAGTTCAAACTTTCTGCCGCTGAGCTTCCCCTAGCATAGGGACTTAAATGAACCACCTTTTCTCTTCAGACTCTGTTGGAGTCTTAAAGACTCTGGTACACAGCGAGGACTCCGCATACTACTGTAATGGCAGCTGGCATCCATCCTTCCAGTCTAACTAATGGGTCTTGGTATCTGCAAGATTTCAAATTCTAATCCATTATCGACAAACTTATCTCTTCCTCACACTTTTTATAAATTCATTTTCCACTAGTTTGAAAAAGTTGTAAGAGCAATTGCATCCCTTTTCCATGAGTAACACAAGCTACCAGATGATTTCAAAATGTCTCTATTTGTCTGTGTCTCTAAAATGCCCCCCAAACTGGGCCCTAACTCTTGACTGGTTTACATTAAAGTAGTAATTTAAAGGATCAGCCCTCTCCCTTACCTGGATGACAATTTTGGTCTAATCTCAGTTTAAGTGCACCTTTTAAAATAATTATGAGTTGGGACAAACTTTACTGCAATAAAACAAATGTTTAATTTAATTCAGAATAAGAGATAAGAAATAACTCTTCAATAAAATATATAAAATTGTACAAGGTACCCTTTCAAAGGGATAGAAATACTGGGGGTAGGGGGAGTGAGAGATGGATAGGAAGGTAAAACACCAGAAAGCTAAATGGGCTGTCTGACAACACCAATTTTAGCAAGTCAAAAGATGACTTTACCCTCTGCCCCCAACATGTTAAAAAAAAGTATATAATTTTTCCTAGTAAGTTTAGCACATACAATAGGCACACACACACAGAGAAAGCATGATTTTTTTCCTCCTTCCTGGTTCTATTAATTGTTCAGGAGTACTCAGCATATAGGTAAATGGTTACAAGATACTCATTTTTTAAGTTGAAATATTACTACACCAGTGACCCCCTAAAAATCACCACTGCAATGTGCGGGAATTGACACACCTAGTATTTCACAGAAATCATCAATTGCTCCTGACATGTTTTAATTTTTTACTCCAATTACCTAAAATGTAGTTAAAAGATAGCCTTGTCAGAGATTAGGAAGTATTCCTATTTTCTACCACTGGAGGCATTCTTGAAACTTATTTCATCTCCCTCTTATTGATTTTTTTAAAAAAGTTACAAGTAAACTATATAGAGAGGGAGGAAAATTAGAGCCAAATATGGTAGTATTTAATGAGATTTTTCAGATGTATATAAAACACAAACATGTTATCCAACCCCTCCACTTAAAGAACTTCTCCATATCTACTTCCTATGTGCAGTGTGTCTAATTCTAATATTTGTTTTCCACAAGCAAAAGGAAATCATCCTATCAGTGTTTTCATAAATAATTTGTCTCCCCCTTTCAGGAAATACAATAAATGGACACAGTCACTCTTCAGAAGGTGATCAATAGAAAAATGTATATATGCATATAAATTTTGCCTTTCAAAATAATTGGCATTTTTATGTCTGCTGTATAAAACCATCTTATATTTTATTATATATATTTATACATAAAAACTGCCAGAGCCAATCTTTGTAAAAGGAGAAAGGGGGCATTTGGAAGATTATGCCAAGAAAACAGGACTTGGTGCCAACCACCTAAAGAACAAACTTTGATCTATGTCATGTGGCCCACAGCCTTGCTGCTCTTGCTCAGAGTGGTGCAAGCAAGGTTTGCACAGCGGGAGGACTGGGTCAGTGTAGCCTCCTTGGAGAGAAAGGGGAACCCTTTGAAACAAACGTCCATCGTGGAGTCTGTCAACCTGGCCTTCCTTAGGATAGATGGTACATGCCATATCCAACTGGTGTGGCATAGAGTCCGACGGGCGGGATGGGAAGCACAGGTCTATGGAAAGGGTAGGATGTTCCATATATAGATGCTGCTTGGAGGGGTGAGTTGATGGGGAAAGGGAGACTGAAGCCAGAGGGCAGCATAGGTTTTGCAGCCATTTTCAGCTTTTCCAGTTCTGCCTCCTGTAGTCTTTTCGCCTTGGCCCTTCGGTTCTGGAACCAGATTTTGACCTGGGTCTCTGTGAGGTTCAGAGAGCTGGAGAACTCTGCCCGCTCTGCAATGGACAGGTACTGTTTCTGGCGGAACTTGCGCTCCAGAGCTAGGAGCTGGGATGTGGTGAAAGGTGTGCGTGGCTTCCGATTGGTCTTGTGCTTCCTCAGAGTACAGGTGGTGGGGCTCATATGTCCTAGAGGACAAAGAGGGGACTCAAGTTAGCAAAGGTGGGCTTCTCTCCAGGTTGTGCAGATCTTGTCTCAACTGAAAACACTTGGTTTACATATACACACATATTTTGTTTCATCTTTCATAAAGGTACCTCTGTAAACTTTTTTGTTTTGTTTTGGTGAGGGAGGTTGAGGACAAAATTTAATTAGACAAATTGCTTCTTTAAAAAATTGCTCTGGGAATGTGTGTTAAGGAATGTTCTCTGGATAACAAACAGCATTAGTGATAATGGAAATAGAACTCACACACAAAAATTCTCTTAAGTCAGGGGAGCTGAGCGTGGTGAGAAATAAAACTTCATGAATCTGATCTCTTGGGCTTTAAAAGGACAGGCTGGGCTCAGGATTATCTATACCTCTGCCAAAGCTGTGACAGTCACACACACCACAAAAAAAGTTTGCCGTTTCCCTTGGTCCCCTCTCTGAAGCAGAAAAAGTTGGATTGCATCAGCATATATATGAAAAATAATCAGGCAGATAAGGTCTGTGGTAAATTAATGGCATCTCTGGATGTGGGGGCAGACCTAGGCAATAACCAACCACACAGCTGCCATTCCATGCAGTCTACAGATTATAAAACCCGGACATCATTTTACAGATCTGGATGTGGGTTAAGTTTCTTGGCTGGGTGCTTCAGTAATATAAACTTTACTAAGGCGGAGGGAAAAATTAGCTCGCCCATAAATGTACATGTCAGGGGAAATCATGCTGCCTCCGAATTGAGAGCACATGATGACATTTTCGTCATCTCCTCAACTCGTTCTATGGTTTTGGGCAAATGTGTAAATGATTAGTTTGTCTCCTGAATTTCGAAGTGGGGAGTAACAAGCAAAATAAAAGTATGGCAGCAGCATCCAGACTCCACATTTAAAATGGATTCAATTATAGGAAGTCATAGGACGAGGACATGCTGGTGATGATTCCAGTGTCAACTAACTTAGGGCTTGTTTTCAAGGAGAGGGGGAGGAGCATAGAGCCCCAGGAATAGAGTGCTAAACAATTAATGTTCTGCATTTGGCTTTTATGAGCTACTGATAATTTTCCAAAAGCTGCCACAGTAGCAACTCCAGTGTACTCACTGGAGAATGCCACATTTCTTGTTTAGTTACTTTAGTGGCCCAAGAAAGAGTTCACACTTCATACTCCAGAGTGACACAGCACAAGTCCCAACCCAGCCTCTATTTCCAACAAGAGACAGACCTGTCCTAGTGTCACATTAACATCACTTCACTGACACAAAAAATAAGACCGATAGGTTCTGTTGTTTAAGAGCAGACATCTGGGAGTAAGATGGGCTAAAAACTCCCATAAAAATCTAGACCTTTGCATATGCTACTATCTAAGTAAGGTGGAGAGCAGAGGAACCTATTTCCTTATTTTAAAACTTGCTAACACCATGTGGAACTCTTAAGAGAACTGTAAAATTCTTACCTTCCCTAACCTAGGACATAACTCTGTACTTCGATCCCTGCGGCACATACATATGGATTGGAACCATCTAAGCACCTGGGCAGGGTAATTCTAGCTGCTCTGAGGGACCGCACTGGAATTATGAAAGTCAGGCGATGGGGATCTGTATATCAAAGCCATAAAACTATGAGGTTTCCTTGCAGAGCACCATTCTCCACCCCTCCCCACTCCCATTTTAAACTAGCCAAAGGAAGGATGCGATTACTCAAGGCAAAACAGCATTTATCTTACTTCCTTGGAATAACAAAACTAGGCCCCCAGGAGGGTGGCTCCCTAGTTTCCAGGCTCTGTAATGGTCGTGGTCGCTAGGCACTCCCTGTCCCACCCTGCTACCAGATCCCTGGGCTCCTGTGAGCCCTCCTGGGGCTAAAGTACCATCAACCCTTCTGTCTTAAATTGTATCTTTTCTAATACTGTACTGTCCAGTTCTTGTGGAAAGGTACTACCCAGGGTTCAAAGTTGCCTTCCCGAGGACAGAGAAACTACAGTAAAAATCAGAGATGGTTTCAGGAATAGTTGGAGTTGCTTGCTCCCCAGTGAGGATGTCAGGATTTCTGACCTTTGACTATTATTCCATTTAAGGCCAGAATCTTTGATGTGCTGCTAACACTGCCCCAGGCCTCAGGATACACATGCACTTAACATTTGGCAATGTGCTTAGTCCTAATACTTGTAAGCCTTTATTTCACTATTGGTAAAATGGGTAAATAATACCTATTTCTCAGAGTGGTTTTCGAGTACCCCATCTGAGAATGCCCAGAGACCTTTCTGTTACTTGGTAGGTGATCTGTAAATGTCCCCAAACTGGCTGTCGGGCCCAAACTGCTGATCCCTCTGAACTCTGCTGAAATGCTCATCTGTTAACAAGAGGCCGGCTGCTGCGGTACAAAGGAAATCAGATAAGATAATATGGTGAAAAGTGCTGTAAAGCGCTGTGCAAACTTGAGTTTAAATTCTTTGAGTCCTTAATCTCCTCACCCTTTGAGTCTTTCAGAATTTCCAGCAGGGTGGAGAGAGACTGCCGGAGGGGACAGCCACTGACGCCTGGGTGTCTTGTTTTGTTCACAAAATATTGTGCACCTCCAGTCTTTTCAGCTAAATAATGGAAACACAAAGAAGGTTCTCGCCATCCACAGACCCTCTATCTGTCCTTCCTTAAAAGTTCAGGAGGTGTCTGTCAAGGAAGGAGATGGAAAAAGCACAGAGAAAAAATACAAAGATGAAGATATGGACCTAAAAGGATGATCGGGAATGGATTCTCAAAATTAAGGAGCCAAGGCCCTAAGATAGATGCTACATCTAGAGACAGTTTCTAGAAATGGGGTGCGCATGCACCTGGACCTGGTTTCCGGGAGATGGGTCAAGGAAGACCAGCGCACTGCAATCAAGGGCAGGGCTTGGACACAAGGTCCCCGTGTCCAGTGTAAGGGCTGTTCCTCACCACAGCCAAGCAAGCAAGTGCGGCCCTCATAAAAAGCCTAAGCATCCATCTCTAAAAATGGGGGTAGACATTGGTTATAAGCCTCTTCCTATCTGCAGGGCACTAGGGAGGATCTGCATCTCCTCATAAATTCTCACCCTGCTGGAATGCTTCTAATTATTACTATGAGTCCAGCCCGCTCCCTGCGAAGTGTAGAACTTCGCCAACCAGTTGCTCGCTGTGAAGACGGTGACGTTTCTTTTCTGCTCCTGTCTCTGCCACCATCTATTCTTGGGATCTGGCTTCTTCACCAGCCGAGTCCCATGAAAAGCAATGATTTCCACTGAATTTCTGGTTAGATAGACGTCAACGACCTCATCTTTAAAATGGGAGTGTACTTCGAAGGGCTACGAGTAGTTTCAAAGCACGGTAAGCTAGGCAGGGTCAAGCTTATGTCTAGTCCTGACTTAAGCTCTCACTAACCATGGACTTCCCTCACTCCCCAGGGGGAGATCCCGTGGACCCTGAAACAAAAACTAACCCAGTGGCCGGAGCACAGGGCTGAGTCTGAGGCTGCAGACTCACTCCGAGTGACCCCTTAGCTCCGCTGGGGTTTGCTGCTCAGAGACCAGCGAGTCCGCCCTGGTGCTGAGCACTTTGCGCAGCGTGGGGGCCAGGGACATGCAGAGCACCGAGATTCCCCGGAGAGCACCCCGGATGCGGACGGCAGGCTGATTTCCTCGGGTACCCAGAGATCAAGCACTCCTAAGCTCGCATCCCCAGCGTACAGTGAGCGCGGAGGGGCCTCATAACCCCGCCTGAACCCCAGTACTCAGCTCCCACCAGCTATCCAGCCCGGTCTCAGCTCAGTCCCAATCCCGGCGCGCACTCACTCGGAGGCGGCGAGTATCTGCCGGCTTCCTGCATCCACGCCGCTCCGTCTTCTGAATTCTCCGACTTGACTGAGGCCGTCTCGAAGGGCTTGACCAGAGGCCCGGGGCTGTGCGCCTCCCGGGCGCCGTGTCCTGGTAGCAGCAGCGGCCGCAGGCTGGCCCCAGCTGAGGCGCTCTCGGCCGGCAGCGGAGACCCCGCCTTGGGAGGCTTCTTGTCGGACATGAGCGCCTCCACACTGAAGGGCAGGCTAGAGACCCTGACGCGGCGCTCCTCGGAGCCCCCCTCGGCGCCCCCAGGCCCGGGGCCCGGCCCTGCCACCCTGGCCGGGCCCTCCTCATCGGACGAAAACAGGTCATTGCCTTTGGACGGAGAAGCCATGACTTCTCTGCCCTGCGTAGCTCCGGGCGCGCGACTCGCTGGCAGCCCCGCAGCTGCAACTCAAACTTTTTGGGGGGGAGACGTGAGGGACGCGCTGGGAGCCGAGCCTTTCCTCCAAAGGGAAGTGGGAGACGCGGAGCAGCCAATCCTCTCATGCTCTGGCGATGACGCTACAGACGCTCGCCTCTGATTGGTTCTTCCAGAAGAGGCTGGAGGTTTTTTTTCTTTTTTTCTTTTTTTTTCCTCCCTGTTTGAAATAAATTAGGAGTTAATTACAGGAGCAGTCAGCAGAGTTGTTATTACGCGATCCCTCAAGGGTTATAATCACGCCAAAACTGAAAAATCCAAGGCGTAATTAAGGCCGATTATTTAAAGAGGAAGTTCGCTGAGTCCCATTTCTTTTCTTTGACCCCTCTTGAAAAGACATCTCACTCCCACCCCACTGTGCCAGAACCACCGCCTGAATATGCTTAAAATCCACAGTTGACATTGCAGGGACGTTGATGAAACTCCTACTATGCACACCAACTGGCCTGACTTTACAGCTCTTGCAAACAGCGCTGAAAAGCCCGGTCCAGCGTCCTTGCTGAAGCGAGTAACCTGCGTGGCTCTGAGAAGTGCGGTATCTTGTCCTTTGCGAGTGTCCCACGGCCTCCGCTATTAGCATAACTCTCTTCTTCGAGGAAAGGGGAACAGGGAGTCTAGAGGTAGCCAGGGGCTGTCTTCCCCAAATAATTCATCCTAAAGAAGCTAAGCAGCAGCCCGGTCTCCTCCACTTGCATACACCCGTGCTAAGCTCCCGCCGCGATGCCAGTGCACAGAGCTTTTAGAAACCGGAAACCCCATGTTTCTCGGCCCCAGAATCCCCTTTCCGCAGAGATCCGCATCTGGAGACTACTGAATGCTAAGCCTGTCTGTCAGTTTGCTTTTGAGCTTGTTTTGTGTGTCTATGTGCCACTGTTTGCTTTGGAAGGTGAAGGCGAGGGAGGACATGTCACTCATAACAATATTTTGTGCCTTCATCCCTCTTCGAGGTCTCAGAAAGACCGAGTTCTACATTAGCACACCCAGGCCTGAGTCCTTTTAGAAATCACATTTTTATTCACTCTACCTTGAGAAAAAGAAAACAAAATGAAAATTTTAAAATGCATAGATATCCTTAACCCACCTCAAATTATATCCTTAATATTGAGCCCCAAAACTTTAATGATGACTGTCTCAGCCCAAGTATGGAGAATGCAGAGACCTCGAATCTCTCCGCCGACTCCGAAGGCCGCTGGCCCAATGTGTTCTTCAGGTGACGCTACACGTGGCAGTTACTTTTCCTATAGCTGAACCATTGTCCCGAGAGGGACGAGGTGTCAATTGAATCGTGCTCATGAAAGTACACAACCAGTTCTTCCCAAACTTTCTAGGGCTTTGGAAGGAAATGACAGTGTTTTAAACTATTGAAAGAAGCAAGGTTGGGAAGCTTTCCTTCACAGACATTTGCCTGAAGTGAAACTGGGCGGGTCCCGGTAAAAGGAAAGAAATAATATCAGAATGAGTCTTTAGTAACCAACTACTTCAATTTGGTCCTGGAAACGTTAGAGTAAAGAAGTTGTAACCATTGTTATCTAAAAACCTGTGGATCTCTCTCCACTGCAAGAAAAAGGCTGTTGTCCTTCTCCTTACCCTTCTTTTCCTCTTTTTCCTCTTCTTTTTAAACAAACTGGGATTTCAGAGAAAGTTTTAAAAACAACTATGAAGGTTATCTTGAGATATATGCATTTTTCCCTTGAGTCATACTTGATGATAGTTGGCTTGATATGCATCTCAAATACTGTACAGGTAAATCCAGACTAAGTTCTGTGCCTTCTAGATGCAAGAGACAAGGTGCTGGCTACATAATTTGGAAGCGAATTTCAAATTCGTTTAGCCCTCAGATGCCAAACTGTACAAAAATGTGCAACTCTCAGTTGAGCTGAACTCAGCCAAATGTGCTACAATTTTCCCAGAAAACTCATTGTTAATACTGATCTGCTTAGGGACACAGGGGCTCATTCCTGGGAAGTTAGAAAAGAAACATATTCTATGGGTGTGCTTTTATTTTGATAAACTTCTCTAGGAGTGGAAAAGCTTCTCTCTATGCTACTAGTCTTGGTGTCCAGGCAGAGAACAAAAAGTATAAAGCCAGAAAGGAAAATAATAGAAAAAATTAAAATAATTAAATTAATAACCATAGAGCCAGGTTCTTGCCATGAATAGGACCAAGAGGAGATCCTTTCCCATCTTTTGCTGGGGCACAGACCTTTCAGGAAAGGTCTTCTTTTTGAACTGTCTGTTCCAGCGCTTCTGGAAGGCTGAAGCTTCAAGTGGGCTGCCATCTCTTCATGGGAAGCCCCGTGTGTGCATTCGCTCCCCAGGGCGGCTAGGCCCTCAGAATACTTTAGCGCCTTTTGAACAGCTGGACCTTGGGAACGCTACTTTGCTTTTTTTTCCGCTTAATTTTTTGTTTCTTTTTAATCTCTAAAATGAAAGGTAATTCCTACCTGGGATGGGCTCTTGTGGTCATTAAATTCAATAGGTTTCATAAAATAACCAGAAGGCATAGGGGACCAACTTAAAAAGTATTTTTGGATATTAAAAAAAAAATGTTCAATGCTTTCTCCCCTCCGGGCTCAAAAACTAAGGCCCATCTCCAACCTTCACGGATCTTACAGTTGGGACTTTGTAAAATCTCCAGGGCTGAGAACTGTTTGTTTGTTTCCTGGCTTGAGTACAGTTCCTCATCAGAAGACGCGCTTTGACACCTAAGAGATGCTCTGTAAACGCTTGTTTCCTGGTAGAGGAGTCGTGTTTACGTGGCTGTCGGATGTGCAAGCAAGAAAACGGGATTCTAATCGGAACTCAGCCGCCAGGGAGAATGAACTGCACGGTGCTTAGAACTGAGACTTGTTCGCTAGTGTGTTTGTTTCTTCCAATACACCGCTTCGGGCGCAGATTGTTTTCCCCATTTTACAGAAGCCCTAGAACAGGACTCGTTAAACGCGCTGCCCAAGGTCACGCAGGTAGAAGTTGGGAGACGCGCGAGTCTCCTCAAGTTCGCGTGCCTCTGCCGCGGGTCCCCTGCCCTCCTAGTCCCCTCGCTCCGGGGGCTTCGCGCTGAGCCCCAGCGGGTCGCGGAGCCGCTGCGCACGCGCGCCCAGATTCCGGAGACAGACCCCTCGCAAACTGAGGAGCGCTGCGCGCAGACCGCAGCGTCTAAAACCGCGAGGACCGATCGCGGGATCCCGGAGGCGAGGAGGCGGCGGGGGAGGGGCTGCGAAGGGGGCCGTAGACGGGCCAGGGCTGCGGGCAGGCGCCAGGCGCGGGGAGATGAAAGGCGGGCTCGGGGGAAGGGGCTGCGCCGGGTGACCGGCTCCAGCCGCGCCGGGCGCCCCGCCCCCGCTGCCCGGGGCAGAGGCGGCTGCCCGCGCCGGAGCCGCGTTAATTGCTCTCGGCCCCGGCACTCAGCCTCGGCGGAGCCGGGACAACCTCGCTCCAGGAGGAATGACAATTCGCCCTAATGGGACAACCTCACTCCCAGAGGAGTGACAATTCCTTCTAATGGGCCGCTTGTTAGCGGCCTATTCTCCCGAACCCGGGTATCAGAAGCGGGCAGACAAGCGGGCGCCAACGTCCGCCAGGAATTCCACAACATCGCTCTCCACCCCCCGGACATTCGCTGTGTGACCTCAAGCACAAAACTGCTCCTCTCTGAGCTCATGTTTCTTACCTGTGCAGTACGGAGTTGGTGTGGGCAGATCCAACTCGAGTAGGCCAAACATACCCCCAGGCACTTAGAGAAGTCACTTTCGGAGTTACACAGCAGAGAAGTGAGGTACTGGGATTCAGGGTCCCCTTTGGGGAACATAATTGTCGAATTCTGGACCTCTAACCTGTGGGATGCAGAGGAGGAGCCTTTGCCAAAGCCCTACAGGGCTTCCTGAAACCCTGAACCCTCAGCTTCAGTTGTTTCTGCACCTTACTGTTGCAGTTGAGGGGAAGAGGGAGAGAGACTGAACTGTGCGGTGACGTGGGGCAGAGCCTGCTTCTATCCTCCCCAAGGCCAGCCAGGGTGCTTGGGGAGTGATGAGAGAAGGCCGCAGAAGCTACCACTCGGCAGGATCCTCCCCACCGCAGGTGTGAGGGCTCCCCAAGGGGAAGAGCCAGGCTTCTCACCGTCTTTAGATCCGTATTCAAATGCAGACCCCATTTCTGACTGTCGTCATTACCTTTGGGGTTTTCCTTTTGACAACATAAACGTAGGAACCCCAGGCACCAGGACTGAACCTGAAGACCAGTGCCAGAAGTCAAATCTAAAGCAACAGGGCTCTGCTGTCTGCTTCACAGGGCGTGGCAGGGTAGTTTGCAGTGGGGCTGAGCCGTTTATTTCCTATGGGACTCAAAATACCTCCCTTCACCTTGTGGAACCACAGTTGTCACATCTGTCCTAGGCCAGTTATATATCATCATTTCTTAAGTCACTATCAATACTTTTAGGCCTCTTTTCCCAGTAGCATTATGGCATTGCACACATCTAGGCATCAGGGATGGAACGGTGGGTGATCTGAGGCATGGAACTGCAGTTTTGTTGAGCCCTGTTAAACAACTATGGACTTCTTGAGAGGGAAGTAGATTTGCAGCTCTGTGGATGGGAGGGGGTGAGTGAGGATTAAGGGGAAAAAAAAGGGTTTAGACACACAGCAGGGAATACCTCCCCACTCCCAGGCCCCGACACACCTTCCAGGCAGGCTCCTGATCCCTGCTATGACTGCAGGGTAGTTGCCATGAGCAGGGCCCTGGCATGGAAAAACCAAGCTCTCTGGAAAAAGTTTTCCAGAAAGCTGGGTGGCTGCAGCACAGGGGAGCCCTGGCACGTAGGGGACCTCGTTGTGCCGTGCATACAGGTGTGCCCTGCACCTCTTCAGTTTATCCATCTGTAAAGCCCAAATAATTAGTCAGACTGGGCTGGGTTGACAAGATGTTTGGTTTTGGGTTTTGATTCTGGGGACTGGACCCAGGACCTTAGGAGTGGGCTTCATTTCCATGCCAGAAGTGAGGTTTTAATTGGGCCTGATAACTTGTCCCTCTTACCCTTCTTCCAGGCCCCGAGGAGTTCCTCACTCCTCTTTAAGGAGACAGTTGAAACCTAGAACTTGATTATAAGGGGTGTTGTTTTTTTTTTTTTTTTAAATTAGAAAATACTGACAGAGATGCAAATCAGGATTTAGCTGATTCTTAAATTTATGTATTTTCCCCAAGGCAAAAGTTGCTGAATGTGGGAGGGGACACATCTGGAAATGCTTGCACCAATGAAGAATCTACTATTTCCCTCTTCTTCAAGCTTGACAGATGTATTATTGGGTCGGATGTGCTAGCTCACTAGTGAAGATAGTGAAGATAGGCAAGGAAAGAGCACTCAGATTGTGGAATATCAACTAGTTCCACAGGAATCTCCAATGTGTTTTATTTGGTGAGCTCTGCATTCCCTCAGTTTCAAAAGACAGAAGACAGGGCATAAGAGAAGAAGAGAGAAGAAAGCTTAGGGAGTTCCTTAATGGACATAATTATATTTTTAATTAAGGAAAATAGAATCTCTTTTAGTGGGTCTGCTCCCACCCCTTGCTGGAGGGAGAGTGAGCAGAATTTGCCTCACCTGGAGAATGAAGACAATTAGAAGCAATTATTCCAAGTTTTGTTAGTTATTTCTAGAATCAGAGTTGAGGTTTGGTGTTGAGCCCCAGGCTTGGACCAGCCTTGGGAGAAAGGGCTGCTGAGCAAGTGGGTAAGAAGAACCCTAGCTACCAAAATAGGAAAACTACAGTTTGGGGTGGGGGTCAGTGGCATGTGATTAATAAGCTTTGAACCCTGAATTTGTTATCCATCCAACCCTATTAAAAACAAAACAAAGAGAAAACTACCCACCTTGAACTTTGCCTAAGGCAGAGGGCTTTCACAGCCAAGACCTCACTTGCTGAGGATTCCCCTCTCTCCTACTACCTGCCTGCTTTCAACTCTTCAGGTCTGTAGGGTTCTTTTTACTTTGCAGAAATTTGCAGCTCGGAAAGACCTGGGCACTTCCTGAGGTTCCAAAGGGAGGGGTGTGCAGAGAGCCTGTGGGGTTTGGCTCTAGGGCCTTTCATCCTCAGGAACCCATTTCAGATCTGGGTACACAGATACCTAATGCGGGGGTGCCCAGAATTCATCACATATGTACAGTGCTGTATCCAGCACCCAGGGAGCCTCTGGCACAGCAGATGGTCTCTACATATTGATTGAATTTATCACAATAAATCCCAGTGGTAGCTGAACATTCAGAGATCACTCCCTGGGAGGTTATCTCTCTTATTTCTCCCAGGACTTTGGCATCAACCTTGTGTGGTGAAGGCTGGTTTCTGTGTTTTAAGAATTGGGGCTGATGTTGGATGGGGGAAGAGGATCCAGGAGGAAGAGTGTAGAATTTTAAACTGACCATTGAGAGAAGCTGAGTATTCACTCCACCTCAGATTCAAGAAGTTGCCAGGCTTTCTAGTAATCCTCACATTCCCATGTGAAGAGCCACTGGGTTTACAGAGGAAGAGTTGGGGACATTGCTACCTGCCCAAGGCAGGCAGCAATCAAGTAGCCCAGTGGATGCTTTACATCAGGTGAATGGATTTCACTCCAGAGCTGGTTTCAATTTCTCCCTCTCTGGATGATGTTTCTTTTCTTTCTGGTTTAAAATAGCCAGAGAGACTCATCGTCACACTGTGATCTTTGTGCTTTATGCTTGTTTTAATAATCTTTTAACTTTACTGTATTTCCAGATTTTTTTTTTTTTTTGGCAAAGTATGTTTCTAAGATGAAAATAAAGACAAACAAAATTATTTAGAAAAGGATAAAATGATGTAGCACGAGTTTGTGAACCCTTGACAATCGCAGTGGGTGCTAGGAAAGGCCTGTGTTATGCCAGGCCCTGCTCTCAGCACAGGACAGAGATGAACTAATTTAATCTTCACAACCACCTTGTCTGATAGATGCAATTATTAGCCTCATTTTATTGAAATGTCTGATTCCCAGACACGGAAATTCTAGATATGAGTAATTTCATTTTTAGGTGGGTATGTGTAAAGAGGCCATTCCTTCTCCAGTCTCTCACCACCCTCCATGCCTAAAAAAGAATAGTTCCCCCCATTGATATTGGAAAAAGAAATTGGAGCTGTGAACAGCTCTGTGCACAAAGGGCACTTTGATGGCTTCAGAACCTTGTGAGAGTCGCAAAGTTTAAAAACTGACCTTTCTCATAACAATAATACTGTTTGTAAATTTAATACCTCATGTGTTGTAGGTGGGCAAGGCGGCAGATCTTTTCCTTCGCCATCTTGCCACACTCTGTGGCTTTTTGCAAATCGATCTGCAAAGCTCTGTGGACCAGATGAGAGAATGCAAGGACAGGCCCCAGATCTCAGGCCAGGAGCAAGGGTCCTGAGCTTCACCTGTCACACTTCTGGGTGACTTTGAACAGACTCTTCTGTTCTCTGGGGCCCTTGTGCCCATTACTAGCAAAATTGGGAGGTTTAGTCGCCCTTCATGTCTGTTCTGGTTCTGTGGTTCTATGATAAAGGAGTGAGTGAATGCCGGAAAAATTCAGCCTACTCCTTGTTCTGTCTACCATGGGCTGACTAAGTTTTCCAGGAAGGTGGAGGCGCTCAGTGGAGAGAGTGAAGGAGTCAGACTGGGTAGGCTGGAATCCAATTTCATTCTGTACCCGCTGCGTGTCTCTGGCAACTATGGCCCCTTCTCTCAGCCAAGGTTCATTCTCTCTACCAGAAAATAGGGGCTAATAATCCCTATTTCAAGGAGTTAGGAGGATTAAGTGGGATCATGAATATAAAATTTAAGGAGCGCAATTAATCCTCTCCTGTTGCCTGTTGCTGGTCTCCCAGGTGAGAAAGGAGGAAAGTATCTGAATCAGCAGATAAGTGGACTGGGAGGAAACACAGTCGATCATTGTTAATGATCCAATTAGAGCTGACACCATCGGTGTGGACGATCGCAATTGGGCTTATGGAAATCAGGCTCACTAGAAATCCTCCTGGGGCCTTTGGGTGGCATGAGCAAGCTTTGCCTAAGCTGCCACAGAGCTCTTCCTTGAGAAATGAGTCTCTGGACCAAGGAAGGTTGAGGTTTGTGATGATAAAGTGATTCCATTTGCAGAGATCTGTAGATCTTTCGGTTCTGTTGAGCACTCTGCCCTGGCACAAGACTCCTGTCTCCACACTGGTCACTGGCATCCCTGTGGACCAGGCACCTCACTCCCACCCTCAGGAGGCTGCAGCACTGGGCTGGAAAATGAGAACAGGCCATTTGCTTCCATTCCACTCATTCTCAGAGCTTACTTATCTGTGGCTTGATAAGTCGTAATGACACAGATTTCACATTACAAGCTTTTTGTTGTTGTTTTAAAATCAGCATTTATTGAAAGTTAAACATTGATTTAAAAATAGGCCTGTTGTTCCTGGGATAGGGCCAACAAGCATGATTGCTCTTAGATGAGGGAACAATCGTGTAGGTGGATGCCTGAAGTCTGGGTTGACACTGATTTACAGGACTGAACACAGCATTTCCAGCAGCACAGAATCTAGTGGAATCCAGCCCCACCTTCTCACTGGATGGCCTTGGGCAAATTACTACCCCTCTCTGAACTTAGGTTCTCTTATCTGGGCCACAACAATCATTGTGACCTCCCAGGTTTACAGGAAGAATTTACTGTAGAGATAATTGAGGTTATTATTATTATTATTATTATTGCAGAGATCACAGAGCACACAGAAGCATTTGCCCGGATGTATGGGATTGTCAATGTTACTAGTAAACAATGACTAAGGGAATTTGGTCAAAATACAAGTTTATTTACCCTGGATTCAGTTATCTACTAGCTTAGCAGTAATTGCAAAAGAGGAGAAAATTCTTTGAAAGCTGAGTTCTGTTTAAAAGTCACTTACCCAGTGTTTAACCAGCTTAGCTTCTGTGGGTGGATGTGTGGACTGCGACCCCCAGCCTATACTCCACAGTACTCACGGGATATCTGCACTTTAGAGCAAATGCAGATACCTCTGAGGTGCAAAGAAGGCAGGGGAATATTTTTGCTTGTCCTTTTCATGAAGCATGAAACATTTTGCCTCATATGCCTACTTTTGTTCCTTTTATCCATCTTTTGTATTTCTCTGCCTTCCTCCTCCTCCTCCTCTCCCCAGGCAGCTGTGTGCCCAATTCAGGGCTACTCAGATTCCTTGAGAATCTTCCAGTTTGGTTGGTATGTAGCTCCAGCAGAACACTTTCTTAGCACACAGGAGACCCTGGTTCAATCCCCCGTGCTGCAACAAACAAACAGACAAAGTAGAAAGACAAAACATCCAGCACACTCTAGGAATGCTGGGAAGAGGATCACTGCAAATGCAAGGCCAGCCTGAGCTGTATATTGGAACCTTGTCTCAAGCTGGGGGTTGGAGGGGACTCCAGTGCAGTGACTCTGGGTTCAATTTCCGTACTGCAAAACAAAGAAAGACAAACAAACAAACAAACAAATAATACAAAACAAAACAAAACCTAAGAATCTCCCACTCAAGTGGAAATTTAGAGGTACCAAGCATCCAGTACCCAAAGAGACATCTAAAGGAGTATGCCAAAGCCAGGCTCATTTTATGCCATTCTTTTCTCCCACACAGCCAGTGTCAGCCTGAAGACAGCATGGGAAACCTATACCAGGTGCTCACAGTTAAAATTGGGGACTTTTCACAGAAATCTAGAATTCTGACTTCTCTGCAAACTCTGAGGTGAGTAGCCCTAGTGCGTCTGCGAGAGCAGAGTCCCTTCAGATGGGATCTAGATGTTCCAGTCCCCACTGGCTGGGTGTTGAACAGTGGCCCCCACCACAGGACAAGGGGATGAATGGGTCTAAGGTATGGCAGACCATGCAGTTCAATGCTGGGAAACAGGGAAGGCTGCTTGGAGGAGGAAGTATCTAGGCTGAGGTTTGATGAATTTTGCTAGGCTCAGAAAGTGGAGATTCATGGAGGACAGGGACACACATAAAAATGTGAGAAGGTTGAAATGACCTGGTCTGTGTGTTTGAATGACAGAGGGGGTGGGGACAGTGGACAGGGGGTTGCAGTGGAGCTGGACCTTTGAGACTGGCAGCAGCAAATCAAAAGTCTCCCCCCCACTTTGCTCCCCTCCCTTCTCTTCCCTACTTTCCCTTTCCCTTCTTCTTTCTGTCACCTTCTGTTAAAATCCCTTTTTTTTTTTTTTTTTTAGAATTTCAAAAGCCATAGGTATTGGCCACAATCCTGGAAACAAATCAAAGATAGGTAAGAAGTGAATAGTTTCCCTCTGCCCCTTGCCCAAACTGCTACTCAGCATAACTAATATTAACAATCTCATGTACATCCTTGGGCAGTGCTATCTGTACCCAAACACAAAGCAACAGGCACAAATGTACCAAGGTGGAAACTGATGATGCCAGGGCCGGGGAGATGGCTCAGTGGAATAAGCGCTTCCCTGGCAAGCGCAAGGGTCTGAGTTCAATTCCTGGTTCTGCCAAAAAAAAAGAAAGAGAGAGAGAGAGAGAGAGAGAGAGAGAGAGAGAGAGAGAGAGAGAGAGAGAGAAACTGATGATGCCTTCGTGTGCGTGGGCATGAGTGTGCATATGCATGCAGGGATTCATGCCAGCACGAGTGACATGCTACTCTATCGATCCGACTGGCTTCTCTTGTTTAGTTCATATCCCAAGTATCTCATGCCATTAGATATAAATCTGATCTTGGGGCTGGGGAGATGGCTCAGTAGAATAAGCACTTGCGTGGCAAGTGCGAGGACCTGAGTTCAATCGCCAGTTCTGCCAAAAAAGCAAAACAAAAAACAAAAACAAAATCAAAATACAAAGCATGATCTGCTCCTTCTCTAGTCTACCTTAGGGATATATCACAACCATTTAACTATTTCCTTATCAATAAAACTTGCATTTAGTCCAAATTTTTACCATTACCAATAATTCTTGGGGGAGGTTCTTTGAACACCTTCATCCTGGAACTCTTATTTTTAAAGGTTTATGTTCTCAAAGTGAGATTGCCAGAGCCAAGTGTGTGTATTTTTAACCTGAACAAAACCTTGCTGGGTTATTTTTAAAAGCCCTGTTCCCATGCACATTCCCATTGGCAGTGTCCAGCTTGTTCTCAGTTCTCTGCCAGCACTGGAGATCATTGCTTGAAGAAATGGAGCTGCCACATGTCCTCAGGCTGTGGGCTGCCCTGCTGGTGTGGTGGGTCTGAGTGCTCAGTAAAGAGGGACAGTGGCCCTGCTTCCTGCTGTCCTTGTGTATCTGCTGTCCTACCTTTAGAATTTGATTTCAGAGCAGCAGCCCACTCAGGTCAGAAGAGCTTTCTCTCTTTATGTGCCTAGGGTCTGGCTGAGTGGGCCATGGAGGAAGATAGAGAGTTGCACTTCCGCATCAAGCAAACCTTGAGCATGCATGTGTCCATGCCAACAAGATCACTGGTGAGTTTACAGTGCAGCTGGATAATTAGCAGCATTATTTTATCTAATCCTAAGGATTTGCCTTTTGAATTAGCCTGTTGTGTTTGGAAACAGATACATCAGATGCATGAAGAATGCAGTTGCAAGGCCTGGGTTCCTGGGAAGGGGCTGGGTGGGCAGGGACTGAGCATGGCACACAGGGTCCTGCTGATGTTCACGGGCAGCCCAAGTGTGAGGATTTTGCTCTGCCTTTTGCTCTTCTGCTCCGCCTCTGGTTCTGCCTTTTGCTTTGTCTTTCTCCTCAACACCTGGAAGTGACAGCTGACCTACTTTCTCATAGTCCCTATAGTGCCTTTGAAGCTTCTGGGAAATTCTGGACCGACTTGGTCAGAAGGGTCTCTCAGCTCTGGAGGAACCAGAGACTGTCATTTGCACGGAATATCCTGACCAGCCTGCCTGGGTGTTTGCTCAGCTTTTAAGTGGTTCAAGAGAGTGTGTTCAGTCTTCCTGAGCAATGTATTCACCTGACTCTGTAACTAGCTCTGCCCTCTAAGCAGCAGACTGTGGGCTCGGAATTCTATCCTTGCTGTAATCTCTTAACTGACTCTTGAGCAGTCATATGAGATCTTCAAGCTTTTGGACTCAAACAGAAGTATGTAAACATCTTAGGCATTAAATATGAGAGGTAG
>NW_004524788.1:737871-749802 GCF_000260255.1 Octodon degus
GGAGAATGGAAATTAATTACTTGCTCTGACTTTCACAATGGGCCTTAGGGTCACAAAACACCCAGTTCGATTCTTTGAAGAAGTGGACTATATCTGCTAGTTAGGTAGCTCTGTCTTGGACAGTGCTGCTAGGAGATGAACAGAGGCCAGCATCAGACAGGAAGTGGAGCCATGTGACCTTGGGTAAGTCACTTAGCCTTCCTGATCTGTAGTTTCCTCCTTTTTAGGATGGAAAGTAGCAACACCAATCTGGAAGTGTGGTTGAGAGTATTCCATGATGAACCAGAGCAAGAACTTGTCTGTTCCTGGCACCTAGTAGACACTTAATAAATGGAAGTCACAGTTCTTGGAAACTGTGGACTTCAGTGACTAACACAGAGGCCAGCTGACAATTTGAGGAGGAGGAGGAGAAGGAGGGGTGATGGGAATTGTTTTCTGAGCCCACCCTCCTCCATTTCTGAGGCTGACTCTTGGTTACCTAGGCAATGCTGCACAATGTGAGCCGGGTGCCACTGTGTGCAGCTGCCTGGCTCCCTGGGCTTGTGTGCATGGTGCACGATGAGGCTGAGCTGGCCGGCCACTGGTTGACACCAGCACTGAGTCAGGTCTGGCTATTGCAGAGGTTGTGGGGCAAAGGGCTCAACTGCCACAGGACGGGAACGCAAAGGCAGTGGGTACAATATTAAAATAAACCACTGTAAATAGTATTCTAAATGATAATAATTAACGGAGAAGCAACAACAACAACAACAACAATGAAAAATAACCTAAAAACCAGAAACCAAGCCGTGCCCAGGAGAGGGGAGTTTCCCGGATGTGTTTATAAACATAAGAGAAAAAAAATAAACAAATAAAGGGAAGAGAGAGAAGCAGCCTAGAGCATTTTCTGGGCTCCCCGCTCTGTTCTTCCCAGAATGTGTTTCTCATTAGAAGGGGGAACACGGGCCACACATGGGCAGAAAGAAACTATGCAGACAGGAAAGTAATTGGGGGTGTCAGGGTCGTGGGATAAATCTGTGAGTTTGTTCTCAAATGTTCCCTCACTTCATAGTAAATTTTTTTTTAAATTAACTCTAAGTTAAAGTCAAATCACAACTTACTCTGTCACAAATTTCTGGTAGGCTGTGCCCTTCCACTTACTACAAGGAAAGAGTGTGGTAGTTTTGATCTCTATTCTAAAATCGATCTTGTACTCATCCTACATGGATTGGGTTGACTCAGAATTTGGGCACTCATTTCCAAAAGAAGTTGTTCCTTCCTGGCTTGCTGCAGCACATATAGAGGAGCAAATGCAGAGGGCCCATTGGCCGCCACTGCCGGGCCTGAATTGCCAGCTGGGGAAACTGAGACTCACAGAAAACAAGCTCTCCGTGCAAGCTTCGTCAGCTAGAACCATGACGATTTAGGTTCCAAACTTCAGTCTCCCGAGTTTGCGTTTCTTTTCAAGCACCACAACTAGAGCCAAAAATAATTCTTTTTCTTGGAAAATGCCCCCTGCTGGAGTCTTGCAGGCAATATGGGAGACCAAGATAGCAATATTTATATCCCCATGGGGCTGTGGGACAAGTTGTAGTGGGGACCCACATATAAAAGGACCTTTGTGCTTCCACCTCTTTCTCCTGTTCTTGTGCCTTTCCATTGTTAGGAAAGCTCAAATATCATAAAAGTGACCTGGATAGAAAACAAATAAATGCCTGGGCTGGAAGGAAAGCCCCAATTTCCACTATCAACAGCATTGGCTCTCCGGTAAATATTTACCTAATCCAGTTCTTCTTCCCTGTTTCCCTGTGCCTGCCACAAGAATGCTCCTCCATCTTGACAGCCACAGTGGCCTTGCTGGAACAGACGACCACGTTCAGTGTTTCCATCATAAGGCATGTTTTTCTGGGGTTTATTACTCAGCTGTAAAAATGTGCTCTAGGCAAAAACTTGGCATATGAAGTCTCATCTCAGGGGTAATTGGTGGGGATTTTTTTTTAAAAGCTTTTTTTCTTCTTTTTACAGACAATCTTGGAAAGGAAAACAAAAAGGTCAAGAATTTACTGTTGGAATCTATGGGTTTTGCCCCCATGGGTGCCCCCCACCCTTGTTTGCTTTGTTCTGTATTATTTTCGGACTCCTCTAAGCAGACATTGGGAAGGAAAGCTATAGAGGCTTTAATAGCAGGAATTTATTTATTTTTCCTTCAATGAAGAAGATTCATGGAGTGCTCACTGTGCATCCAACACAGTGCTAGGCTCGGTAGGAGAGAAGGTGAGTGTCTCAGTTCCCATGAGAGTGGCGCACACCCACACTCACACACGTCTCACACTTAATAGATGGAATAAAACTTCCACTTGTAAGGGCTGGGAATGTATCTCAGTGGTAGAGCACTTGTCTGGCATGAGGAAGGCCGCAGAACCACAGCACTTCAATTTGTAGTTCAGTGATTGGAGTGGACACAAATGAGTGGAAGGCGCAGAGCTGGGGTCCTTGCTTGTGACAGATTGGCTTGGGAGGGTGTTCTGTAAGGGGGTGAGGCTAAGTAGGAGACACATGCAGTCTGGGAAGGACAGACTACTGATAAGAAGAGAGCATGCACAGTGGCTAAAAGGGGCAAGGGGTTCAGAAGCATACGAAGAACGTTCCCTGCACGTGTGGCTTTGGGCCTGGGCTGCACTGACAGGGAGGAGTTGGGAGGAGATGCTCCTGTAGAGCATGTGAAGAGATTTCAGCGGGGGTCACCCAGCTCCCCCCCCCCCCCCCCCCCCCGTAGCTAGCAATCCTGCGTGTTCAGTTCTAGGGTGTGCCCTCTGTTCGTTTCTTTTAGGTATGGAGGACGTCATGAAGGAATGCTCAGCGCATCATCAGGCGATGTAGCTGTGCCTAGAACTTTCTGGTCTGTAGGTGGGAGATGAGTAGAATGGAATCAAGTAAGGGATAAGGAGACTTGGAGAGGGGCCGCTGCTTACCCCTGTGTGAGTACCGGATGGGGCGATCTGGGCCAAGAAAGCAGGGGAGATGGCAGAAAGATACGGCTCACGGGTGGCGTGTGGGAGGACAGGAGCCGCTTCCTGGTGGCCTGGAGGAAGGAGGCTAAGGGTCCAGCTGGAGTCATGGAAGAATATGTGGTCCTCAACAGAGGCAGGAAAACGGCAGGAAGAGGGAAGGAGGAAGAGGAGTCGAGAACAACTTCCTGATTTCCAGAGGGGCCTCCTGGGTTGTTTGATGTTGAAGGACATGAAGAGCAGTCTGTACTGGAGATCAGCTGGTTCAGGCCCCTCTGTGCCATTTTCTAGCAGGGCAACACAGGCAAGTTATTTTGCCTCACCACATCTCAGTTTCTTCCTCTGAAACTTGGGACTTAGAACAGAAGTCCGCCTCCAGGTCACTGAGTGTATTTGTATGAAGCAATCTGAATAACAGCTGCCCAGGTTGCCTCTGATTAGAATTCTTCTCCAGACATGGAATCCTCCCCCTTGTAGGCACTTATGGGGCAGTGGCCCTTGTGAGCTTGCTCCCTACTGAAGGGCACAACTATTTAATAAACAAATAGATGATAGCCCGCTGTGACCATAGCCACATAGGAAAGGAGCAGGGACCTAACAGAAGAGAGCTGGAGAGCAGATGGGAAGTCCACAAAGGTGGTCAAGGAGGCCATGCTTAGGAGGTTGCCAGGCAATCTGTGGGTGCTAGCAAGAAGCGTGTGTGCAGGTGGGGAGTCACCCAGAACTGGGGAACAGCTGGAGGTCCTCAGTGGGGACAGTGTCTTCAGGAAATGGAGAGCTAGGAATGTGTTTAGGGCAGACCAAGCAAATGGGAGTGCGGTGGAAGGGTGTCAGGTCCAGAGGCCCCCGGGGCCCCCTCAGCCAGTCAGAAGTTGCAATTTCATCTCAATGGGAAGGAGACAAGAATGAGATCTTCAGGGTGGGAGAGAAAAATCTGTTTTCTAGGTTTTTTTTTTAAATTAAAAATATTGTTTTTATTTATTTGGTACAGGGTCTTGCTATGCAGATTGGACTCATAGTGTTTTTCCTGTCTCAGCATCCCCAGCACTGGGATTACAGGCATGTGCCACCACACCTGGTTTTGGTGGCTAGTATGGCACATCCAGCGTTCTGGTGCCTGCACGGCATGTGGTACCAGGGATTGAACCCAGGTCTTTGCACTTCACAGGCAGGCACTTAGACTGCTGAGCTCTCACCCCAGTCCCTACCTTATGTTTTAAATAACCACTTCTGTAGCCTTGTAGGAGGCTCAATGGGTGTGTGTTGGGAAGCTGGGAGTGTAGCACCGGGCACCAGTGGATTCAGAAAGGTTGGAAACAGGTGGAACCTACAGGTCTGTGAGAGATGATAGTGGTGTGGAAAAGGATTGTGATTTAGAAGGCAGAAAAAAATTAGGTATTTCTAGGAAGAATTTGGAGGCAACTTTTTCTCTGCAAGACAGCCATAATAATTTACACAAAATGCAAATGTGACTTTATCACTCCTTTGCTGAAATCCCTTCAACAGCTTCCTAGTATTCTTCTGGGAATACCCATATTTCCTGCCTCATCTGCCTGATCAGTACGCTTCGCTTCTGTAGTACTTCCCCATGCCATCTGCAACCCAGGCCTCCTCATTTTCTCTTAGCTCTCAGGATGCACCTTGCTCTCTTCTGCCACAGGACTTTGCACACACTCTTCCCCTCCTGTGCCCCCAGAAACTTCTAATTATCACTTTCCAAGCCCCAATCCCACCCACCCCACCTTTCTCATTCTATTGTGAAGCATGGTCCCTTTTCCATTATCTGGTATTCACTGCAGGTGTTAAAGTGTGCAATTTTATCAGGGTTTTTTGTGTTCAAGTAAAGAGATCAACTAAAGCTCATCCATTGTTTGCAATGATCTGCAGCCCACTGTGGGCCTGCCTGCTCTCCCAACTTCTTCTTTTTTTTTAAACTTTAAAAAAAAAATTTAGTTTTATTTATTTATTGTGTGTGTGTGTGTGTGTGTGTGTGTGTGGCCAGCTCAGCCCACCTGGAGGCGGGGCTGGCTGGCATGTGGTGCTGGGGGATTGAACCACAGTCCCTGTGTTTTGCTAAGCTTGTTCTAAGTAGGTGTTTTAGACCACTGAGCCATCTCACCAGCCTCTCTCCCAACTTCTTTTCAATGCTATTAGCTAGCTAGGCTGGGCAAAAGAGCCATGGGTGTTGTATTCAAGGATATTTGGGGACTGTGCTTTACTTGCCTTGACATTCAGTGAAGACCCTGAGATTCAGAAAGTTAATCAGCTGCCGGAAGTCACTCATCCATTAAGGGGTGGAGTGTGGTTTCATAGAGTGGAAATCAGTCCTTGGTTTGATGGGAGGCTATGTCTTTACTTTGTCTAACAGGTTGGATGCCTCCTTCTCTGTACATGCAGGCCTGACACCTCCTCTCATGGCTGACTACATCCAGTCAAAGGAGTGACTCTGGTACCTATTTCTCCTACTGGAAATCCACTGTCCCATGGCCTCCTGCCAGTCTTCCAATCTATTGCTCCCTTGAACTGGTAGAGAGGGGATGCTTCACTAGATGCATGCCTGGCTGTCTCTCAGCGCCCAACCACTCATGCTAAGAATTGATTTAGGAAGCAAGAACTGGAACCGCCATGGTAAGGCAGAGTACGATTTGGGTCAGTTTCCTCTGAACTTAATTCTCAACCATGGCCTTGAGAGCCATTGAATGCAGCCCGGCCAGGCCCTGTGTGGCCGACATCTTTGAGAGCAGGCAGGGAAGAAGTGGGCTAGGTCTCATGGTACTTGTGTCTAATATGAACCACAGACATCTAGCCCTAGGGACCCGGGAGCTCAAGCTGATGCCTGCTCCTTGGACCCCAGGATGGGGATGCAAGCTTCTTCTCTGTGTTTGGCCTTCAAGGTCCCTAGCTTGGGTGTAGGTGCTTCTGGAATGCCCATGAGCTCCATCCAGATCCTGCTGACTCTGAGAGTCTTGATCCTTCAGCCCTGTCAGCCTGTACCAGGGATTAAGATGCAGCTGAGCCCTGGCTGAGAACTCTGCTTGCTGGTTTCCGCACATCTGGAGCGATCCTCCTGCCCTAACTCACCCTGAGACCACTAAATCAGAGTTATGGAGCTTAGATTCATGAATTGGTACTTGTGAGAGTTTCCTGGGGGTATACTTTTAAAACACATACAAAATAAAAGCCCACAATAGAAAACAATGAGAATTTAGTTATGTAAAAGTAAAAACAAACAAAAACCTCCTTAAGAAACAGAAATAGTAACACAAAACAAAACAAAAAAACCCACAAATGGGCCTGTCAAATAGCTCAGTGGATTATAGTGCCTGCTTAGGTAGACACAGGGACTACGAGTTCGATCCTGGGCCCGCCAAGTGGTCCCACCTGCGGGGCGCACTGAAATGACTGACTGGCCGATTGAGACTGTGCATGGTGGTGTGCGCCTGTAATCCCAGCACTTGGGAAGCTGTAAACAGGAGGATCACTACAAGTCCAATCTATGCAGTGAGATCCTGTAGACCCTATCCTAAATAAAATTAAAAAAAATACCCACAAAGCTGCAAAGGCAAATCACAACATAAATGCCAAAACAATAACATGTGTATGTGTGTGTGTGTGTGTGTGTGTGTGTGTGTGTGTGAAGTAAAAAAATGTTATCTGTCAGTGTGCAGAAATAGAAATGAAAAAAGGATTAAACATGTAAAAGAATATCCAATCTCTTTTGCTCTTTTAGGATTAAAGAACTGTAAGGGAAACAACTCTGGTGTCGTCTTGTGACCTAACATGTTGTCAGTAATGATGAGGTGTGGCAGAGAGGGTCAAGGGACACAGTTACTTCCTTTTCCTTCTGCTGATATTACACTGGGTGCAGACGGACGTCAGCATGGTAATGTCTGGCAAAGGTGAAGTGGACATGCTTTTTAAACTAACAGTGCCCTGGTCGGCATTCATTTACCTGCAGGATCTTCTCACAGAAAAATGGAAAGAACTATGCCCAAGGATATTCATAGTTGTGTGCTTGCGATAATGAAAAGGATAAATAACTTACCTGTCCTTACTAGTTGATGCTTGCTACATAAACGATGGCTCAGTTCTACAATAGAATACCAGGGTCATATGATCTTTTTTGTAAGTAAGAGAGATCCTTATTCTGCAGGTGTTTGTTGAGCATCTTAGGTGCTTGGGACCCTCCAAGTGCATTTAGGGTGTAAAGGAGCTAGAAGGACATCACACAGATCAAGTGCTTGGAACTCATAATCTTATAGAGGAGACAAGGTAACCCCACTCCTGGGTGTATATCCAGAGATAATGATATCCATAAGGCATAGAGACATCTGTCCTTCTGTGTTTCTAGTAGCATTATTCACATTAGCTAAGATACAGAATAACTCCTGTCCACCAGTGTGAAAGGAAAATATGGTACATAGTCACCTGCAGAAAGAATGAAGTCCTTTCATTAAAAAAAATAATTTTTGAGACAGGATCTCACTGTACAGTTCACACTGGTTTTGAGCTCACTATATGGCTCAGGCTAGCCTTAAACTCCAGGCAGTCCTCTCGTCTGTCTCCTATGTGCTGGGATTGCAAGCATGTGCCACCACACCTGGCTTTCAGTTGTTTCAGACATTGTGGCTAGAGCTGGGGACTGTGCAGTGACATAAGCCAGGTTCAAGTGTGTTGATTTCACTCATACGTGGAAATAAAAGTGTTGATCCTGAGTAAGAGGTGTAGCTCACATGTTGTGTGTGGACTTACTACTCCCCAGGCCTTGGAATTAATCCCTAATGCCAGCAGAAGAGTTGACCTCCTAGAATTTGAGAGTGTAGGGGTGGTTGTGAGAGGCTGGGGTGGCTGTGAGAGGGAGGGGGCAGGAGGAGAGGCTGGTCAGGAAGCACTGGGTCAGGGCGAGATAGGCCAAGGTGCCCTGGTGTGCTGCTGCTCAGTAGGTGACAGCACATGATCCCAGTGTGCTGTATGCCAAAAATCTAAGAGAAAGGCTGTTGAATGTGTTTGCCATGAAGAAATGACAATACATAAGTCTGACCTGACCTAAACATTAAACAGTGCACACATATGTTGACTACTATGATACTTCATGAGCGCATCTGATCGTGAGTTTCACGATCAGTTAAAATAAGATGGAATAAACCAAATAAGCAATGCACTTATAATGTAGCATTGAGAAGTGGTGAGCGGGATGAGGGAGCAGGAAGTGAGAACAAGGCATGAAAGGGAGTGCCTCTTAGTAGGGTAGTTTAAGAAGGCCTCTCCCGTGAGGCCACCTCTGTGCAGGGACCTGAACAAAGCGTGAGAGGGAACCACAAGGAAGGCCGCATCCGTGGGGAGAGCGCTTGGAGAAGATGGAACGTTCCCTGTGAAGCTTTGTGGCAGTCAGCAGCGTAGCTTACAAGGGTCGGAAGGAGGCCGATTCCTGGAAACTGAACCTGATGGAGGTGGTGGAAGGAGCTGAGAGCAGAGGCCCAGACCAGACTCAGACCCCGAGCTGCTGGAGAGCAAACAAACCCTACTCTGTGGAAGGATAGATAAGAAAGTTGTAATAATTTACCTCCAGTGAGGCAGTGTCTAATGTAGGGGAAAGAGAGGCATATTTTTCACACTGTATTTTATCTGCATTTCTGTGCTACATGAATGCGTTATCATTATTTCAATTTGACATTATTTCATAATTTCAAAAGTGTTATCTGAGTGGGCAGAATACAGGCTAGTTTTGCTTGCATACTTACAAAATTCTGATGCATTAAACAACAAGGCTGCATCCTTCTGGGCTTCCCAACAACAGGTAGCTCTGGGACCCACTGACCCCAAAGGTGTAATGACCAGATGCTCCCAGACTCATGACCAGGGTGCTCCCAGCCATGCACCGTGCTGAGGAACTCAGCTCTCTCTGTCCACCAGAAACCTTCTGGGAATGTAAGGGTGTGGATCTATAACAATTCCAGGAATAACTTTGACTCCATCCAGTGACGCTGGAAGTTTAGCTGTAGTCTTGGTAACTAGCTCACACCAAGCCTCTCAAGGCCAGGAAAGGCAGGGGCTCAGCGGAGCTCTGAACCAGACACACAGGATCCACACTCCATTGTCCAGCCTCTCTGCCTCCTGTGGGCTGTGGGCAGGCCTGGTCTTGTGGAGAGCAGCCTTGGGCAGGACTTCTCCCAGTCCTGATCTCTGACCTGGACTCTCAGCTGGTTTTAAAGGTCTCTGCTTGCCTGCCAAGGGCAATTGAGTTAAGACAAGTGAGGGCAAATCTGGAGCTACAGTTCTGGATTTATTTCATTTGTTTCATACACTTTCTAGCATGGTCCACAGCAGGGCCAAGGCAACTTGGATCAAGAACTCTCCTGTGTGTCCCTGGTTGACTTGGAGCTGAAAGATTAGACTGATGTGCTGAGAGAGTGGAGCTCAGCTTTTCCCAGCACCAAAACTAATGCCCAAACTGAGAGCCTGGAGCCATTTGGAGCAGCCAGGTGGAAGGTATGGACATTTTCAGGGTCCCAAGACACCAACATCCACTTAGGAATCAATGCACATTACCTTGTTTTTTCAAAGGAGGATCTCCAAACACCTGTAAATATTAATTAAATGGTATAGCATCACAAGAGGCTGGTAAAATGATTACTATCGAACTGATGAGGAAGCAAAGCTTCTCTGAGCTGGGTAAGAGGCTCCAGATACTGTACCTGGGCCAGGGCTGAGCAGTAGCAAGCTGCCACCTCTTGCAGGGCCCACTCCATGTTGGACAGGCACTGAGCCTTCAATATGTGCTAGATATGGACCATGGCACCCCTGAGATCCAGCTTCCACCCAGGACACAGAGTGACAGAGCAGGGACCTCAACCCACATATTTGAGAGTCCAAACCCCATGGTACTTTGAAGGCTTTTCTCTGCCCCTAAATAATTACCCCTTATAGCTGCGTACTATTTTATAGTTTACAAAGCATTTAAATGTGCATTATCTTATTCATTCTTTACAGTAACTCAGCTAGGCAGGAAGGGCAGGTATAATTAGCTCCACTTCATGGATGAGGAAATGGAGCTCTAGAAGGAAGAAGTAACTTGTTGAAGTTCCGGTAATAATAATAACAACTCGCACCCATATAGTGTTTAGTAGCTTATAAAATGCTTTCTGGTTTTGGACATTATAAGAGCTCTACGAGGTAAGTAGGGCCTGTGTTATTATTATTTTTATTTTTATTATTGCTATTAGTTTTCCCATATAATAGATGAGTAAACTAAGACTTAGAGAAGTCAAGAAAGTGGATAAGCAATGAGCACTGATAGCTGAGACCCAGACCTAGGTACTGGAGCTGTGTTATCCATCGCATCTTTCTCATAACACACAGCAACATAATTGGAAAGCCTTTCGTTCCTTTACTATAGATATCTACACAGCACACGCGGTGGATTTGGTACCATTCTAGGCATGGGCTGGACAGCAGTGAACAAAATGCAATGCTTGTTTTCACTGAGCTTACACATGCTTGTTGTGTGTGGAATATGTCACCAATAAGCACTACATAGTCACCTGCTGCATGACAATGTTTGGCCACTAATGGGCTACATACATGCAGCTGGCCCCAGAGGATTGCCTGGTGACACTATTGTTGTCAGTTTGTGCAAATACACTCTGCAATGTTGGCACAACAGTGAAATGGTCCTGAACTGGGCTGGGGTGTAGCTTAATGGTAAAGGACTTTTCTGGCATCTGAATACCCTGGGTTGATTCTCAATAATGCCCTCCAAAACTAGCTTACAACTTATTTCTCAGAATATATCTCTGTCATTAAGCAGTATATGACTATGTATGATACCAGATGAGTAGTACTAAATGTAAAAAATGGTAGAGTCAACATAGAGAAAGGTGGATGACATTGGTTTAAATTGAATGGTCAGAGGAGATATAATATGCAGAGAGCTAAATAAAGTGAGGAGAAAGTCATCTAGTTTGGGTCCTGAAGGCAAGAGTCAGAGCTGATATATTTTATTGAGAAGTGACAGAGAAACACCAGTAAAATGAAATCCCAGTGAAAGCAACTGTGGTGTCCTGAGGTTTAAACTGTTTCTGGAATTTTAAGTCATCGCTTCATCAAATCCTTGCAACCATGGAAAATGAGTGTTGGGGGAAATTGAGGCTGTAAGGTCAGTGATTGGTTCAGCATCTTGTAGCTAATAAGTTGCAGATCTTTGGCTTGAACTTGTGGCTTCCTGACCCCAAGCTCCTGCCCTGACCACGCTCCGTCTGCTGGGTGGAGGCTTAAAAGCACTTTGGATAGAGTCAGACTAGAGGAAGGGGTGGGGGAAAAGAATCCAGCTCAGTAGGGTGGGGGCTTGAGATCAACCCCTTGGGGACCTGAGAGCTGTAGTCCCTGTCAGGGATGGAGAAGGTTCCTGGGGTAGTAGTTAAAGCACTAAGGGTCCATTTCTTTTCTTTCTTTCTTTCTTTTTTTTGGTGGAGCCGGGGATTGAACTCAGGCCCCTGCACTTGCCAGGGAAGCACTTATTCCACTGAGCCATCTCCCTGGCCCCAGGATCCATTTCTTGAAAGGGGAGGTAAGAGCAGCGCAGCTTCTTGGGCAGTTCCCTGCCTAAGGAAATCACTCTAGGAGTTCTGAAACTCGGGTCCATGGGCCATGGGGGGCTGGGGAGAGGATGCCTGTGCAGCCGGGGGGTGGGGAGGATAAACACATCTTCATTTGAGCACTTTTAAAACTGAATTTCCATTTCATTATGGATACTGGCAACAACCCAGAGCAGAATGGCAGGAGCAGAGATTTTGTCACCAGTATACACTATATGTTTTCCTGTCCCACTCTATTTGTTACAGATATCTTGAAATACATAAAGGGCTGGGGAGATGGCTCAGTGGAATAAGTGCTTCCCTTGCAAGTGCAAGAGCCTGAGTTCATTGCCTGGTTCTGCAAAAAAAAA
>NW_004524788.1:749902-763097 GCF_000260255.1 Octodon degus
AAGAAATACATATAAAGTTTCTGCTATTTATTGCTTCAAAGGTATGGATGTCAGTGGGTGTGACACATACCTATAGTTTCAACACTCTGAGAAGCTGAGGCAGGAGGGTCACAAGTTCAAGCCCAGAGGGGATAGCAACTTGGAGAAATTTTGTTTCAAAATTAAAGAGGGACAGGGTTGCGGAGATGGCTCAGTGAAATAAGCACTTCTCTGGCAAGCGCATGGGCCTGAGTTCAATCCCCAGTCCCATAAATAAATAAATAAATAAATAAATAAATAAATAAATAAAGAGGGCCCTAGATTCAGTGCCCAGTATGACTGAGAAGTGTGGAGTCCCTGGCTCAGTACCTTTTGACTGATCATTGACTGATATGTTAACAATGAAACCATTGTGCGATCCCATTGCAACAATTTGATAACTGTATTTAAATATAATTGATTGCCTTTGGTATTTGATTTTATGTCATCTAAAAATATTTTTCAAAGAAGAGACCCACAGTCTTCAGCAGGCAGCCAAAGATGTCTGGCATCACCAAAATGGTTTACAATGCAGGGATGGGCCTCACTGTTTTTTCTTTGTTTTGTGATCTATGCTTTGCTTAGCTGAGTGGCAGTCCTGACGGTAGCACGAATCTCCTGCAGGCTGGGGCTTTGTCTCAGGCAATCCTTTGCCCAGGAAATGCTATTTTAATTTGAATGTACTGTGGAGACAATTGAAAACCAAGATTTGTTGTTGTTGGTTTTACAGATGTTGCATTTGTGCCTTCCTGAGATCTGGCCTCCTGGGACTGCCCCTCACGTCAGCCGTTCAAAAACTGAAGTTAGGCGGGGGACAGAAGAGAGGCAGAAGACGGAAGGCTCCTGTCCAGCTTGCCAGAAGTCTTGAACACTCCTCTCCAGGTGGACAGCCTCGATTTCTAAGGCACTTGAGTTTATGAGTCTCAGGTAGAGGTACAGCCTAGAACTTGGGACTACAGGTGATAATTTCTAAAGTCACACTCTCCAACTCCAGGGACAAACTTAATAGCAAGTGAGGTAACCCTAGCTGCACCACCTAAGAAAAGAATACAGAAGCTTGACAAAACCTATTGTACCAGCCCAGTCAGAACACAAGGAAATCAGGACTCAGGGAACTCTGGGTCTTCATGAATCCTTGGCTAGCTCCTTGCTCCCCTGAGAGCCTTCTAGTAGCTTTTTGTCACAGGGAGAATAAAATCCTGGTTCTGGAGAATCTGCCTAGTGCCTGGTCCCTGACCTCCACCCCGGACCCTCATGCCACTTCCTGACTAAATGTCTTTTCTTACCCCTGAGTCTTTGTACTTCTGAATCCTTTCTGTAAGTGGCCATTCACTATCACCTCCTGTGCTCTGTCCCTGTCATTTGGGACAAATGTCACTACCATGAAGGGAAATTCTACATGTGTGGCTTGTTTCCTACCCAGACCTGTTCTCTCTTACCATTATGCCTTCTCCTCAAAGCTCTTACCACCCCCCCATCATGTACATAATTGAGGGTTCACTGCGGCATCCGTGCTGTAAAGCAAAATTCCCAAGGGCAAGGTCCTCCGAGGCAAGGCACAGCGGGTCAATAACAAGGTTTCCAATAATACTGCTGAACAAATAGTTAATGAATAGTTAATGAATGAAATAGTTATGTCATTCTTGTCCTGCACCTCCCTTTTCTCTCTCCTCCCTTCACCTCTCATCCTAGAGGACAAGGTCAGGCTCACAGGCTGGGTGAGAATGAGTTCAGTAAATGATGAGGCAACTTTTTTTCCATGTATTTACCTTTTATTGAATCTGTTAATGTTGCACAGTTTTTAATCCTGCCAAGTCATGCCTGAAAACTTAGGGTGGAACAGTTCAATGGGCAACCTCATCCACCCTCCATGTAGCATTTAAAATTTGACTCATGGGCATTTGGATCATTTCAGTCCTTTTAAAGATTATAGCAAGAGTTAGAGTTTAAATCTGCTGAAGGCATTTGGATTTCCAGTGCAGTATGTCATTAAGTAAAACTTCCTTATATTCATCTCACTTCATTTCTCAAAGTGTAACTACTAACAAAATTTTGCAGGAAAAAATGCATACTTTTTAAGGAAAATATGCTATTCAACATCCATGAATTAGTTGGTAAGGCTTTTGGTTCCCAAATGAAGTCTTCAGCATAATCGTCAGTCTCTTATTTCTCACATGATCATCCAGCCTCCCCCGGCTGGCTTAGCTACTCTCCCAACACATAGGAAGGCAGGCACTCTGCCGGCACCTTGGATGGAGCCAAGGAGGTGGTCCAGGGAGCCCTGCAGGACCTGTGGGAGACGCTGTCCACAGCCCTCCCACGAGTCCGAACTCCACACCGACACCAACGTGCCATGGCAATTTTTAAAGCTCTTAAAAAAAAAAAAAAAAGGTTTTGTGAAAATATTCTTTCAGCAAAAGGTCATGCCTTCTGTCTTTGGGACACACATTTAACTTTTCTGATCATGCGTTCTCATGCATGTCACAGGGAAAAATATTCTTTACCTTCTGGAATTGTCCGCGAGGATGGATTGGAACCCGCCTCTGAACTTCCCATGGGTACCTTGGTAGGTAGTAGGTGCTTGAATGAATCAACAGTGTTGCCATTCCCTTCCCCACCCCGCCCCCACTAACTTGCCCCTTTAAACTGGAGCTGGAAGAAAGCGCGTCAATCACCAGATAATTTATGCAGCATGATATGCCTTTATTATTCCACGCTGAGTCGGGGCTCCTACTGTCCAATGAAGGTCAAAAGAAGGTATGGCTTTTATCTCTCCAGCAACTCTGGAAGCACGGGGGGAGGGGGCACGCTCACAGAAGCTTCCTCCTGAAAACAAACAGATCCTCTCCCCTGCGCTGAATAGCTTTCCTCAATCAAAGCTGTAAAAGTCCCAGAGCAGCGGGACTCCGCCCTGAGACTGGAGGGGGCTAATAAAGCACTGAATGGAGAGAGTGACCCCGAACTGGCAGAGGGGTCCCCGCTGGGCCCGGGGCCTGCGCCTGCTGCCTCGTGGAGAATCCAAAGGTCACGTGTCATTAGTCAGTGTCTTACACCAACCCTTTCAAAATTATTGATAAAGGGGAAGGAGGCCCTTTCTGTTTTGAGTCCCAAAACAATTTTGCTCCTCTTTTCCCCCCACCCCTTTTCGCAAGAACAACACTGCCACATCTTTTTCTTGTTTGCTTTCCAGGACAAAAAAAGATCTGGTTTGAAACCAGGAGTTTCATGCTTAGTGAAAAATAAAATTTGGGACCAGATCCTTTTGTTTTTGATGCTGTTTCTCTGTGGTGCGTTGACTCTGAGCAGTCGCTGGGTTCCCATGAAAGTGTGTTGCTTCCTCCTAGCCCTAAAATTCTTCTCCACAACAGTCTTCTCTCATGGCTTGTCCCTTAGCCCTTGCTGCCTTTTCCCAGTTTGGCCGAAAACCTGGACCTCGGTAAGGGTAACAGGAGGTGCACGCTGCTTTTGATCAGTCCCAGATCTCCTGCATTTGCCTCTCGCCTGTGACTCAGTTTCCCCTTTCATGTATGACAGGATCCTAGAGGGAAGTGACCTGGATGACCACATCGGGCCTAAGGAGCATCTTAAATAGATCATCAGCCCTTCCTAATGGGAGAAGGATGATCATCTTATTTCGTTTATTATTTACTTAGCCTCAACAGTTTACAGCTGAACCAACTTGTGGTTGAGGCCCTGTTAACCTTTACTCCATCAGCAGGGATTGCTTCGGTGACATTCCGAGGTAGTCCTTACATTGCTTTTTATTGGTTGTACATTACATGAAGTAATTAAGAACCATATCATATTCTACATGAAAATGCCTTACTGCAAAGACAAATCTTGATGTGTATGCACATGTGTACACTGCCGGCTGCATCTAGAGAAGGTTGAAGCCACCTGCACAAAATTCCTTAAGTCATTTCTAAAGTACTGTACGTGTGGTTATGTGTGTATGTTACACCATGAAGCAAGCGTCCACACAAACACGCATAATGAAAACAATCTCAGGCAGCACTAGAACAAACTCATTTGGCCATCAGATGAGTACCTGGCTGGTATTTATAGGCCAAGTTATATGTTTATCCAAGTTATGTATTTATTTTGTATCTTTAAATACTACCACCTTATTCCTCTGGGCAAGATCCTCAACCATACCTTACCCTTTTTCAGTCTTTCTCATATTAAAATCAAAAGTTAAATGGCCTTGTCATGTGGCCTCAGGGCTCACTATTCTTTTCACGCTCCTTGTAAGTAGTGGGTTATTTTAACTCCAGATAAATTAATATCCCTGTGTGTCTTGTTTCTGTAGGGAGGCATAGACAGCCTGCAGGCCAGCACATGCCACAGGTAAGGCGTGAGAACGACATCAAGCAGCTTAAACCACAGCACAGTACCTGGAGGTAGGAAGGAGGACGAGAGTCCACATAACATCTGTGGGAAAAGGAGGGGACCACTTCAGGGGTCAGCGCCTCTGAGTCCCTCCAGAAGAGTTCCTGGGGTGAAGGAGGTGACCTCGTGTTCATGTCCCTCATCAGTCTCTGGCCAGGATCTAGAACAGAACAGGTACTTGTCAGTGTTCCTCAAAAGAGAGAAAAACAAAAGAAACCTGGGCTGAAAGTTTGTCATAGGGAGTGGGGGCTAGGGGGGGCCCTGCAAGCAGGGGTGGGAGGGGGAGAACTGAGGGCAAACAGTGGGAATGAGCTGTGAAAGGAAGGCTTTCATGTGCAAGAAACAGTTAATGAAGCTCGGTGGATTTTGCCACCTCTCCGTTTCCTGACTCAGATCCTGCCAGACCTTACTCCCCCTTCTCTCCATCCCTTTGCTGCCCTCGGCTGCTGGGTCTGTTTTGTTTTGTTGTACGGAGGACTGCACGCAGGGCCTTTGCACCAGGCTATATTCCCAGCCCTTTTTATTTTCATTTTGTGACAGGGTCTTGCGAAGTTACCAAGTTGCTCAGGTTCAGCTTGAATTCATGATCCTCCTGCCTCAACCTCCCAGAGTGTTCAGATTACAGGTGTGTGCTGCCCTGTCAGGCCTCTGCCTGGTCTTCTTTGGGAGGCTGAAGCCTAAGGAGTAGGAGCATGCCCCCTGTACAGCGCCTCCAATTTTTCTAGGTCTCCCAGGGCAAGCCAGAGCAGGTGGGGTTGGATAACCAATTTCCCCCTCCGTTGGGACTCGACTTGTTGTTGGGGAGCCCCAAGGGCCCTCCTGTGCCTTCCAGCTTTCCCTAAAGGATTCTCAAATTGAGGTCCCTAGCTGAGAGGCCAGGGTCCAGTTACTGTCCGTCACCTTTCTGGGTTTCTTCTACCTTTCAGGAAGGAGCCCTACTGGCTTTACTTCACCAGGAATAAGCCTGTGGTTCCTGAGTACCTCAGTTTCCCAGCCTATAAATTAAGGCTTTGTAATAGTTCCCACTTCACAGAGTTGTTTAAAGGCTTAAATAAATGGATACTTGGAAAGCATATAGAAGAGAGCTTGGCCCATAAAAAACTGTAATTATTGCTGCTGATTTTAGTTTCAGCTATTGTTTTTCTCTTTATTGTTTATTACTTCAATGTATTATTGCTTCTTATAACAACAAATACATTTTTTTATGGCACAAATTCATGAATTTATTTACTTTGTGGTGCTGTGCCACCAAATCCAGAGCCTCCTATATGAGAGGCCAGTGGGGAAGCACTGCCTCAGCCTCTTGTGTATTACTTTTGTTATGGATAATTAGCTACTATACTGACAATTCTCCATGATTTGGTCTTTGTCTGTCTGGATTATGTACTGTCCTTCAGAAGCCTGAGACTGATAATGTAGGTGTATATCTCAAATAGTTTCAGTGGGGCTGGGCAGATGGCTCAGTGGAATAAGTGCTTCCCTAGCAAGTGCAAGGGCCTGAGTTCAATCCCTGGTTCTGAAAAAAAAAAAAAAGTTTCAGTGATCACAGGATATTTCAGTATGTTATCTTTCCTTATTCTTCTAGGGTGGAGAGTTTATACAATTATTTGTTTCTTCTTCTCCTCCTCCTCCTCCTCCTCCTCCTCCTTCTTCTTCTTCTTCTTCTTCTTCTTCTTCCCCTTCCCCTTCCCCTTCCCCTTTCTCCTCCTTCTCCTTCTTCCTCTTCCTCCTCCTCCTTTTTTCTCTTCCTCCTCCTCCTCCTCCTCCTCCTCCTCTTCCTTTTTCCGCATCTTGGAGACAAGGTCTTGCTTTGTAGTTCAGGCTGCCCTTGCACTCACTTTGCACTTCAGGCTGACCTTGAAATCATGGTGATCTTCCTGCTTCAGCCTTTCAAGGGCTGAAATTACAGGCCAGTCATATCACCCTTGACTTTAATGCTTTCCCTAAATCACAACAGAAAGGAATCAAAATATGACCTGTGGTTTTTGGTTGTCTACAAGCTTTCAGGGGACATTTCCTCAGAGTGGAGGGCCAGCCTGGGTTCCAGAACCTTCAGGGCCTGCTTGAGCCCCCCACACTTCATGCCACAGCATCCACCTCCGAGCAGGCTCATTGACCTTGGCTGTGGGGCAACAGACAGTCCGCTGTCAGGGGTACAGTGCATGTGCACTTAGGGAAGGCAGAAAGCATCTGCAGTTAAAGCTACTCTGAAAGTTCTTTGGATCTTTACACCTTTGACAGTCCTTCCACAGGTCAGCTGTGAGGTTCTGTGCTGCTTGCATCATGTCCCTGAGCGTCAGTTTGCACCTGTGTGAACTGTGTACAAAGTCAGTGTCCACTTGCCTGCTGTGAGGACAGAAAAGGCATTGCCAAGCCCCACCTGCTGAAAGGCTCACAAACCAGTCAGACAGGAGGCAAACGCTGGTGCTTCAGGGGCTTCACTGGTGAAATGGGCCTGCTGACTCCCTGCCTGGGTCCTAGAAGGAGCAAAGCTGTGTGTTGTGGACAGAGGCCAGCGCTCGGGAGGTACTTGGTGACTCCTGACCCCTGGAGCCCCTGTGAAGAGCAACTGTAAAGCAGGGCCTTGCTCATTTTCTGGACTTACTCCTCCAGAGACCCCGGGAATGTTAGCCTGGCCCACAGAGCAAGGAGGTGGACCCGCAATGGGGTGTCTGTCCTCTGAGGAGCAGAGACAACAGCAGGGCCCTTTTTAAGTTTTCCCTTGGGGACTGACATTTTATTAGCATAGAGATAAATGATACCAGATAAGCAGCCTCTGGTTTTACATCTGGGGCTGAGAGAAAACATGACTTTTCTTGCAGGGATGAATCCCAGCCCAGGAAAGGGAGGCTGCCGCTGGGATGTGCCGCAGGCAGCCTCTTGGCTCCGTGGGAAGCAAGTTTTGACAACAGCAATGCTAATTGATTAAATGTTCTCATCAGAGATTACTCCGGAGCAGAGACTGGTCACGTTTTTTATTTCTTTTGGAGGAGGTATTTCCTTCCTTAAGGTCTCTATTTATTCTTATATTTTATATCTAAAAGCACAAGAGACCCCAGTTGGTTACCTCTGGCCCTGGAGGCTCAGTTGATCTTTTTTGTTTCTTATCCTAATAATGTATTTATTGCAAACAATCTGGTGTGATTTCCTTTGTTTTGCTGGGTTTGATTGGGAATTCAGTGTACAGCTGGACAGAGTCTTGGGTTTTGGAGTCCTGGGACTGAACCCTGGAACTGCTATTTAGTGCATGGAGTCAAGGAGGCATTTATACTCCCTGGTTCGCATGACTCTTAGCTGTAACATGGGAATGAAATATAATTGTTTCTTGTAAAAAGCATAATGCTGGGGCAAGTGAAAATACTCATGTCCTTTCCTTAAAACACAAAATAAAAACAAGTAAAGAGTACTGTGATAGGGGCCAGGGAGCTAGCTCAGTAGAATAAGTGATTGCCTGGCAAGTGCAAGGACCTGAGTTCAATTCCTGGTTCTGCAAAAAAACAAAAAACAAACAAACAAACAAAAAAAGATTACTGAGAACAAGGCATGGCTAAGAAAATGAACTGGTGACCAGAGACTGGAAAAAAATTTCCACAATACCTGTATGGACATAAGACTTGAATCTGAATATAAAAAGAGCCCTTTCAGCTCAATTAAAAAATGAGCAAAAGGTTTGGACACCTCATCAAAGAAGTTATGAAAATTGTAAGAACATGAAAAGATACCCAACCTGTTAGTCACCTGAGAATTGTAAATGAAAGCCACAGGGAGAAGCCATTACCATTGTCAGAATGGCCAAGACTAAAAAGACTTGACAGTGCCCATATTGGCTCAGATCTGAAGCGACCAGATCTCCCATCTGCCAGTAGGAAATGTACCAGGCAGTGAGTACCCCTACATGGCCTAGCCATTCTACTCCGAAGTATCTATTGTTTTTTAAAAAGCCCTAAACTTGTAGGCGAATATTGACAGCAGTTCTATTCATAATAGCTCCATACTGGAAAGGATGCAAATGTATGAATGGATTAATTGTGCTCTGCCCATACAATGAGATGTTATATAACTTAAGGAATAGGGCCGGGGAGATAGTTCAGTGGAATAAGTGCCTGCCCAGCAAGCGCAGGGCCCTGAGTTCAATCCCCAGTACCGCAAAACAAAAAAACAAAAACAACAACAACAAAACAGACAAACAAAAAAAAAAAACCAGTAAGGAATAAAGCGGTGAGATAGCCAACAACATGAGTGGATCTCAAAACACTATGATGATCAAAATAAATCTCACACAAAAGAATACATACTGTAACATTTCTTTTCTTTTTTTTTTTTTTAAGTCTCATAACAAGCCAAATGCACGTACAGTGGAAAATTAAGAAAATGTATCTCGGGGCTGGGGAGATGGCTCAGTGGAATAAGCACTTGCCTGGCAAGCGCAAGGGCTTGAGTTCAATCCCCGGTTCCACCAAAAAAAAAAAAAAAAAGAAAAAGAAAAAAAAAAAAAGAAAATGTATCTCTTAGAGAATGATCAGTAAAAATTATAAGCAAATTTTCTGGGATAATGATCTGCCTCTCTTGTGGGTGATCTCGTAACTGTAAAAATTAAATGAAAAATCCACTGAACCATACACTGAAGATTTGTGCATTCTATATACATGAACTATACATCCATGAAATAATTTTTTTTTTTTTGGTCAAGGGAGGGAAACATTATTCAGGCCCCAAGGCTGCAGGCATTGGGCAGGTAGTGCCCTTTTGGATGAGGGGCTAGCTGAGCTTTACTTGACCTTCTTCTTGGGGTGCAGGCTGTTGGTGTGGCCACATTTCTTCTTGCAGCAGTTGACAGCATAGGGGCGCAGGCGAGCATAGCACTTGCAGTAGATCATCTTGAGACAGTTGTACTCCTGGGTGAGCTGGTGCAGGGATGGCTCAATGATCCCACCTCGCAGGCGAAGCAACAGGTGCAGGGTGGACTCTTTTTGGATATTGTAGTCAGAGAGTCCGACCGTCCTCCAGTTATTTGCCAGCACATATCAGATGCTGCTGAACAGGTGGGATGCCCTCCTTGTCTTGGATCTTGGCTTTGACATTCTCAATGGTGTCACTGGGTTTGACCTCGAGGGTGATGGTCTTCACAAAGATCTGCATCTCTGCGCCTGCCACTCAGTCACCTCATTGAAGAGAAAGAGGCAATAACAATAATGTTAAAAATATAACCAGGCATACTACTCTCATAACTGAAACCAGGAAGTCACATCCCAAGTGAACCTGACTGTCACAAACTCATCTCTCCTATTTCAGGGGAAAAGCTAATTCTACCTTATTAAAAACTGAATATTTTCAACCAGACTGGCTGCAGTGAGAGACAAACAAAACAAACGCTGATGAGAAGGAGGAGCTGTTGGAAGGCTTCTGCATTGCTGGTGGGACTGTAATACATTCCAGAAGGCTGATAAGGTAGGATCTACGAAAGCTGAAGATTTATACACCTTCTGACCTGTTAACTCCTTCCCTGGGTAGACAGCTAAGAGAGTGGGGTCCATATTGTCTACCAAGGGATATAAGTAAGAATTTAAATTTTTTAAAAACAGTTTTACTGAGATGTAGTCCCCCTACAGTTGATTCAATGGAGGTGTACAATGAATGGATTTCAGTATCTTCACAGAATTGTGTGGTTGTCACTTCAAGCAATTTTAAAACATTTTTTATCACTATCAAAAGAAATTTTTACCCGTAGAGCAGGCCAGTGATGGTGAACTTTTTAGAGATAATCACTCAAATTGCAACCAAAACCCAGAGATTTATCACAAAGTGCCAGTAATAGAATTAAACCTGAACACAAACGTTTCCATTTAGAAAAAGAAACTCATATAATAACACCTTTGTCCCATGGGCCTGCCACTGCTGGAGCAGGTTGTCTTTCATTTAGTACAGCATTTGTAAAGTTTCTCCATATCACAGGAGGTTTTAGTATTTTATTCAATCTTATTGCTGAGTAATACTCTGTTTAGGTATGCCCCATTTATTTATCCATTCATCCATGGATGGCCACCTGGATTATTTCCACTTTTCTGTGACATATTTTTGTCCATTTTTGTTTTCTTTGTTTTAATTTAATTGATTAGTTAGTACAAGGTCTCACTATGCAGCTCAGACTCCTAGTGATCCTCCTCTTTTCAGCTTCCCCAGCGTTGGGATTACAGGCATGTGCCACCACACTTAGACTGGGTCACTGGCTCAGTGTACAGGGGGCTGGTCTGACAATGCATATGGTGCCAGGGATCGAACCCTAGTCCCTGTACTTGCCTAAGCAGGAACTTAGTCCACTGAACTATCTCACCGGCCCTTTTTCTTTCTTTTTGTGGCACAGGGATCAAACTCAGGATCTTGTGTTTGCCAGGCAGGCGCTTGTGTCACTAAGCTATGTCCTTGGCCCTCCCATTTTCTAATTACTAAGTATAGGCACTGTGTTGTAGAAAAGATCTCTAGAACTTCTCTGTCTTTTTAAACTGAAGCTTGTCACCTCTGAACAGCAAGTCTTCACTTCCCCCTTTCTTAGCTCCTGGCAAGCTCTAGTCTGTTTGTGTGAGTCTGATTATCTTCAGTCCTTCTTATGAGTGAACTGTTCCATAGTCTTTCTTTTAAGTCTGACTTACCTCACTTAGCACAGTGCCCTGTAGGTTATCTACATTGCAGCAATGGCAGGGTGTAGTGTATTTGAAAGGATGAGTAACACTCTACTGTGTAGATTAGAATATTTAAAACATCATTCAAGTTCCAAACTTGAAACTGCCCCAGTGGCAGTTGCTGTGGAATGTGTGAATGAATTGTGTTACGCTCATACACTGGAATGCTACCGTCGTGAGGATAAACAAAGTGTAACTGCACTTGGTGACATACTATTGAGAAAAAAAACATCTCAGACATGGAAGTCTACACAGAGCTTGTCTCATTCATACAAAGTTAAAAGGCAGGGTTGGGGAGATAGCTCAGCAGCCTAAGCACGTGCCTGACAAGCATAAGGACCCAGGTTCAATCCCTGGTACCACATGCAATATCCTATGCCAAATAAATAGTTAAAAGGCAGGCAAGAATCCCTGTGATGAAATAAATAATGAAGACATGGATACTTTTTCTATGGGACATGACAGGAATTGATGGGAAGAGTGCATTATTGAAGATGTTTTATAGCTTGATCACGTTAGTGGTTCCATTGCTGGAACTTCAAACTCAAGAAAGTGGGTTGAGGAGCATGATGGCACATACTGTAGTCCCAGCATTCAGGAGGAATACACAGGATGATTGCTGTAATCCTGGGCTACCCAGTGAGTTCAAGTTCAGCCTGAACTCTATAGTGAGACCCTGTCTCAGGAAAACAAACCAATGAAGAAGAAAAAAAAGAAAACAGCACACCTCAATGAAGCTCATTTAGGGCCAACCAGATAGCTCAGCCAACTAAAACACTTGCTTAGGCAGAACCAGCGGCTGGGATTCAATCCCCAGCAAGGCGTTCCGGCCCCACCCCCAGGGTGCTCTGAGACAGCGATTGAGACTGGGCATAGTGTTGCATGCCTGCAATCCCAATGCCTGGGAGGCTGAACACAAGAGGATCGGTATGGGTCCAATTTACATAGTGAGAACATGTACACACTGTAGACCCTGTAATAAATACATAAAAAAAGAAACTTATTTAATTGCATTTCATCTTCCCCCTATAATTTGATTTTTAGAATAGCCATTACATATGTTAATTGAAGACTAACTAGCCCATGACAGCCTTTTAATAAGTATTATTTCTGTTTTCAGAGAGAAACAGGTAGAAGATAACCGAAAGCATATGACTTGATTAAGTGATAAACGTGCCTTTCTCCCAAATTAGTAATACAGAGTGAATTTGATGCTGCCACTGATAACTTGGCAAAAGATGTTCTTTGGGTGGGGTAGGAGCCACTTCTGATTGTAGCTACTCAGGGGAATGAGTCACCCACACATCAGCTCAAACTCCCTTCCTTCCTGGGAGCTGCCAGCACTGGCTGTTGAGGCTGAGCTTTGCACCACCACCAGTGTTCTCTTTTCTGATGTTTCTCTCTATGTTTCACAAAGCATACTTGTGCCAGGTGTGCTGGCACATTTCTGCAATTCCAACACTATGGGAGGCTGAGGATTGCAAATCTAGTATCATCGTGGGCAATGCTGTGACTCGGCTAGACCCTGTCACCAAAAATACAAAGGACTGGGACATTGCTCAGAGAGAAGGGCCTGGCTTCAATCCCCATCACTGAAATGAATAAACAAGCAAACAAAAACAAACATATTGCCAGTTTATTTTTATCTGCCCCTGTTTTGTATGTGGTACTGACACCTATTTAAATTTTTTTTTTTTTAATTTTTTGGTGCCAGGGATCACACTCATGACCTTGTGCTTGCCAGGCAGGCATTTATACCACTGAATAATTGCAACCTCTCTTTTTTGCTTTTTTAGAGAGAATTTTAAAAAACATAAATAAACAAACAAGAAAACCCCACAAACATTAGAAACCCTACAGAATTTCAGTAAACAAAATAATAGGAATTCAACAATGGTTGTTACATTGCATATTGTTGTCTTCAAATTAGTTGTTCAGATGACCAGAGATAAGCATGTGGCTTCTCATGCCTATAACCCACTTTGTAATGATCCCCGCCGTTCAGAAAGATTTCTCTTCTCTTCTCTTCTCTTCTCTTCTCTTCTCTTCTCTTCTCTTCTCTTCTCTTCTCTTCTCTTCTCTTCTCTTCTCTTCTCTTCTCTTCTCTTCTC
>NW_004524788.1:763197-765353 GCF_000260255.1 Octodon degus
TCTCTCTGATTTGTTTTTTGTTTTTTGATGGAACAGGGGATTGAACTCAGGCCCTTGCTCTTGCCAGGGAAGCGCTTATTCTACTGAGCCATCTCCCCGGGCACTCAGAAAGATTTTTCTTCCCCTGTAAATAATACGATTTCCTCAGAATAGAGTCAGAAGGACGGAGTTCCAATGCCTTCCAATTGTTTTTGAGGCCCTTCATACACAAGGCCAGCTCATTTCCCAAGAAATCTGCTCCACTGCGGCCATCATAGCAACCCCCGTGACACCAGCAGGCTTTGCTTACAAGAAAACCTGTAAAGTGATGCTTCTGTAGGCAAGTCTTCTTTCCTTCTTCGTTATATTTTTTGTGTCTTGGAGACTCTGAGCATTTGCCATTTGTGCGTAGGGCAGTTGTGCTTCCTCTTTTGGCAATCATCAGCCACGGGGCTTCCCCACTTGTCAGGCGGGGGACTCAGGTTCCTCTTCGTAGGAAGATCGTGAGCACCAAGGTGCGCAGCTGCCTACACTGGATCCCGGTCCTCTGTGTATTCACTTGGACAGGAGCATTGCAGGAGATGTGCCACGCCCCAGAGCGCTTACTCTCCATCTCCACTGTGCACAGGGGTCATCTGCGGAGCTTGTTTAACTATAAGATGCCCAAGGGCTGGCCAAGTAGCTCAGCGGATTAAAGTGCCTGCAAACAGGCGCAGGGACTGGCGGTTCGATCCCCAGCCTTCGGTGCTGGCCCTGCTACCAGGGCGTGCTGAGACGGCAATACCACTGCGCATGGTATTACGCCTGTAATCCTAGCTCTTGGGAGGCTGTAAACTGGCAGATCACTACGAGTCTGATCTGGTAGTAAGACCCTGAACACCCTGTAAACCCTTCCCTAAAATACAAAACAAAACAAAACAAAAACAAAAATGAAACAAACAAGCAAAAACTATAAAATGCCCAGAGCCATCTGTGCAGTGATATTCTGAGTTATCAGGACTGCTGAGAGCACTAGGAATCATTTTTAAAAAGTACCCTGGGTGATCTATCTATCTATCTATCTATCTATCTATCTATCTATCTATCTATCTAATCTATCTATCATCTATCTATCTGTGTCAAAAAAGACTGCCTCTAAGAAGGTTGGTTTACACTTATAGTCCTAGCACTAAGGAGGCTGAGGCAGGAGGATCGCATAAATTGAGGCTAGCCGGGGCTACATAGTGAGTTTGAGGCCAGCCTGGACTGTACAGCGAGACCCTATCTCAAAAAAGAAGGAAAGAAGATTGGATGTCATTGTCATTACTTTCACTTGGGCACACTAACTTGGGCTTCAAGGGACAAGAAGACTACGTTTTAGCAGAGATTGCCTGACATACAGAAGGCACTCAGTTCAATTTTTAATTATTATCTTTCTTACTTCTAGGCACTCAGTAGGTGTCCATTAGCTGCCTGCCTAACAGGGACTAGGCACACAGTAGCTGCTCAGTAAAGACTTGTACCAGATAAATGAGAGGGCTGGGCATATAACAGGCATTTAGTAAAGGTGACAAATGGCTTCCTGGCCAGCGGTAGCAGAGGAAGATTTCAATACAGCCTTGACATCAGGGAGAAAGAAGGGTACTGCTGGAAACTTTCTTGGAGGCTTCTGGGAGGTTAAGGGAAGATGGTTAATGGATCAATATATCCAAAGTCAACGAGAAAATCTCAAAAATGCTGCAACAGGGCGGCTCCTCCTTGCACTCTGCTCTCCGGTGGTCTCTCTCCCACGGTATGACTTGCCATTTTCCACAGGACTGACTCAGCCCTTTGAAATAAGCTCATTCACTGATGGCTGTGGACTTGGAGCGCATCTAGCCCATCTTTCTTTTGCTCCTTCTGACTCTACCTCCTAGAGCTCCTGGAACTGAGGTCTTCACCAGGACTACGAGGATGAATGCTACCCCCCTGCCCCAGAGCATAAGGGCAGGATGCAGAGGTGGAGGCCTTTGGAAAGTCCGGAACCCTCCAGGGGTGCAGTAGCAGAGTAGCAAGCATCTGCCTTCTGTGAACTGAAAGTGCCCCTTTGCAAGGTTCCCCTTGTGGATTGACTTGGTGAACAATGTTCATAAACCAAGTGGCCCACAGGCTTCAAAATACCACCGCCCCACAGGGACTCCTGAGACACACCCCTTCGC
>NW_004524788.1:767043-767797 GCF_000260255.1 Octodon degus
GGACGAGGGCTGTAGCTCAGTGGTCGGGCACTTGCCTGACAAGCAGGAGGCTTGGGGTTCAACTCTCAGCCTCCCAAAAAGGAAAGAAAAGTGAATTAGTGGAAATGACAGGACTTTTTTTTTTTAACTTATTTTAAATTTTCTGATTTTGTTTTTTTTAATTTAGGACAGGGTATATAGGGTCTACAGGGTCTCACTGTATAGATCGGACTCATAGTGATCCCCCATTTACAACCTCCCAAGTGCTGGGATTACAGGCACATGCTACCGCACACAGTCTCAATTGCTGTCTCTGTACCATGGGGGGGGGGGCGCAGAGCCAGCATGGCAGGCTCAGGGATCAAACTCCCATCCCCTACATCTGCCTAAGCAGGCGCTTTAATCTGCTGAGCTATTTGGCCAGCGAAAAGTTGAGAAGGATTTTTTTTTTTTTTTTTTTTTTGGGCTGGCTCAGGTTGCCTTAACGGTGGGTCTGGTAAGGAATAGAGAACTGGGGATCGAACTGCTCTCTGCTGAGCCTGCTTAAACAACTGAGCTAACCCACAAGCCCTTTTTTTCGTAACCAGGGATTGAACTCAGGCCCTTGTGCTTGCCAGGAAAGCGCTTATTCCACTGAGCCATCTCCCCAGCCCCTATAATACTAATTTGAAGACAATAGCATGCAATATAACAACAATTATTGAATTCCCATCATTTTATTTAGTGAAATTCTACATCATTTCTGGTTTTGCTTTTTTAAAACTTTTTGTATTCT
>NW_004524788.1:768066-788661 GCF_000260255.1 Octodon degus
TCTTTCATTTTGCCCTTTGACTTATTTACATATTTAAATCATATATCTGAAGAATGTTAACTAAAAATAAAATTTTCTAAAGTGGGCATGAAAAAAAAAAATAAAGTGGGCATGAGGGGGTCACATGTCTAATTCCAGCTACTAGAGAAACTAAAGTAGGAGAATTGTACATTCAAAGCCTACCTTGGTCAGCTTGACAAGACCTTCTTTCAGAATAAAACAATAAAGAGGCCTGAGGGTGTATCTTAGCATTAAATTCCCCTTGGTCTCAATCTCTGGTACAACCAAAAACAAGCAAACAAAAAAATCTAAATATCGTGGCATTGTTCTTGCTTTCCAGAGCTAAATGTACTACACAGTTTTATTGTGCAAATAATCTTTTTTTTCTTTTATGTATTTAGTACACAGTTTACAGGATCTCACTACACAGCTTGGACTCATAGTGATCCTTCTGTTTGCAGCTTCCCAAGTGCTGGGATCACAGGCTTGTGTCGCCACACCCAGTCTCAGCGTGCCCTGGGGGCGGGGCCGGCAAGGCATGCTCAGGATCGAATCCCAGTCCTTGTGTCTGACTAAGCAAGCACTTTAGTCCCCTGACCTATCTGGCAAGCCCTGTGCAAATAATCTTTAAAAAATTCTAAAGCATAACATAAACACATCATTTATGTGTTCTTCTTCTTTTTTTTTGCGGAACCGGGGATTAAACTCAGGCCCTTGCACTTGCCAGAGTAGCGCTTATTCCACTGAGCCATCTCCCCGGCCCATTTATGTCTTCTTAAAACCTCAGTAGGATAATATTGTTGCTTTGCTTGTTGGATTGATTGATTTTGTTTTCTTTCCGTGATGCTGCAGACCAACCCAGGGTCTGGTCGCACTGAGCACGCTCTCCGTGGGGCACCCAGTCCCTGCCCAGCCACCAGGGACACCGCACAGGTACAATTCATTTACACAATCTCCTTTTAGTAGTGATTCAGGCCAAGAATGGTATTCTCTCCTATGGACAAGGATTTAATTGTCATTTTCAAAAGAGAGAACAGACAAAAAGCAGGAGAGCAGGAAGATGTGTGGCCAGGGATCGGACTATCCAGAGAAATGCAGAGCAGAGCACTAGACATGGTGCCAGTGGCCAGGTGAGAGGGTGAACAGAACGCAAGAAGCCTACGGTGAGGCTTCGCTCCCTGGGACTGCCTCCTGGCTTCCTGGGCTGCTGACCACCATTGGAAGCATCCACTTGGGCTCTCACGGGAAGTACTCCTCAGGGAGTGAGTGAGGGTGTCTTTATAACCTGCCACCTCCGCAACAACCCAGAAGGAGCAGTTCCATGACACTGCAGTAGTTTGCTCTTCAAATCTGGGACACAAACTGCTTTCTGTCCTGCCTCACAGACACATACTCCCTTCTACGACAAGTACTGCGTATTTAAGAAAGTTTGCTGTTCAGGAGAGACTATTGCTTTATTGGAATTTGTTCTTTTTGTAGCTAAAAGATGGTCAAATACTGATAATTTCATATGATTTCCACTTCACTTTGAATCATCTGGGGAACATAAAGTTTAAAGTGCATAAGTTTATATACAGAGTTACCTACAGAAGGGAGCATGGTTAGCTCTTCCTGAAAGGCTCAGAACATGATTCACAGAGGAGGGTATGATGGAGTTGGGTCTTGAGGAGTGAGTAGGAGTGCTTTAGCTTGGGACTCAGGAACTGGTGTGGGAAAAGGCACAAATATTTTAAAATAGGGTTTGCTTATTTGGTAATGGTGACTCAACTGGTATGGATGAAATTTAAGGAAGCGACAGGAATGAGCTAGAATGACACATTGGATGAGGTTGTGAAAGTCCTTAAATATCAAGTTAAGGAGATTAGATTTTTATTCTGAGGGTAATAGGGAGCCATAGAAAGTTTCAGTCAGGGAAGTGAGACAATGAGATTTGCAGTGGAGAGACAGTCACCTTGATAGATTGGCCAGACGGGAGATAGATTGCTTAGAAACAGACAGATAGATTCATCTAAGGCACAAAAGTGGGAGTTAAGTTTAATTTTTTTCCAGTCGTTCAAGGCCTTAGTAAGAAAACTAGGATCAGAATAGAGATACTTCACTTCTAGGCACTTCTTTCATAACCAGAGTCTTGTACGGGTTGTACATATGGGTGGTCCTTGCAACATCACTTAGATGAAATCGTAGGAAATTCTGATTTTTGTAATGGTGAAGATGACGAAACCTAGTGGGCTACTGCTCAGGGCCGAAATCTCCATCATTCCTTAGGGTTCAACCTAACAGTAGTAAGAGGCTTGCCACAGTTGAGACGGGTGATCCCTATGGGGATCTGGTCATAGCCGTCATCCCTGGGGAAGAGCTACTTTTGTGGAAACAGGCATGCTGCCCTGCTCCCCAAGACAGTGAGGACCTGCTGGCTTTCCCCCAAAGGCACGATCATAGTATCATGTGTATGCTGTAGAAAGAATCTTTGTCCTCTAGAGATACCACCTGAGGTATTTGCAGATAAAGTCTATGATGCCTGATATTTGCTTCAGAATGGCTGGGAGCACCGAGGAGCCTCGGGGAAGTAGGCGAAGGGGAAAGGAGACAGGCTCGGCCAAGACGACCTTTGTTAGGGCTGGATGACAATCCCAGGGGAATTCCACTCACCTTTCAGACTACTTTTGGGTAGGTTTGACAAGTTTCTGTAATAATACAGTATTAAAAATATAAGAGGCAGGGCAGTTTTTATTTATTACATCTTTTTATTTCTTACTTTTCTGAGATAGAGTTTCGCTATGCAGTTCAGGCTGTCCTTGAATTCACTTTGTAGCCTAGGTGAGCCTTGAACTAACAGAAATCCTCCTGCCTCAGCCTCCTGAGTGCTGGGATTAGAGGTGTTATTACCATGCCAGGCCTAAGTTTTTATATTTTGTTCTACTTTATTTTTGTGGTATTAGGAATTGAATCTAGGAGCTACAACTTCAGATCTTTTTTTTTTTCAGATCTTTCTTTGTCTTTTCTTTCTCTTTTTTTCTTCTGTATTTTAGGGAAGGGTCTACAGGGTGTTCAGGGTCTCACTGCGTAAATCAGACTCATAGTGATTCTCCTGTTTACAGCCTCCCAAGTGCTGGGATTACAGGTACACCCCACCATGCCTAGTCTCAATTGCAGGCTCAGTGCACCCAAGGGGTGGGGTTGGCACAGCAGGCCCCAGGGACTGAACTCCTGGCCCCTGCACCTGTTTGCGGACGAGATCTTTCTTTTTCTTTTAGTTTTTTTTTTTTTTTTTTTTTTTTTGAGACAGGGTCTCACTGTGCAGTTCAGTCTGGCCTTGAGCTCACTTTGTAGCCAAGGCTGGTCTGCAATTCACAAGATCTCCTGCTCACCCTCCTGAGCCCTGGGATTACAGGCACGCACCACCACCTCTGGCCTTCCTCCCCCCCTTCAGCTTCTTTTATACATTTACAAATTTTATCTCAAGGTTTCAAAATTTTTCCCAGGCAAAGCTTCTTGAACTTGTTTCTCTTACTTCAGATTCCCAAGCAGCTGAGAGTTCCAAATGCATTAATTTTATGGCTTTGGGGAATCAAACTCAGAACCTTATGTGTATTAGATAAGTGCTTTACATCTTAGCTATACCCTCCAGCCCATTGGGGCAGTTTTTAAATGCTAGTATTTGTGTAAAATAAAGGGAGAACAAATCTGTGCACATATGTGTACTACACTCCGGTGGAGATGCACAGTATTTTTGGAAGGAAAGTAAATAGTGAGAGGGAATTACACCCTTTGTACTTAAGAAATACATTGCTATTTTATTTGCAGTTTTTTTTTTTTTCAGACTGAATCCAGGGCCTTCGCACTGAGCTATACCTCCAACCCTTTCATTTACTACTTTGAGACAGCGTTTTGCTAAGTTGTGAAGTTGCGCAGGCAAAGCTGGAGCTTGCAACCTTCCTGCCTCAGCCTGTCAGAGGACTGAGATTATAAACTTGCACCACTCCACACCTCCTCATTTACTATTATTTTAAAAGTAAACTACACCACCACCACCACTCCACAGACCTGCACCTTATTAGGAATGGTGTGATAACTTACTATGCATGTTGGTCTCGGTATCTTCTTTGTAAACTGTACACAATAGTTCCTCCCTGCTGCTGAGGTCAGGAAAGGAGTGAACTCACGTGTGCAGCTTTTCCCCCCACGGCCTGGAAGATGGAAGCTCCCAGCCAGGCTGAGGATAACAGAAAAGCTGTAGTGTACATACCATGGAACTATACACGGGAAAGAAGTCCTTCCGAACCCTTTGGAAGAAACACACTGCGTGGTGCCCAGGTGTGACATCCATTTCACATTCTCCAAGTTCTTGTTGCTCACTAAGTAAGGAGAGGCCAGATTTCTGCCCTGGCTGTCAACTTTAATCAGATTCACCCAATAATTGCTCCACTTTATCCATCACTTTATATGCATGGATGACCCTCACACCCCAGCCTCCTGCCTCCTGGGGGGCATCCGAAAGCTGACTCAGTCACTTTTTGCAGAAGTTAATTTCTAGGGTGAGCTAGAGGTAGACCTCCACAAGTACAATATACAACTTTGGCGGCTTATCTTTCACAAAACTTCCACAGAGATGTCTGGGACCAACATAAACAGTCGACCATGCCTGAATTCCATTACGAAGGCGGTTAGGTTACCCTCTCGGCTGACTGTTTAGCATGGCTCGGAGGGGACTGTTCGTTTAGAGCGTACACAAAGGCTGAACTGCAGCTCCCCTTCTGGCCACTCAACTCTGTGCCCGTGAGGGTGGTCATCTCCTCTCCCGAGCTTTCTCCTGGGTGTATCAGCTTAGAGGAGATCCAGCTGGCGATGTCATTTGAAGCCTGATGTTGGAAACTGCCAGTGACAATCAGGTACCTGAAGGCAGCTGCCAGGGGGATGCTGTTTCCTCTTAGCATTTTATCACTGAATTTACCATTGAGTCTTCTATATAATTATATTTATTTTCATTAGGAAAGGAATTATAAATTTTTTCTCTCCTCCCCTATGACTAACCAAGTGGATTTTAACAGGGTGCCACATGGCAGCAGGGAGAATCTGAAATATACTTCCGCAGAGAAGCATCACCTGGAAAAGCTGTGGGGGACAGGAGAGGCTGTGATCCCTCATGTAGGATTGTCAAGGGCTGCAGAAGGAGATGGGGACTTCGGTCACCCACCAGCTGATCACAACTGACGGCTTGGGCTCAGTTTACTTATTTATTTGTTTTTTATGTATTTAGTACAGGGTCTACAGGGTCTCAGTACACAGATCAGACTCAAAGTGATTCTCCTGTTTTCAGCCTCCCAAGCACTGGGACTGCAGGTGTGCGAGGCTGCATGTGATCCCTCTATATAATTATATTTATTTTCATTAGGAAAGGAATTATAAAATTTTTCTCTCCTCCCCTATGACTAACCAAGTGGATTTTAACAGGGTGCCACATGGCAACAGGGAGAAACCGAGGCTTCAGGCATGGTTGCACCAAGGACTTGGTTCCCGTTTAGGTGTCTCGGGGCATTGATGTTCATCTGAACCAGTTCTCGTGGCCAATGGAGGGAGGTGCCCTGACCGATGAGCCTGTGTCACCCACGAAGTCCGGACTATGTGAACTGTGAGTGAGCAGGAGGATACGTAAAAGGAAAGACTGAGACACCTTTATGAGAGAAATAAGGGTGGGTGGGGATAGGGGGGATAAGTCCATGATTCTGTCTCAGATAAGGAAGTGGAGAGCACCCACAGGAAGTGAAGGGCCCTGACAATAGCCATAGGTCTGGAGCAATCGTAAGCACAACAGCAAATGTTGACAATATGTGCTTTTCCATGTTGTAATAGATGGGAAAATGTGTTACAGGGCCTGGCACGGAGTCGATGCTCATTTAAGTTTGCTACATTGAATTAAATAACAATTTTCATGAATGAAAGCAATTATGTGGCAATAGCCCCAAACTCGGCTCAAGCAAATCTAACGTTGTACAATGTTGTGGCTCATTTTCTGCTGCGATGATTCATCATCATAGGTTGGGGGGTTAATTTTTCTGTCTTTTTGAGACACACTCTTGCTCAGGCTGGACTGACACTCACTGTGTATCCCAGGCAGGCCTTAAACCCATGATCCTCTTGCTTGAGCTCCCAGGTCCTGGGCCACAGGCAGGTACCACCACACCTGGCTAAACTGGTGAGGTTATAGAGAGCAGAGGTCGATTTAGTTCACAATTCTAGAGGCTGGGGAATCCCAGGGTGTGGTGTCAGCCCCACTTCAGCATCTGCTGAAGCCTCTGCCACATCATACCATGATGGAGGCCATCACACAGGGAGCCAGTACACATTTGCCAGTTAGACTGTCTCTTCTTACAATTATTAAGGGCATCCTGGGCACCCCGCCTGATGACCTCCTGTAATCCTATTGACCCAAAGGGCCCTATCCCTAGGCCCATGAATCTATGCATTTGAGGACATTTTTAACACCTGAACTTTAAGGGGTCACATGAAAAGTATACCTAGATGTCTCTGTCCTTTGTTTCAGAATAAAAAGCTAAATATTTTTGTTCTATCTTTCCTAAGATTGAGGGGAATGGAAGAGTCTGCTATGAGGTGGGTTTATCCTGTCATGAGGTCTAGGCCATTCCATGCCGTGAGTCTCATAGCCAGCAACTGTTCCCATGGGGACGCAATGGAAAGCTGCCTGCTCATTGCTGGGTGGTGGCGGCAGCAGCAGTAAAGCACATTTTATTTTTTTTATTTTTATTTTTTAAGGAGAATACAAAATAGCAAAAGGAAGAAGATGAAAACAAAACATTAGAAATGATACTACAGAATTTCACTAAACAAAAGAATAGGAACTTGACAATGGTTGTTGTATTACATAAGGTTATCTTCAAATTTGTACAAACACATTTCTTAAAAATGATTTGCTTACTTGTTCTAAATCAAACGCAACAGTGTTGCCTAGCTTAAGCTCATCTTTGATCCAGATTGAATAAAGGCACAAATGCAGACATATGCTGCTCGGATTTCAGACATCTCTGGGAAAGTGTTGGCAAAGTAATTTGCTAAGACTAATGAATGGCTTTGGCAAAGGCGTTCAAAGCCAGCATCCCTGGGGCCCTGCAGCAGCAGGGGTGAGACGGGGGAGCTGCAGGCTGGCTGTGAAGTTCTGAGCCTCCCTTCTGCATGCAGACACCCAACCTGGGGTGAGGAGACCTCAGAAGATGGAAGGGGCACACAATGGGGAACTGAGACTACTCTGTGGACCCAGGGGCACTTTGCAGAAGGCGGGAGCAACCAATCAGCTCTAAAGGATGCTTAGGATCTGGCCAAAGAAAGTGTCAGGTGGATTGTGTTGGAGCAATGATTGTCCTCAGAGAAACCAACTGGTAGTCTGGGGTTGAGATGGGAGAAATACTTCTTTGTCTCTTTGTACATCCTGATGTGTCTTATATTTTGGACAATATGCAGGAATATGGCATTTCATATACATACGATAATGCTATTTGTACATTAATTTAGGTGGCAGTCAATTCCATTTGTACACATATATATGTAAAAATTCAAGAAAATGAACTGGAAAGCTGCTCTGTGCTTCTTGGAAAGCAGAGATGGAAATGGGTGGCAGATGGTGAGCAAGTATTTGGTCTTTCTATAGTGACTTACTTCTAAGCAAATAACTTAAAGCCAACATAGTAGTGTTGGAACATAGAAGCTGTTTCCACATCATTCTGTGTGGCATGATTGCACTCTAAAACACTTCCTGAGACAAGACAGCCTCATGCCTGAGCCCAGGCATAGCCCCTCAGAGCTAACTGCAGAGAGTTGGGTGTGAAGCTCAGGTTCTGATGAGGGAGAACAGGAGCGGGAGACCCCCAGGGCCCACCCAGAACATGTGGGCTGCGTGTCTGGCAGCTGTTTCAGTGCCCAGGGCTCCTCACCTCCCAGCCTCACTCTTTCCCAGTGTGAGTCTGCAGATCTGTCTGAGAAGAAGCCTGGCCTTCAGCCCAGAGAAGGTGGGCCCCCTGGGGAAGTGTGGATGATGAGGGGGAAAGGTGAGGTGGCCACTGCCATGTACTGGGCCTGAGACATGAAGCTGAGCACAGTGGTGGCTGCAGGAGGAATGGAAATGAGGGGCTGATTTTGAAACACTGTGAAGCCCGCATACACTCCAGCGGGGGGAGGTAAGCAGAGAGTGGGGCTAGTAGTGCAGATGCAGTCTTGGGAACAGAAAACCCAGAAAATGCCAGCCAAGGGCAAATACACCCATTGCCTGTGCTTCAGAGGCTGCCCCCACTGGATTCTGGGCCTGCACACCCAAGTCACACCCAGAGCAGATGAGGTGCCGAGGTGGACAGGTTTTCAGTCCAGCTCGCTCTGGATTTTCCAGCACAGCTCCTTCTCAGCAGAGTCTTTGTCCCCAGCCCAGGGATGGCATAGCAGGCCAGAAAAAATGGAACACTTCACACCCACTCGGCCAAGTACATTTATTTTGATTACTCTCATACCCTTGTCAAAAATGGTGCCAAGGTGTATAAACAGACCAATTTCTGGGATTGTTTCAATCTAATCATATTAAATTATTTGCTCTCTTGGCCTTGAGGGGTTTCCAAGGAAAAGTGATTGAAGTTGGGTCCAAAAATAGCTACCTTTGATTTCCAACCCCAGTGCTAATGTGGGTGAACTCCTCAGCGCTTCTGGTGCTGATGTCAGCTAGCCTGGCCATCTGAGTCAGGGCCTGGGAGGGGTGAGGCGGCACCACCTCTGCTTATTTTTCTCCCAAAGCCTCATGAAGAGAAGAAAAGAGACATTTTAAGGCAAACTCTAGGCAGTCATGGATTTAAATGCCAAGCGAAGGGAGTACAGTGAATCCAACATCACACTCATAGGTGGCTTGGGAAGAAAGAGAGTGTGACCAGGCCTCAGAGGGGAGCAGGAGACCAGAGAGAGAGAGAATAACATCTAGAAAGAGGCACGCTTTGACCCCCCTAGACCCGAACACCAAGTAACCCTGGCCAGATGGGAATAGCTTCCAATCCTGCAGTTTCCTGTCTATGTGACCTTTAGTAAGCTTTTGAATTTCTGGAAACATTGGTTTTCTTTACTGGAAACTACAGATCATATAAACCAGGTGGGGCTGTCGTCTCTGGGAATGTCTGTCCAGTGCAAAGCTCCGGGCGCAGCACACAGGAAGCAGGTATCCAAGTGGATGTGAGCCATTTCCAAACTTATAGCACAGCAGCCTTGCACTTCCTGGGTCTTGAAGAGCTTTAGTGTTTTCCTCACTGTAGGCATTGACTAAAGGTAGATTGGACAGAGGGTCTGTTATTCTGTCTTCTGCTGCTATAACACAATGTGTGAGATTAACTTATAAAGAACAGAGAATTTTTTCAATCATTCTTGGAGGCTGGGACAGCTAAGAAGTTGGTGATTGTTGGGAGCTGCTGAAGTTGAAAATTGATCATATGTGGAGCACAAAACAAAACCAGAGTGCTTAAAGCAGTCAAGTTGCCTTAGTCTTGAGAAAAAACATCCTACCTTGTCAATTTTGGCTATAGTTGCTAGGCAACCTTGTGCCTCCTGATACTAATTTTGCAAAAGTATACTACTATTTTTTTTTTTTTTTTTTTTTGCAGAACTGGGGATTGAACTCAGAACCTTGCAATTGCCAGGGAAGCGCTTATTCCACTGAGCCATCTCCTCGGCCCCCAAGGTATACTACTATTGTCTTTTGGGCCCTTTGGCATCTGACCTCAGCTGTTTTCTCTTGTCTTTATTTTCTAAATCCTCTTGCCCTTTCTCTTGAGAGACCAACAATGTCTGTAGGTGATAGCGTTTGACAAAGGCCCTGTATCACTCAATGCTCACCAGGGAAACAGATTTAATACAAGATTTATAAATATATAAGGATGTACAAGGTAGGCTTACTCTCCAGAAGCAAGTGTGCTCCAGGAAGTATGCAAAAGGGTTCTGTATGTAGGAGATAGGAAGCATCCAGTAGAAGGCTGAGGCCTAGAGCTCACTGTAGAGACTCATGGGAGTCCTTGGGAGGAAGCTGAAAGACCTGTGCTGCAGACTAGAACTCCAACATTATGCAATATAGCAGCTGTTGTTGAATTCCTTTTGTTTTGTTTGTTAAAGTTCTGTATAATTTCTAATATTAAAAAAAATATTTTATATTCTCTTGGGCTGGGGAGATGGTTCAGTAGAATAAGCGCTTGCCTGGCAAGTGCAAGGGCCTGAGTTTAATCCCTGGTCCGAAAAAAAAATTGTATTCTCTTTAGTTAATAGTAATTTTAAAAAAAGACTAGAGCTCCTCCAGAGAAACAGAAGTGAGCCTACCCTCTTCGTTTCCCCCTTTATTCCATCAATCTGACAAGCCTCCACTGTGTAGGTCTGCTGTCTTCAGTAAATCCCATGAACCACACTCAGAACTATGTTGATTCAGTTTAGTTGGGCATTTCTTACTTACAGAAACACAATCAGTTAACTATCACAGGCCTCTTGCTACGTGAGAGGATGGGCATTGTCATGTGAGGAAGGGTTTACATGAGACAGAGAAAACTCAGGCCAAATTCAGCCTTCAGAAGGCCATTTCCAAGTTAATTTACCCATTTCAGCAGTAATGGCTTTAATCCATTCATGAAGATGATATTTTGACAATCTAATCATTTCATAAAGGTCTCATGTCTTACTCTTGTTACAGTGGCAGTCTAATTTCAACTTGAGTTTTGGAAGGAACACCCAAAATAGAGCATTCAGCAATTCTTTTTTTAAAAGCAATTCTAAATATCCTATATTTGTGGAGTTCTGTTGTTCAGGACTATCAATGTGGAGAGACATAACCCCTCTGAAATTGCTTCTCAGCAGGAGCTGTGAGAACAGCTTTGAACTAACTGCATTGGAGCAGAAGATGGATCAGCCACAGGAATCAGATGGAGCTGGTACTACTCAGGTCTTGGTAGCCCAGTAGGTTCGCCTGATGCTATCCAAGCACCAAGCCTGTCATGTGTCTCCCCCTCTGTAAGAGTAGCATAAATATTACTCACTACTGTAAGGCTCAAATGCAAGTATCCACATCAGACCTGATCTCTCTTCTGATTTATGAAGTTGTCTCCTGGGCATTTCTAGTGAACTCAACTTCCCTCTTTTAGCCTTACCCATCCCAAATACTGGCACCACTATCCATCTGGTGTCCTGGAACAGAGCCATCATGCAACTGAGAAATGCTTATGGAGTGTCTGCCGGTAGTTACTGGCGACACAGTGGAGATCAAAGCACAACCAAAGCTTATCCTCATGGAGTTCACATCCTAGAAGTAGAATCGTGATGATTACCTTTGACTTCTTTTTATTCTAAATGTATGTCATAGCACTTCTCTTTTGTTCCTTTTGTAGTGTCCCTATCACAGTTCACTAGACTGTTTCCACAGCTTCCTGGCTAGTCTCTGGCCTCCACCTTAGGGCCCTTCCCCCAGCGTGTCCCTAGAAGGATCTTCCTCCTACTCAGATCTGATCATCACAGCTAGTTTGGAACAGGCAACACAATCCAGTTCAAACTGTTGGCTCTCTACCATGATTAGAAAGGCTACAGATGGCTTTGGGCTTATATCTTCCAATGGACAGATTTTCTTGGATCTGTAGAAAAGTTGGCCTACTTAATATATGGATCAGTTACCAACATTTTCATATTAGAAAATCACCATCTCTTTAAAAAAAAATCCTAAGATCTGGACACACTGGGCCTGCATCCTAGCATGGTAGCAGAACTGTGGAGCTGATTAGCCATTATGTATTTTATTTTATTTTATTTATTTATTTATTTTCATTTATGTATTTGGTACACAGTCTCTCTACAGAGCTTGGACTCATAGTGATCCTCCTGTTTTCAGCTTCCCCAGCTGAGGGATTACAGGCAGGAGCCACCAAGGCGGGACTCATTCGCCAGCTCAGTGTACCCTGGGGGCAGGGCCAGTGTGGCATGTGGGACTGGGGACTGAACCCTGGTCCCCTCGCTTAACCCAAGTAGGCACCTCGTCCTCTGAGTATCTTGCTGGCCCCATTATATTTTTTAGATCTTACACATTTTCTTCTTGTCTTTGTGGCTCCCTATTGTCCAGGAACATGGAATGGAATACAGATGTTATTTACTATGTAACAACTACTCTCTTTATTCATCTAGTTTCTGTCTGGCTCCTTATAGGTCCTGGGATATACGGCCCTAATCTATCCTAATTTCCACTTACCTTTCCATCAGCTCTCTCAGTTCTTTGACTCTGCCCTAGTTTCTTCATGATGGCTTTTCATGCCTAAATGCCTTTCCTTATTCTGTTTCCTCTGTCCTTTCCTCCTGAGCACTTTTAACTCAGCCCAAGGTTCACTAGCAGTCTCTTTAAGGTTACCTATTTGCTCTTCCCCTGTGCACCTCTCTTCCACCTCATCATATCATCTCTTCCAGCCAAGTGTCAGGATTTGACTGCCCTCCTAGACTGTGAACACTTTGAGGCTAGGAACAATGCCATCATCATTCTGCAAATATGTGTTAAGACCCAGATATAGGTCCCAGTGGGGAACAATATTAAGTCCTTGTTTCCTCAGAGTTTATATTTTGATAAAGACATATAAACTGTAAATGGATAAGGTTATTTGAGGGAGGATTAGGATGATAAAGGAAGTTACAATGAAGGGTGGCATGGGAATGGGAAGGGGAATAATATAGGAAAGGTAGGCAGGGAAGACCTGCTTTGGGCAGTAACATTTAATGAGAAGTAACCTGTCCCACTGGGAGTCTGGATTCTGTAGTCTTGAGACAAAGCAAACATCAGGAAGTATTTGTAGAGTAATAATTAAGTGTGTAATATTTTTCCCATACACACATGGAAATATGATTATATCATGAAATCCCATAATATAATGTACTGGTCATTAAATAACAAAGGATTTTCCAGCTTCATGAGTGGTACTATGAGGAATCTGCTATGGCTTAAATATGGCTTATCCTCTCTGAAACTCAACTTGAAATGTCCCCAGGGTAGCAGTGTTGCGACATGCTGGGATCTTTAAGAGGCGATAAGCTTGTTAAGAGAGATTAATGCAGGTTTAATAGGACTGGATCGGGTGCAGAGAGGGTGCTTATTGAAAGTCAGGGCTATCCTTTGTGTTTTGCCTCTTCTAGGTCTGCTCATTTGTCTTCTGGTTACATGTCATGTTATGGTAGCATGCTCATGGACTTCCCAGCCTGCAAAACTGTGAGCACAGATAAACCTCTTTTCTTTAGAAATCATCTAGTCTCAGGTACCATGTTATAGCAACTGAAATTGGACTAAGACAGAATCCAGAAATCCAGGTTTAGAGCTTTTATGTTGATACATCAGGTAGGATATTTTTGTTGTATATCCTTAAAGATTGCCTTTGTTTATGAACAACATAATAGTTGGCTACCAGTGGTTTACACTGGAAGAATATTCAACATTGGATTTTTTTTTTTTTTTGGTAGGACCAGGGATTGAACTCAGGCCCTTGTGCTTGCTGGGGAGGCGCTTATTCCACTGAGCTATCTCCCTGGCCCCTCAACATTGGCTTTAACATTGGCTTTCTCAAACTTTTTTTGTATCCTAAAAATCTGATGAAGCTAAGAACTTCTTTTGGGAAAAAAAACTACAACGAGATATACACATTTATAAAAGAAACAAATTACACTGAAATTGATACACCTACATTTTAAAATTTTTTTCATCTGTGTATTTGGTAGAGGGTCTCTCTACAAAGATCAGACTCCTGGCAATCCTCTTGTTTTCAGCCTCCCCAGGTCTGGGATTATAGGAGTGTGCCACCATGCCCGGACTCTATCATCACCTATATATTAAAGGGTATAAATGGATGATAGTATACGTGTGTATTTTTATTTATTCATTAAATAATAAAAACCAGTAGCAGGACTCACAGCTATTGTGTGTAGAAATCCAAATGTTAATGAGGACTCAAGAAAGCAAGGAGCATCATAAAGAAAAATGGGGCTGTCTTAGAGAATACCTAAATCACTCTAAGGGGACTGTTGGCAGGAGTGGAGATGTAACAGGTGCTTCTGGTGAAGACTGGAAGAGGAGCCTGCTATTGAAAATAGAAGGAAAATGAATTCTTTCCAAACAGTGCCAAGATAGTAGCTGACTTCCAGCCTGCATTTCTATAGAAAACAGAACTTCCAATAGCTATTCTGAGATATCTGGCTGGGGAGATTTCCTATTGAAGTGTTGAAGGCACATCCTGGTTTCTTCTTGCTGCTTGTAATAAGATGTGAGAGGAAATGGGCAAGTTGAGGAAAGAATTATCAACTAAAAAAGGAACAAAAACTTCATGATTTTGGAAATTCTCAGCTTATCCAGATGATAAAAGATTTTATCAAAAACTGCTAAAATTAGTTTTGCTGTCAAGAAAGTATGCTCTAAGGAGAAAGCCAAAGGGTGTAGCTAACTTTCGCTAGTGTCTCAAAAGCATCAAAAAGCAGAGTGTTCTGTCACAGAAAGTTCATTTAAAAGATTGAAGGTGTCATTAATGGATCTCCTCAACCACCACAGCAGAAGCCAGGAATAAAGATGGAATTATGCAAGAAAGATCTGTGGAGGAACCTCTTGTCTAATGAGTGAATTCCTGCGACATACATAGGAGGTCCACAAGGCTCTACAGAATTTTTTTTTTTTTTAATCAACAAACACACTTCTAGTTTGGAGTGGCAGCCCAAGGATATAATGGAAGAACATAATCGAACTCACAAAATTCTACAGGTAGGGAACAAGCTGATAAAAAACATTTGAAGGCTTACAATTGAAAAGAAAAGATGTGTGATCCCTAGGGTGGGGACACATGTCAGGGGGCACAGTCATGAACCACAGGAGATTGTTTTGCAGTTGGATTTCAACATTGCTTGGGCTGGTAAGTCCTCACATTCCTGTTCTATTTTCTTCTCTTTTGAACAAGAATGTTTAACCTGTTATCCTATGCCTGTCTGATCCTTGCCTTTAAAATGCAGATACCTTTTTTTTTTTTTTTGTTTTAGTCTTACATGTCCAGAGATAGGGTGGAATTTTGCTCCAGGATGGACCATACCTGAAGTCTCTCTCATACCTGATTAAGATAATGAGACTGGAGTCTTTTGAACTGATACTATTTTGAACTTTGAGTTGATGTTGCAACGGCCTAAGACGTGAAGATGTTGGAATGTGCCACATACTGCAAGGTCTTTGATTGTTTTTCCAGTCAGCTTTTGTAAACCATAAGAGTTGTAGTTACAAATATTTTTTATTTGTATAATTGGAACAGTTTAAGAAACTATTATAATTCTTTACAAAGATTTAAAAGGCTCCCTTTTGATATGAGTACTTTACTTGGACAAAATATATTGGTGTCTAAAATTTCAGGTGTGTTATGACTGCTTTTTGTTTTAAAAATGTGGTTTATATTTAAATTTTTGAAGTGTTTTATGCTTCACATGGCTAAGTTATAGTTGGCAGAATTAACAGCACAGAATAACTTGCTGTAATTTTAAAAGATGTTTTGATTCATTAAAGATTTATTTTAATTTAAAAACTGAAAACAAAAAATATCTGACTTGGGAGCTGAGATTATAGCCTGGTGGTAAAACTCTGGGTTAAATTCTCAAAAACGAAATAAGCAGAATGATAACAACAACAACCACGACAACAAATTGATTAAGAGGAGGTGGTCTCTGAGAGTCACCAGCTTTCTTTAGACCTCTTTGCTACCTCATCCTTGTTGACCAAATGGCTGAGTTTCTATAAAATAGCTGCCACACCTCCAAGCCTCATATCCCCCTACACCAGCCTCCTCAGTTGCATGAGAAGAGGAAAACAGGATTGGAATGGCTTTTTCTGTGGGCTATTCTTCTCTCTGTCAACTGAGAACTCTGAGATCCCCAGCAAACTTCTTCCTTAGCCTTCCCAGGCACATGATCATTGGCAAAGGGGAATGAAGACACCATGTCACGGTTAGCTTAGACGAGGGGTCAGCAGACACTTTTGGTAAAAGGGTTAAATGGTAAACATGGGACGGGGAAGATGGCTCAGTAGAATATGCGCTTCCCTGGCAAGCATAGAGCCTGAGTTCAATCCCTGGTGCCGCAAAAAAATAAATTAAATAAATAAATGAATAAATAAATAAAATAAAAAATAAATGTTAAACATGGTAGGCTTGGTGGGCAATAGTGCCTGGGTTGAGATTATTCAATTCCACCACAGTAGCAAGAAAGCAATCATGAAAGATCTATAAACAAACTGGTGCAGCAAGGGCTGTCAGATTCTGTCTGTAAGAATATGGAATGAATGCTCAACTAAGTTTGACTTTTGTCTTTAATGCTAGGAATTGAATCCTGGGCCTGACATGTCTAGGCATGTGCTTTACCACTGAGTTCCATCCCAGGCCCAATTAAATTAAAACTTCAGATAAAACTTTTTTTTAGAGTAATTGAATCTCATGCAAAATTTGGGACAAAGTTACAGTAAAGGACTATTCATGGCTCATCTGCCATTCTAACTGCCCGGGGCAGCCTGGGAACTCATTGGGAGGTTTTGAGGGGTTGGCTCACCTTGGCTTGCTGGAGGCAAGGCCTTCCTTTATCACCTGAAATCCCCCATCTGGGGGACTTTCTCCTTCTTTGACAAGCAGGCAGAGTCACACCTCGTGAACATAAAAGCTTGGATTTCACATAGTTTTGTTGATTATTTCCTCACTACTCTTGTTTTGATTTTTTAAAGCACTTATGAAAATACTTTTTAGCCCTGCAGCTGTATGGAAAACAAGCCTGTGGACCGAATTTGGCATGTGGTCAATCGTTTGCTTAGGCCATCCATGATTTATACCCCCCAGGACAGGCATACTGCTATTCAAACAAAATTAGCATCCTGTTAACAAGGAGAACAAGCACTGATGTGGGGAGACAGCTGAGGGTGTCCTGCCAAAGGTTTGACACCTCCCTCCCTGAAGACCTTGCATATTTAATTCTTCTGCAGGACTCCTGCTGGCCACGGGTTGCTCACCTTTTACCTCTCAGGTACCCCTGTGGCCTCTCAAACTGAGGTTTATCCTTCAAAGCTGTTCAAACAAACTAGGGGTGTAGTAGAGCTGGTGGGAAAAAAAAACGCCCCTTTCTTGTTATGTGTTAGCTGGAATCTTGAGCAAATCCGTTGCTTTTTCTGGACCATGGCTGTCTGACTGTCCTCAGCTCAGCACAGTGGAGACAGGAAGACCTCTGTGGTCTTTAAGGACACTGAACTTTCATGGTTCAAATCATAGACTGCTGTCCATAGTCTCAATTGAATCATAAGACAATGCTGTAACGAGTGTTATTTTCTCTTTGCTAGGAGCAAACACGGAAAGCCACGCAGCCTCCTCTGCTTCCCCCGCACCTCCGCTGCCCTCTCCCTGTCTGATCCCCACCCTGGAGAACTAAAAAGGAAAAAGTCACACATTCTAAAAGAATGAAGATCTTGGTGTCCCTGCTCGTAAACTCCCAAATGAGCAGAACTCCAGATGGTGCCAGTTTATCCATGGTTCTAACCCAATTAGGACAAATTATCATTTCTTTGGTGTGCTGCATCTCCTGGGCATCCTCAGACAGTCGGCAAAAACCACACGGAGTTTGCATTGTTTGAGCTTTTCCATCAGCAACTTTTATGATCAGATTTAGAAATTGGTTGTAAAAAACTGGCTTCAGACCCCAACTTGGCAATGCCAGACAATTTTGTTCTTTCCTGTCCAAAATTTAGAAGAATTTCCCCCCTAGGCAGTCTAAAGAGAGAAAGAGAATGAGATGCTACATTTCTTAGTTTTAAAAGGCCAGTGTCTTTGAAACAAATGTTTAATCATTCCATAGGTACTGGAGGAGGTGGATAGAAGGCAAAAGACAGCTGTCCTCATCAACCAATTTCTTTTGCAGGAAGCCCTCTCTCCCTCCCTCCCTTCCTTCCTTCCCTCCCCATTTTCTCTCCTTTCTTGTTTAGTTGCTTGTCCTGGGATTGGAACCCAGAGCCCTCAGTATGCTAAGCAAGTGCTCTGCCTCTGAGCTACACTCCCAGCTCCAAATTCACTCTACCTCTGAGCTACACTCAAAGCTCCAAGTTTGCTGTACCTCTGAGCTACATTCAAAGCTCCAAGTTTGCCCTACTTATGAACTACAATCCCAGCTCCAATTGTTTTGGGTTTTAAGAAGAACAACTGAGCATCTCTGTGGAGTTAAAATCACAAGAAAGTCTTGTGCAGCTGGTCATAAGGAGCATGGGTTAGTGAAACAAATGGTCATGTTGACCAAGGTGAACTTTTAGTGTCACTTCTGAAGCTGCAGATGCCCACCATTGGGAGATGACATTGGAGACAGACCAGCTCATTGAAACACTGGCATCTCCCCTGCCTTCCCAGAAGGCTGTTCAGGTTCTCCTGATCATTCGCAACACTATTCTCAAGTCTTTTTTCTCTTACAGGGTCATGGTGGGGGAAAGAGGTCTGGGTAAGCTGAGGGTCATGTGGCATCCAACCTCCCCAGAGTTCGTGTGTATTTAGAGGCCACTGAGTTCGTTCTTCTGGGCACATGGCTCCCTCCCAGGATACACTTCAGGGGAAATCAAAGGAGTCCTGTGAGTGTCAAGCTGTTACTTGCTCTTCCCCTTCTCCACCACCAATTACCACATCATCATAAACACTCAGGAGAGACATGATGTAAAAATGAAATTACTGAAAACATTTTTGGACTAACACTTGGCTTTATATAAACTCACAGACAATCCTATAAGGCACTCAAGCAGATTATGGGTTTGAGCAAAGCTGGAAAATTGCTGCCATTATATTGTTATTATTAACACCTTGTAATTAGCCCTGAGGAATCCCAAAGTTCTCTTTCTTGATTTGGCTTTAATGAAGGAAAATTGCTACCTTGGCAAGTTGGATGGCGCCCGTTCTGATTAACCTTAAGTATATAGGACTATTATTTTGAAAATGTTTGCTGTCATGTGAATATTAGCATTACATACAACCGGGAAGGGGGGCAGGAGGGTGGAGGGGCCCAGGCCCTCTTTGCTCTGCTCTTCTTGTCCTTCTCCCATCCCAAAAGAAGGTGAATCACGAGCTCCCTTGTTTGGTCCTTGCTTGGAAGATCAAGAATGACAACCCTGTTAAGGCCACAACCACAACTTCTTGGCCTTTGTCAAGTTCTTCTGGCCAGCTTCTCTCTCTGTTACTGCTGTAATTGTCCTGAGTGGTTTTATCATTACACTGAGAGTGACCCATGGGGATGAGATCACTCTGGAGCTAGCACCTCATGCCATGAAGCCCATTTTATTTGCATGTCCCGGGAGTGTCCAGAGGGCCCTTCCCAGCCTCCTCACCATTGTATCTTCAGTGTAGCACCACCAACCTTAATAAAAGATCCCCTTATGTATTCCTCCTCTGCCCTCCCACCGCTCAAGCACTATTTTCATTACCTTCTCTGGGAAAAACATACATTAAAGAGAACTTGTTTGATGTTATCTATAATTAATTTGTATTTTGATAATATAGTGAAGGAATTTTACATGTGATGACTTACCTGTTCATTAGTTTTTTCTTTTGAACTCCTGTGACCGCTTAATAACTCAAGCCGGAGCATGGTGGCTTGACATTCTCCCCGCCCACCTTTCAGGAAAGAGAAGGTGTTGTCTCTCACATGGAAACAAATTGCTTTAAATAATGACTTTGTGCAAAATTAGTCATACATAATTGAAAAATTCTATAGATGAATACCAAGTAACTTGAGACCATCAGTTCCCGGAGGTGCTTGGGGCCTGTCTTCCCAATGGAGGCTGGTCTCAGGCCTCAGATCTTAGCAATGGGCGGTTGCTTTTGTTGATTTTTTGTATATTCTCCCTCCTTCCATCTCCCCAAGAGAAGACACAAAAGTTTATTCACAGGTACGGAGATGCATTGAGCACAGTAAGAACAGCAAAAATGCTACCACGGAAGACGAATTCCTCCCGCGCTCCAATGTGAGCCGAGCTGGTGCGACTTGGAGTGAAACACGTCATTTGGCTGATCTGCCACTGAGCTCTCACAGTAGCACACACAGCACTGCGCTTGCTCATTGGGAGCCGAGATCTAAATCCTGGTTGCACCTCTGACACCTTTTGCACCTCCCCAGCTGGCTGTTCTCATGAGTTGAGGGAAATGTCTCACCTTTCGGTGAAAAGCAGTTGGCTTCTCTGTGTTTAAAACGCATTAGCTATGAGGGCTGGGGTGCGGCGCAGAGGCGCAGCATTTGCCTATCATGTGGCGGCCTTGGATTCCAGCCCTAGCCCTGAAACACAAGCAAAAGCAGCTCTGCAGCAGGAGAGGAAGCCCCCGCGCGTGGTGAGCAGAGCTGGGGCGAGTCTCACTCCTGTCCCTGGGTGGCAGCTTGGGGAAGAGCTCATCAGTGGCCCTGCTCACAGGGCTTTGTGCACCCCAAGTGGAATGCAGATTAAAAATTGGGCGATAGAGCTGGTGCCTGGCACACAGTAGGATCTTTCTTTCTTTCTTTCTTTCTTTCTTTCTTTCTTTCTTTCTTTCTTTCTTTCTT
>NW_004524788.1:789451-793300 GCF_000260255.1 Octodon degus
TTGTGGTACCGGGGATTGAACTCAGGACCCTGCGCTTGCCAGGCAAGTGCTTATTCTACTGAGCTATCTCCCCATGACCCTCAGCCATTTATTCATTGACATCCTCCTAAAGAAATTTGAGGAATATTCTTTCTAATCACTAATCTTCATTACCCCATGAAAATGTAATACTATGATATTGATATACCATGCAACTGTTTTATGTACTACACATACATCTATGTTTTGGGTCTTTGCACTGAGTTACATTCCCATTCCTTGTTTAATTTTTTATTTTGAATTAGAGTCTCATTAAGTTGCCTAAGTTGGGTTTGTACTTGTGATACTTCTGCTTCCCCCTCCTAGAGTGCTGGGATTAGAGGCCTACACTACGACATCTGGCTTACATCTATGTTTTATATGAAAAAAGGAGTAAGATTTTTCCCTTTCTTATTCTCAATGAGTATTGCTCCCTTTGAGGGTGATATCAGTCCTGTTGAACAGGCAGGCATGGTTTAGCATGGCATAAAGTGGCAAACGTTTTTGTTAAAAAGACCCGAAGTCTTCATTTGGCATCCACTTTATTTCCATGCCTGCTTCCCAAAATGGGCAGCAATTTTTAACAGGGAAATCTTGGAAAGAGTCTAGAGCTTCAAACTAAGAAATTGGCTAAGTAAGTTATGTTGTATTCTTCTGATGGAGCACTCTACAACCAATGTTATACATAGAGGTTCACACACAGTTGTTCAGAGAGCAATTGTTAAGATAAAACTGTCAGTTGCTAAGTCATACAATGCAGGTACAGTTAGAGAAGCCCTGCAGCCATAGGGACCAGTGCCATTTCTGGGTTGCAAAATTCAAAGGGGCTCTTTTTCTCTTCCTATGTCTTCTCTTTTTTCCTTCCATGCTTCCTTCCCTCTTTCTCTCCTTTTCCCTTCCTTTCACTTTTACTTTAACCTATACTTTATAGGTTTTTCTATAAAGAATTTATATAATTGCATATATAAAACAAGGAAAGTTTAAAAATGCAAGCCAAACATAGTGGCGCACTTCTGTTACCCCAGCACTCTAGGATGTGGAGGCAGGTAGATTGCAAGTTTGAGCCTAGTCTGGGCAACTTAGCAAGACCTTGTCTCAGAATAAAAAATAAAGAGGGGTTAAGAATGCAGCTCAGGGGAGATGGCTCAGTAGAATAAGCGCTTGCCTAGCAAGCGCAAGGGCCTGACTTCAATTCCTGCTTCTGGAAAAACAAACAAACAAACAAACAAACAAACAAACAAACAAAAAAACCCTTGGGAATGCAGCTCAGTGCAAAGGCCCTGAATTCAATGTTCAGTCGGGGGGAGGGGGTCATAGTTCTTGCACTGTAGATATCCAAAAGACAATTATATGGCACAATGAAAATTCACATGGTGGCCTAGACCTTCCATCTGGTGAGAACTCTGTGGTCCCCAAGTCCCCACTGCAGAATAGAAACTTCCTACCCTCCCTTTCCAGTGTCAAACCATAAGGACATCTCATCAAAGGGCAGCTCAGTATCTGAATGCACCCTGGATCTGAGAAGACAATTTCAGACTCTTTGATATTCAGGTTCTAGGAAAAGTTCTGGTGAACTTAAAGCAAGGGACAGAGGCAAGCACCAATCAGAGAGTCAGAGTGCCCTTTCTGTACTTCCTAGTGTCTCTGCTGGGACCACATGAGACCACTGAAAGCTAAGAAAATTGGATACGTTTAGCCCAGTCCCCTGAGGTCTCCTCTATCATTTCTTCTTTACGCTGGGTCATTGACATTATACAATCAGATGTCATGTTGTGATTTTGCAGGGCATTTGTGGAGCCCTCAGTGTGGGGTCAGGAGTATTGCAAACATAAATGAATAAAAGCCGTTAGGCCTCAAATTGATCAACATCTTTGAAAAAGTTCAACAGGGCTGGTCACCACAAAATTAGCATAGAATATTCTATTTTCTGTATTATCTTTGATTTCTTCCTTCTCAATGGCTTTTGAACTTGCTGCAGATTCTGCTTGGAATGTGAGTGCTCCAAATTATGTGTTGTATTAATTTATTCTCTCCTCCATTGTCATTTTCTCAGGGACTCTCCTACCCTGGTCAGTAGGTAGGAGATTCCTACTGGTTATTTTTGGAGCTTACTATATTCCCCTCTCCTTTCGTTGACCCTTATCAACATCGTAATTACATAGTTATATATGCAATTATTTAATGATATTAATAATCAACACTTAATAAGTACTTATTAAGGACCTAGCATTGTACTAACTGCTTTAATCGTGAGTTCATCATCATTTAATCCTCATGACAATACCATGAAGCATCATTATTACTGTCATTTTACAGAAGAGGAAACTGAGGCTCAGAGAGATTACCCAATTAAGCTAAAGCTGCACAACCAGTTAGTATTAGGATTATTATCCACACTGCCTGGTCTCAAAGGCCTACACAAGGAGTGTTGGCAGCAGAGCCTTCTGTGATGTGTTCCAAGGCAGAAAATGTATACATTAAAAGATAAGGAGGGGCCAGGAAGATGGCTCAGTAGAATAAGTGCTTCCCTGGCAAGTGCAAGGGCTTGAGTTCAATCCCCAGTTACACACACACACACACACACACACACACACACACACAAAAAAAAAAAGATAAGGAGCTTTCCTGTAAAGATGTGGATATCTGATTTCTCTTGAAGGATTGGAAGGTGCAGATTGCTGTCCCCAACACTTCATGGCCCTAGTCACTGAATGAATGGCTGTATTTCCATCGGATGGGACATTCTCTCTCCAGCTTTCCAGCTCTTCCTGTACACCCTTCTTTTGTAGGCATTGGAGTTTACCATCTGCTGCTTCCACAATCTATTTACTATCTCTCCTCCCTGGTCTAAGATCTCCAGTCATGTACAAGGAGAGCCCAGTTTAATAGGGAAGCCAAGCTTCCAAGGAAATCATAGGGCAGGAGATAAGTGCCAGGGAAGCTCATAGCAACCTGAGTGTATGGTGGGTTTGGTATTGAAGTCAGCCTTCCTACTTAGGAATTATTGTAGAGAGCCTCAAGAGATGGCCAAGGTTTTCCCTGGAGACATAGAGGGCAACTTCATGAGCTGAGTGCATGGCCTGTATGGAGAGCTGGAGGTCATACACAGAGGACATTCCTAAGACTCCAAGTAGTTTAGTATGGCTTGGGCCTGGGGATGAAGGAGAGAATAGACATTGAGGCCATCAAAATGGATGAGTCAGATGACAAGAGCTGTGTCCCCTGGGCACTTGTCTTTATCTGTACTGCTATGATGACATTCTATGGATCAGGCCAGCATGTGGTGATGCATATCTATAATCCCAGCACTTGGGAGGTTGAGGCAGGAGGATTGCCATGAGTTTGAAGCCAGCTTGGGCTACGTAGTGAGTTCAAGTTCTCCTGGAAATACATGGAGAGACCTTGTATCAAAAAACTAAAAACAAAGAAACAAACAAACAAAAAAGACAAAAAGAAATCTACAGATCAATCATAGAAATATATTGTTCACAGTTAGGAAGGTTAAGAGTCCAAGACCAAAACACTACCGCAGCTTTCTGGCGGCAGACTTCTTGCTGCATCCTCGCATGGAGACATGGCAAAAGCTGCTTTCATGTGGTGGAAGTTTACATGGTATAAAGGGCTTACACTCCCTCTTTTCAGCTATTCTGTAAGGCACTTTTCCATTTGCAGAGGTGGGCCCTCATCTTGTCTCTTGGCATGATGGGTTGAAGATTCAACGCATAACTCTGGATGAACTTCAAACAACAGCAGGTCATCAATAGGATGTACACACTCTACTCTCCTCCTCCTTCCAGACAGCGGTAGGATTCTTCTTCTTTTTTTTTTTTT
>NW_004524788.1:793646-795039 GCF_000260255.1 Octodon degus
TAAGAAAATGTAACTATATATCTATCCTAACCATTTTGAATACACAGATACAAAATGGACATTCATCTGTATCCCCTTTTTTGTTTAGTTCCATCATTTGAATATTATAGGTGTGTAAACTCAGCAAAATATTCTAAGAGTCCAGTAGCCCATAATAGTATTGGGTCTTCCTCTTTACTGGCAATGTCAGAAATTGTTGACCTGAGTCCCCTACAGCTCAACATAACACTATGGCTTTACTTCTTATACTTTGACTTAGTAATGTAAGGGAGACTCTCTTGGCCCAGGAAATGGGAGAATGATTGGCAGGTACTGCTACTGAGTGACACTTTTGGATCCCTGCTCAGTTTAGCATGTTCCTTCATCCTGCCTTGTGTTACGTGGGCATCCCTGGTGACTCTGATGTGAAGAGAGCGCTCTTCACTCTGTCAACCTTTGATGGCCCAACAGCATGTAGATGGTTAAATCTGCTATAATTGCTGATATTTGGGGGATTGGGAGTATCATTGCATCACTGGATCCATCTTGGCTAATAGATAAATCTGCCAGTTAAGGAATTTATGATCTACTCTGTAGTCTAAGAGATCAAAATGTCAGGGGCCATGCAGGTGACAAATGGATAAAGAAGCAGGATAGGATGGTATGAACAGGACAGTGTGCCCTCCCTATTCAGCTGTGCTCACGGACTTCAGGTAAGGGCCACTGATAGCTTCTCTATGCCCCCAGAATGCCTTATGTCTTTCCACATCTCTGTGCCTTCACTCATGTTGTTCTTCATAGGGACCTAGAAATATGCATTCCTACAGGAAATCTCTAGATTTGCAGATGTTAAAAATGATTTTAATTTTCAAAGAGGTGTGAAAGCTTTGTTTTCCTTTTAAAATTCTGGCTATTAGTGTGATCGTGTGTTTGACTGTGGGACAGGGTGACTACACATGTATTTATGACTGGAGATGGAGCTAGTTCAGACGGAGCATTGACAAGATACCTTAGAAATCTCTCTGGGTAAAGGTGGAGGTTAAAGAATCAGTGAAGAATAAAAAGAGGTGATAAATGCTGCAGAGAGTTGAAAGGTACCCTGATGAGGGAGGACAGACTATTCACCAACACAGGGCCCATAAGGCAGAAATGATAAAGCCAGCCTCAGGCAGTGGCTGAAGATGGTCTAGGTACTTCCTAAGGCCCCTCTGAACTTTGAATTTCCTTTTTTTTTTGGTGGTAGCAGGGATCAAACTCAGGACATTATGCTTGCCAAGCAAGCACTTATTCCTCTGAGCTATCTCCCCAGCCTAAATACATCTTTGTTTCTTTTCCTTTCCTTTCCTTTCCTTTCCTTTCCTTTCCTTTCCTTTCCTTTCCTTTCCTTTCCTTTCCTTTCCTTTCCTTTCCTTTC
>NW_004524788.1:795254-812595 GCF_000260255.1 Octodon degus
ATGTAGGCACTTAAGCTGCTGAGCTATCTCCCTGGCCTGAACTCTGAATTTCTTTCCCTGCCTGAGTCTCTATTGCAGGGAATCTACTAGACTAGAATCTGGGCGTATACAATGGAAAATGCACATGGATGATGCCCTTAGCACTCCTGGCAAAGATCAGTTTCCACGTAGGTTTACGTTCAGGCGCAGATGGCAAGAAACAAAAACCAAATCCCTCTACAATAATAGTAGCTTTAACAAGATGAAGACTTATTTCTCTCGCACAAGGGGAATCTGGCAGCAGACTGGCAGGCAGCATTCCTGACTGCTTGTAAAATGACATGGTTGTCAGGGACGCAGCCTCACTTTCTTGCTTCTCTGCCATCGTCATCATGTGGCTGAAATTCCTGGCTTGGCAAAGCTTCCTGAGCTACTGCTGTCATATCTGCTGCCACGCCAGGAGAAAAGGAAAGGAAGAGCACTTCTGTTCTTGTGTCATTAGCCATCATGTAGTCACTTACTTATGCCCAACTGGCAGGGAAGCTAAGAACTGTCTTTTTTCCATGGACCCAGTTACCATCAGAAATTTTGGTACCAAAGAAAAAGAGGATAAAAAAGTATTTCAGTGAAATGAGCACCTCTGGCCATAGGTGGTTCCCAGTTAAGGATTGTTGCACTTATGCTTTTTTTTTTTTTTTTTTTTACTAAAATAGTATAAAAGCAATACATATTTGGTAGAAATCATATTTAAAATTCAGATTTTGATCTTTCCCAGGCTACCCATATGTGCCAAGCCTGAGAATGTCCCATTGTGGGCTAATATAAGTGTTCTGAGCCTATTTATGGTTGGCAAGGCTAAGCTAAGATGTTTGGGTATATTAAACACATTTTCAAATCATGCAGGATTTAAGACATAGATTTGTCATGAATCAAGGAGTATTTGCGTAGCATCCTAGGCTGAGTGTATCTGGGGAGACTGAATGTCCCTTGTAGCTCCATATTCCTAGTCTAAATCAGAGAACAAGAGGACAAAGTAGAGGATTATATCCCAATGAATATGACAGTATTTATTGCAGTGGAGCCACAGAATGACAGGAAATAGCAGCTGATACATTATAGGCTCTGAAACCCAATCTCAGCCATGGACCAGTAGGCAGCAGCATGCTGAGAAGACTACCTAAACATGGATGCACTGAGCGGGCTCATAGGTGCACCCGCACACCCTGTGCACCCCTGCGCACAGACTCACACCCTTTGTCCCTGCCAGATCAGCAGGTCCACAGGTGGAAGAGGGGGGTCAAGTGGACCAGCTTATGGTTCTGCATCACCAACTGCTTGCTAGGCCACATTGGTCAAGTCACTTCATCTCAGAACTTCAGTTTTCTCATCTACGAAATGAAGTGATGCGTATCCCATTGCCCGACTATGGCACTGATTAAATGAACAAACATGAAAAGCAGACTGCACAGTTCTCTAGGGCTAGTGGTTACAGAATTATTGGTTCTTTTCTACCCCTTCATGTCATTTTAGCAAAAATTTAATACCCTGTGGGTTTCTCAGGGAAGATAAAGCCTTCGTTATAGTCTGGATATTGGAATTGATCAATGATGTGACTGGGAACCCAAAAGACACAGAGCCGGTGAGTTTCAAAACATGAACATACTCTTGACAATGTTGGCAATAATGGTTATTCATTTTTAACTAATATTTATTGTCCTGAGCTGGGCTATGTCTGAGAAACACTCACCAGAGGCACAGAGAAATGCCTGGCTAAATTTGTACTTTGAAAATCAATCACATACCCATCATCATTTCTGCAAGCAAAGACACATGCATCATTTGTTACCAGAGGGGGAGACGCTAGAAATGCTACTAAGGTTCCTACTTATCCCTTCCCACCAAGCTGGCCACTGTAGGCTCCTGCAGAAAAGGCCTGCAGAAGAATTGGAAGAGTACCCTTAATCTTAGGTCTCATCCCAATGTTTTGTCCATAGAGTTCAAGGCTTACACACCCCAGGCTGGTAGCTAGGAGTTTGTTTGGAGCTAACTTATGGATGTGCGGATGACTACAAGGCTGGGGTGCTGTGGTTTGGATATGGCTTGAGTGTGTCCTCCATAGGTCCCTGTGTTGGAGATTAGAGGAGGTGCTGGAACCTTTAAAAGGTGGAACATAGAAGAGGCAATTAAGCCATTGGGCACATTGTCATCAGAAAGAATTATTGCTGGTCTCATGAAATGAAGTAATTCCTTCAAGGATGGCTGACAACAAAACAGCAAGATGCATCTTCCTCTGTGCTCTGGCTTCCTGCTTGCCTTGTGAGTGCTCCCTCTCACAAACACTGTGGCCCGACACCATGGTCATGCTGTGTGACACAGCGCAGAGGATCCCCCTGCTGCCACCCAGGGGCTAGACAGACTAGGCTGCCCTGATCTTGGGTTTTCAGCCTCCAAAACTGTGAGCTATACAGACCTCTTTTGTTTATAAGTGCCAGCTTTAGGTATTCTGTTAAGGCAAATGGAGAATGGGGTAACACAGGTGGCTGTTGGCTGGGGTACTGCTCTGCACTGGGTGCCGAGGAGTTGGAATATGGTCAGAGCCAGTCACAGGGAGGCAGCCTGGTGCCTCCTAGGGAAACAGGCCAGGAGTCTGTCACCATATCATCAACTTGTAAAATGTCCTTCAACTCCTACACCCAAGGGTTTTCCCTGATCCCCAAAGGCTCTATCTCCTTGGAGCCCATTTCTTATTTATTCTTTTTAATTTTTTAGGCAGAATTGGGGATTGAACACTCTGTTGGAAAGATAAGAGATGCAGGGAAAAAGGAGACCTCTTCAGAGATATCCAGACTTCTTCCTGAACTGGTCTCTCTGTGAGTGGCATTGTCCCCACCAATTGTGCCCCTGTGGAAGATTTATAAAGCCCTGTAGCTTAGCTTCCATGACTGAGCCTGGTGCTCCTGCTCCGTCTGATACTTCTCCTGGGCTGCATGGTATTTGATTTTGTCTGGAAATCTCTGGCCTTCTGTCTTCTCTGAAGTTCCCTGCACTCTAAGCTGAGTCTCACCTTCTCAGTTCTCTAACTGGCCTGCAGTCTGCCATCTCGGTCTGCCAGCCCTCTGCACACACTGAGCAGGCTCTTCTCTAAGAGAACTGTACTAACTCATTGTCCTTTGCTCTGATGGGGTTGAATCTTAAAGTCATTTCTTTCTGCTTGTTTTTTTTTTTTTTTTTTTTTTTTTCAGAACCAGGGATTGAACTCAGGCCCTTGCGCTTGCCAGGGAAGTGCTTATTCCACTGAGCCATGTGCCCGGCCCCTCTTTCTGCTTGTGAGCACACCTCACTAGTTAGGGACACAGCTTTACCCTCCCAGGGGTAATAGAGGAGACAACCTAAGAAGAGGGCAGCAGAAAGGCATCAAAACCAGGATCTTATGCTTAGCTTAAAACTCAAGCTGCAGTGCCCGAGAAGGTGGGGGTTAGATTCAGCGGTGGGAAATGCAGGGAGAATCATACATGCGCTAAAGTCTTGTCTGCGTGCGCACCCCACCCGTGGGGAGCCTGACACAAGTCACCCATGGATGACCAGCTTTCCGGTCAGGATTTCCTAAGCAGCAGAGCAGCCTCCCTTGTAATCTAGTGAACGCCAGCCCTCTACGCAACAGTTAGTAAGAAAACAGTGCAATCTGTAAGTCGCATTCTGTAGTTGTCCATACTAGGCTGGTGACACAGTGTGACTCTGACTCTTCTATATTTGGCTTTGTCTGGGTAGAGTGTCTTAATGCTTCAGCTATGTCTTGGGAGTTCACGTGGTAAATATGGAAGCAACATTAACTTGCTGGCCAATTCTTTACTACTATTATTGTTATTTTAACATTCAGTGGTCCCACAGTGGTAATTTAGAGTCAATGGATCTTTCCAGAAGTTCTTAACATATTTTTAGCCCTGGAGGAATTTGACCTAATACAATAACGGACCTATCTTTATTATGAGCTTAATTTTTTTTTTCTTTCTTGCACAAAAATTGCATCAACTGTCACATCAGAAATTAACCAGCACCCAAACAACCAAACTGGTTTCCTTTCTCTTTTTGGTACCAGGGATCAAGCTCAGGATCTTGTGCTTGCCAGGCAGGCACCCATGCCGCTGAGCTACCTCCCCGGCCCTCGTTTCAGTAGGTGTTTCTTTCTCATCTCTTACATGTTGTTTTCATCACCTCAGGTATAGCTTAGATGTTACTTTTAAAACAGCTCTTTACTCTTGATATTTTAGATAATTAGTCAGTTTTTCTGTGACAGTGCACAGAGCTTATGACTAAAAACATCAAGGTCTGTGTCAATGGCTTTTTTGGGGGGAGAGGATTTTTGAGACAGGGTCTCACTGTGTAGCTCAGGCTGGTTTTGAACCCGCTATGAAGCTCAGGCTGGCTTGGAACTCAAGGTGATCCTCCTGTCTCAGCCTCCCCAGTGCCACCACAAGTGGCTGTGTTAATATCTTTGGAATGGATGCCCCCTGGCTGAGGCAACAATTTTTTTTTTTTCGTTGTTGAACTTTTTGATAGTTTCCAATTAAAAAATTATTAGAAAGAATATTGCAATATAGCCTTGTCTGTGATTCATATTATTTTCATAGTTAAGTTTCTAAGCTTGACAGTAGAGTCAAATAGTAGAAAAAGCATGTGACAACTGAAATACAGTGCCAGATTATTGTTTGAGCAGGAAGAGCCAACTGTCACTGGTGTGACAGCTGGACTGCTGTCTCCGTTGCTCCTCCTCTTTACTAGCATTTACCATAATCATTATTTTCTACCAAGTTGGATATCAAATAGCAAATTTTGTTTTCATTTACATTTCTTTGAATATCCTCGAAAGTCCGTACGTCTTCGTGCTTGTCCCTTGATGGCACACGTTACGCTCTTCTTTGCTCAGCCACTGCTCGATCGTGGGCAAGTTGTGTGACATTCCTGATCCTCAGTCTTCTTGCCTGCAAAATGGAGACAAAGCACACCCTTTCTATAGCATTCTTTGCCAGCCTGGTTGTCTGCTTTCTCTGTGCTACTTCGCTATTCCTCCCCTACCCCCTTTTGATGTGTTTATGTAGTTGACTCTGTCTGTCTCTTTTGCTCTTTCTTTAAAGTTCCCAGTGAACTGTCCCTGGAGCACGTTCTCAGGATCACAAATGATTATGGCCCTCTGGTCCCCAAATGTGTTCCAGATGGGCAGTGCTTTGGGAGCAGCATCGGATCTGAGGCCGGCCTTTCAGCACGCAGCCTCCTACTGTAAACCAAACGACGGGTGTCTGCTCTCGGAGGGTAGAGATTTTCCAATATAGAAGGGAAATTGAAGGGGTTACTCAGACTCTGCTGAAACTGCCCATCAGTGCTCCCAAATGAAAGTTAATATTGTTCCCACCATGGGCAAGAATGCCGAGAATGCTTTGTAAAGTTTTATCTCTTTGTAACTCTCCATGTTAATTACTGTCAGGAGCTGACCTACACAGTGGGCAGGGAGCTCTTCCCCCCTGTGGGTGAGGGTAGGGACCCCTGGGCTGGGGGATGGGCCTCTGCCCCCCTGCCACTTCCCTCACTGAGTCCTGGGGAGGGCTGGCCTGCCACCTACAGCCCCTGGAGTTCTGGGTTCGTGTTCCTGCCCTCTACTGATTGTCACTCATCCCCTCAGAGCCTTTGTTTCCACACTAGTGAAATGGCAATAATGACACCTATCTCAGTGAAGAGGTCTGTGTTTTTGAATGAGATCCTAGAAAGCCAGTGTGCTTCCCACTTTGGGGTGGAAGTGAGGACAGGCATCATCTATCTGCTCAGTTCATCGTAAATCTGACCAGGACTTACTCTACACCCTCTAATGATTCTCCAGTTTTATGGGCTACCACTCAAACTTCTGAGCTCTTGTGTCCCTTCACAAGCTGAGCAATCTGCCTTCTACAGCTGCACTTCCAGGCCTGTTGCTTCCCAGCTGTCTGCTCAAGGCACTTCAGCTTCCTGTAATTCATTTTTCCTTTCTGTAATATAGAGTGATGATACCTATTGCATAGGGCTGTTGGGAGTCTGCACTGCTGCAAGGACAGTGCTCAGGAGAGTACCCGGCGTCTACTCTGTGTTCTGTCAACATTTGCTATCCTGATTATGATTCTTTTCGCCTGCATTTGCTCCCATGCACCCTGGGCCTTCTTTGCCCGAGATTTCCAGACACTGCTCACTCTGACCAGGAGTCTATTTTCTCTATCTTTGTTACTTTCTTTACTGCTGGACATTTTTCAAGATTCACACCTCCTCCCAGAAGCAGCCTAGGCTGAGAGTGGGGGCTTCTCCAAGATCCTGGTAACTTCCACACTCTAGATGGCAGAGCAGTGTAGTGGGTTGAGAGCAAGCTCTGAGGCCAGACTCTGGTTGCATTTATTGGCTTCTTTGCAACATCCTGGGTGAGTTACTTAACACCTTTGTATGCCTTGGTATTCTTATTTATTTATTTATTTATTGGCAGAACCAGGGATTGAACTCAGGCCCTTGTGCTTGCCAAGGAAGCACTTATTCTACTGAACCGTTTCCCTGGTCCCCTGCCTTGGTATTCTGACACATAAAATGGGTGCAACAGGACCTGAACCTCAGAGGGGTCCTTTGAGGTTAATATGAGATGTAGATAAAGAATTTAGAACAGTTCTTGGTACATGGTAAACATACAGTACAAAAAAACTATTGTTTGCATAGCTTGTTTTACATTATTATTATTATTATTATTATTATTATTATTATTATTATTTTGAAGAACCAGGGATTGAACTCAGGCCCTTGCACTTACCAGGCAAGTGCTTTACCATATTATGATCAACAATAGACTCTTCTCCTTGTAACACTCTGCTCCGTACCTTCAGAGCAGTGACTATGTTTTACGAATCCTTATCCCCAATATCTGGCATGCAATGGATACTTAACACAAGTTTGTTGAATGTAAGTAGATCCCACATTTATTTTGTAATTTACAAAGATTTTGTAGAGTGAAGAATTTGAGCTGCAGGAAGGAAGTAGTGGGCGATTTGTACCTTGAACATGTTGAAATGCATGCATTTAGGCAGGATGGCAACTTCTCTGAGTCCTATTTTCCTTATTGGTAAGGCATGCATTACTTGTAAGGTATAGATTACTCCAACTTGGTGGAGTTTTGTGAACATTAGAAATCAAGCAAGTAGGTTGGTAAGATAGCTCAGGGGTCTAAAGCGCTTTCTTAAGCAAGCTTGGGCAAGCCTAGGTACCTCGGTTCAATCCCCAGCACCACAGGCCACACCAGTCCCATCCCCAGGGAGGGCTAAGCCAGCCACACAAAAACAAAACAAAAAAAAAAGAAAAAAAAAAAAAAAAAAAAAAAGAGAAAAAGAAAAAAAGAAAGAAAAGGAAGAAAGAAATCAGGAAGGTGGCCTCCATATTTACAGTAGGGCAGCTCAAGGTAGATAAATCATGGAAGTAGCCTGTATGCCCACCCACAGATGAATAAAATATATATATATATATATATATATATGTAATACTCAGCCACAAGTAAGGATAAATTTGAGTCATTTGTGGGAAAATGAGTGGATCTTAGCCATAATAAGAAGTAAATAAATCAGACACAGAAGGATAAACATCACATGGCTTCTCTAACTTGAGTGATATCACACATAAATAATTTTAAAATCATAGGGCTGGCAAGGTAGCTAAGCAGAATTAAGTACTTGGTCTGGCAATCACAGGAACTGGGTTTGATCCCCGGTGCCACATGCAGTGCCAGCCCCGTCCCTGGGTGCTCTGTGCTGGCCACCAAGATCAGGTATGGTGGCATACTTCTGTAATCCCAGCACTTGGGAGGCTGAGACAGGAGGATCACAATGAGTTTGAGGCAAGCCTGTGCTACATAGTGAGTTCAAGGCCAACCTGAACTATATGGCAAAACCCTGTCCTAAAACAAAATGTAATTACATTGTAAAAATATACTAATAAAAGTTAGAAGAATAAATTGGGTATGTGACTCATACCTGGATGGAAAGACTAACTAGTGGGAAAATTGCAATCCTTTCAAATTACTTGAGTTGAAAATCTCAGTGGGATTTTCTTAAAACTCAACAACCTGATTATAAATTTAATTCAAAGAACAGCAAGAGATTTTGTGAAACAAGAACGAGTGAGCTGGCACGTTTGTTAGAGGTTCACGCAGTCATTCATAAGTCACTCACGGTAATGAAAATGGCGCAGGATTGGAACACGAATGCTGAACAGGTGATAGGAACAGAGTAAACCTGAACTGGGTTCTTGGGCATCTGAAACCTGGGGCAGCCTAGGGAGCATCACACAACAGCAGGCGAGACATGGAGCTAGTGAAAGGCGTTGGGGAACCTGGCATTCGAAGAGAAGACAAAGTTCAACATAATTAGGTTGGAGATAGTGTTAAGTGTAAACAAACACTATATGTACATTGACAAAAGCTAGAAGCTAGTATTTTCAATGAGATTATATATGTATTTTTATGCTTCACTCAATAACATATGTGAATTATTCTCGTCTCAGGATAGGAAAATCTATTTTTTTTTCTTTTGAAAATATATTCTTAAGATAAAGACAATAGCGGCACCTACAATTGTCTGGCGCGTACCTCGGGGTGGAGCGCTTGCCTAGCATATGCCAAGCTCTGGGTTTGATTGCCAGCAATACACACACATGGATATCACAAGTTTAAAATTATCTTTCCCTTTAAAAATCATATAGTCAAAGAAACCATATAGTCAAAAATATAACTGTAGAACCTTACAAACAATGGCATGACACTAACTCTCTTCCACATACAGAGTTTTATAATCAATGAGAAAAACAGAACATGAAACTCAGAAGAATACTTCATCCTCCCTAGTAATCAAACAAAATCCAAACTCAATCATTGACACCACGGTCACTCCTCCGCTTCGAGTCCTTCAGTGACTCTCCGTTGGAGCAGGGTAGAGTCTAGAGCCGCAGCCTGTGGGCCAGCTTCTCTCGCAGCCTGAGGGTTCTGCCCACTCCCTCGCCACCCTCCTTGAGCATCAGAGCTCCTGCGTCTCTGCTGTCCGCATGAACACAACCCCTCCTGCAAAGTGAAGCTCCATCTCGTGGCCAGCTGAGCCTGGAATGGATTCCCACTCCTTCCCTTCTATACCAGGCTCTTGGAGAACAGCACCGGACAGCCCGTGCCGACGCCTGGGTTCGCTGCTCGTCTAGGCGGAAGGGAGAGCAAAGCAAGATGGACTCCTTTCAAGTGCAGTGGTCCTCTTACACTTTCTTCTGGGAAGCAGGTGTGAACCTCAAATCGCCCTCAAAGCCGGGATAAGAAAGGATTAGTGGTAAAGGTGGAAACTCCTGACAGGCTCAGGTAAGGTTTCCCAGAGACCTCTGGCTCCACCTGCCTCTCTCCCTGTCCTGTCTCAGCTGGTGTTCTGCCCCAGCTGAACTTGGAGCACAGCTCAGAGCAGGACTGTTAGGGAAAATCAAATACAGGCTGCCCTTGGATATTGCAGGATACCTAAACTAAAAAAAAAAAAAAAAAATCTTTTCTTCTCTGAAATGAAAACTTACCTGAGCACTTCATTAAATCTGAGTTTATTTGCTAAATCTGAATACCCAATATCAGAAGGAAGCTGAAATATGTACTTCTCCAGACTTTGGGAAGGACTATTCAGTGGAGGATGGGATTGAAAGGGGCAAGTGCTCACCACCTCGCTCACTGCTTGCTCCTTAAGAGGTGACAGGGAGCTGGGGAGATAGCTCCTTGGGCTGTGTGCCTGCCTGGCAAGTGCAAGGACCCATGTTTGATCCTCAGTACTGCATGCCATGTTGGGCCCCAGAACTGGGTGTGGTGGGGCACACCTGTAATCCCAGCACTGGGGTGGCTGAGACAGGAGGATCACTAGGAGTCTGAGCTGTGTAGCAAGACCCTGCACCAAACAAATAAATAATTTTTAAAAATTAAAAATAAGGGTGACAGAAACCAGCACTGAGAGGGCAACTGTGTATGGGAGCTGCAGGCTTCCTTGTATGGATGGCAGCCAGAAGTCTCATCCCCACACCACCTGTGGGCCATCAGGGATGGACAGCACCAAGGGCAGAGTCCTGAGTCAAATAGATCTGGGTATGGTCCCAGCTTATTAGCTGTGTAACTTTGGGCAAACCCTGTCACCTGCTTGGGCCACTGTTTCACCACCTGCCAAACAGGGACAATGATACTTCCAGGATGCCATAAAGATAAAAGAGAACAAGTGAATGCATTGGGCTTAATGCTTGGTGCGCAGGAGATACAGGTGTTGCCCTGGGAGATTTACAAGGAGGAGAGAAGCAAAAGCATCCTACCCCTTTCCAGTCAAAAGGAGGACGGGTCTTCAGAATTTCATCTTCTAGTATTGAGGGGGGTGTTATCATATGTTTATTGCTTATCTGAATTTTGAATATTATTGTGATTCAAAAATCATTTACAAATTTTCCTTTCAATTATTAAATTAGGGCTTGGTAGATAACTCGATCTTAGAGCATAACAATGGAGGTGTAGAGTGGCTCAGGAATGTAGCTGGCAAAATGCAAGGTATACATTGCATATACGTCACACCCAGCAGTTGTAGCAGCCTTACACAGTCTTCTCTGTATGGAACTTAAATCAGTGTTCCTCACCATATTTTGAGGGTCAGAGCATTTCTCTCTTATAAGAGCAATAATTGAAACTCAGGGATGGAACGACTGTTTCCTATATTCCTAGAAGAGGAAATGATAGAAGTGTAATTCAAGCTCACATTTCTAGGGGATGAAGATTACTGTGCTTGGGGCCAGGGAGATGGCTCAGTAGAATAAGCGCTTGCCTGGCAAGTGTGAGGGCCTTAGTTCAATCCCCGGTTCCACCAAAAAAAAAAAAAAGGTTACCATGCTAGGACTGAAAGCCATGTACTCAGATTCTACACCATAGAGTTGCCCGCACCATCTGGACTGTATAGGTACAGGGTTCAGAGGCTGCTGCTCCAGCCTGGGTGCCTTTTCTCCTTCCCGCTAAAGACTTCACTCTCACCTGGCACACAGCATGGCTCAACAAGTGAATGCCTCAAGGAATGCGGACAAGCCTTCTGTGCAGAGAAAATGCTGCCTGAGCCTTTGACCATATCAAGATGAAGACCAACTTGGGAGCAACACATCTATTTCACCAAATGTAAATTTTAAGTGTCTGACGCCAAAAAGAGATCCCTGGGCATTGGACATAACTGCTGCACAAGCCCAGGTTTCTTAGAGAGCAAGCTGTTAGGTGCCCATGGATGCTACAGCATGCTTGACTTCATTCAGGATGCCCCAAGAGATGTTCTCCCAGTGTCACTCAAGACTGGTGCAGGCACCTGGGGCCAGAGGCCTTTGCAAGGTGCCAGTGGAGCTGGCTGAGGTTGCAAAAGCTCAGGCCGGCCTTTTCCAGTGACCAACCGTGATCAGCCAGTCAGTCAAGATTCTTCTGCTTTCTGCAGAGAAAGTCTGGCCAGATGGGGGAAGGGAGGACTGGCCACAGTTCCTGGTCTTGATTTTTGCCCCAGTTTATGACCCTGGATGGGGCTGGTGCTAAAGTTGGGCCCATCTTGGGGAGCTCTGCTGGGGTAGTTGATTCCTATTTGCTCAATGGAAAGTCTTCTAAAACTAAGGAACTCAGAGCTCACTTTTATAAGTGTCCGCTGTAGGCCAGGTGAGTCAGCCAGCACTTTGGGGGTTGTCTGGATTACGCATTCCCTGGTTATTGGCCTCAGCCCTGGGCTTTCAGTGTTGCAGGAATCAGAGATGAAAGCAGATTCAGAAGAAGCAGCCAGGTAGGGGCCACAGGCACACTAAAATCTCTCTAGGATCTACAAAGTCTTTGGCCACCAGATCTGCCTATAGTCACCGTCATAAAAAGGCTTCTCTGAATTGCACCCAGAACCTAGGCCCCCCGCATCCAGCCTCACAGCTGCTGAAGCTTCTGCTTGGCTGCTCTTCCCCTCCCATCACTCTTGTTACTGAGTTCCAGTTCACAGTGGCTGTCCCTGCTCACAAGCGCTGATCTCCGCTGCAGGGACACATTCCCTGACCCCAGCTCCTCTGCTCTTCATCTTGCAGAAACCGCCACAGCCTCACTGCTACCCTCGCAGTCCCCAAAGAGAAGCCTCTTGCTTTCTCTGTGACAGGTAAAATTTTGTTCCTGTTACCATTAAAGAAAGCAATACGTTATGAAATTCTCATTCAATTCCTTATTCCCTGGGATTAGTCACCAGAGCTGCAGGGACATGGAACTGTGGTTACTGTGTGCAGGTTCTCCCCCTTGTTAGACCACTCATTCCTTGGGCACAAGGCCCTCTCTCGGGATGAGGCTCACCTAACACGTCCTCATGGGAAACCAAAAAGCAAGTGAGTGTGTGACAGATGTGATAATGTGGGCTGACTAGCAGGCGCCGTGCTCCATTGCCCTGCCTGGGGTCCCGAGGCTCTCCTTCCGTAGGTACATTCTGTCAAGCTATTATTTCCACCAGCATTGGGTGCATTTCTAATCCACCTCTAAATTAGTTTCCCTGTGGGCAGCGAATAAGTAGGTCTGTCTACTCAGAACAGCCTCTGAGTTTTCTTGCTTCTTTCTTGTCTGCCCTTTATATTTAATTTTGGTACTTCCCCTTCCCGATGCACAGCCTCTGTATAACATCACAGTGCTATTACAATGACCTTTACAGATAAATTGCTTGCTAGATGTAGAAACTAAAGTTCCACTTCTAGACACAGCTTTTGTGGCTGAAGGTAAAAGAATCTGAAGACTGTATTGTTAGGCTGGAATTAGCTCTCTCTTACCAGCAATTAATATTCTTAGGGGAGGAGCCAAGGAACAATTGGTGCTTTTCTGGGCACTTCCTGTGTGCTGCGCTGGCTTGGTCTGCTTCTCAGTGTGGCAATGACAGGGCACAGATACAGGGCCTTGGGCTGGTGCGGCCTCACATTCTGCCTCTGTCCTCTAGCCACACCACCTGGATCTCTTTATCCCGCAGGCCTTCTGAGTCCATGTCAATCAGATAGGGGAGACAATGTCCAGGTACTGCTGAGATCAATTAAAATCAGTTCCATAATGTGGCCGATGTGCACGCGTCATAGCTACATCAACAGTAAGCAGGGCTGGAGGGATGGCTCAGTGGTCTAAAGCACCTACTTAGAACAAGCTTGGAAAAGCACAGGGACCGCGGTTCAATCCCCCAGCACCACATGCCAGCCAGCCCCGCTCCCTGGTGGGCTGAGCTGGCCACAAACACACACACACACACACACACACACACACACACACACACACACACTAAATGTGAAAAGAAAAAGAAACAGTAACCATGCAAAATAGCAGCACAGCACCACACATGATGATGGCAATCTTCATGGGCTTCAGTCCAATAAGTATTTGGCCAAAGTCAATTTGAGCAAATGTGCAGCTTGGGAGAAAGTTGAATGGCTAAGAGAGCAATTCAAAGAGACAAAAATTGTATTAAAAATGCAATGCCCACTAGTTAGCAGTTGAAATATTGAAGGGAACTTTCTCTTTCTCTTAGCAACACATTTCTGTTTCTTCCCCCCCAAGTTTTTCAGTGTCTTTTTATTTCTGATACACTTTCAATAATTTGTTCTTTTTTTTCCTGTATTTTAGGGAAGGGTCTACAGGGTGTTCAGGGTCTCACTACTAGATCAGACTTGTAGTGATTCGCCTGTTTACAGCCTCCCAAGAGCTGGGATTACAGGTGTGTGCCACCATGACCAGTCTCAATCTCCATCTCAGTGTGCCCTGGGGGTGGAGCTGGCATGGCAGGCCTGGGGATTGAACCCTGGCCCCTGAACCTGCTTACAGGCACTTTAATCTGCTGAGCTATTTGGCCGGGCCTAATAATTTATTCTTGCTGCCCGAGATCTCATCCTCTTTGTCTCTTACTTTCATTCAGGATATTTAGTATGTGACATTCTTTCTTTATATACCTGTTCTGTGCTCTTGTGTTTCACAACTGTGGGCTTCCCAAGGGCTAGAGTGTGTCGGCCTTGTCAACACCCATGTGTCCATCCCGACCTCAGAAGAACTTTCTGTAGGCACTTGCTGGATGCATGCAGGCTCAAATGAATGAATCAGGTGATGTAAGTCTGAACCTAATATCGGCCACAAATAATGTAAGTAGGAGCGATCTCCAAAAATACATTACAAGTAAAAGTCTTTCCCCTAGGAGGAGAAACAGCCTATAAAGCCCCCTGAGGTTGTTGCAGCTGCCGAACCACCCACAGAGGCACCACAGCCAATGCCTAAGAAGCAGTTATGTTCATTTCCCTCTGATGGCCATCTGCTCAGCTACCAGGTCAGCTAACTTGAGGCAAAGGGGTCTTTTAGCCACGTTACCTGGATCCATGAACAGGTACAGCATGAGCTGTAGGACGTGCAGGGTCATTGCATGCATCTCTAACTTGGACCACCTCAGACCAACAGGGGCTCAAGTCCAGATTCCTGGGATCTGGGTGTCAGATTGTATTTCTTTTCTTTTTTTTTTTTTTCATATTTTAAGGAAGGGTCTACAGGGTGTCCAGGGTCTCACTACTAGATCAGACTCTTAGTGATGTGCCTGTTTACAGCCTCCCAAGAGCTGGGATTAGAGGCGCATGCCACCACGCCCAGTCTCAATTGCTTCAGCATGCCCTGGGGGCGGGACCAGCAGGGGCAGGCCTGAGGATTGAACCCTGGCCCGTGAACCCGCTTGCAGGCACTTTAATCCGCTGAGCTATTTGGCCAGCCCCAGATTGTATTTCTGTAGGAAAATCACCCTTTTCTCCTCACCCCTGCTTCATCTGTGGTGTCACAGCTCAGAACAGCTCCTCTTTCCTGGGAGTGTACAGGGCAGTCACCTGCATTTTATTTATTTCTGGATAAGCCTGATAAGTCAACTTTGGGACTAGAGTAAAAGCTGGGTACTGTGGCTACTGCAGAGACTGAGGTAGGAAGCTCTCAACTTAGAGGTCAGCCTGGACAACTTTAAGGAGACTTTGTCTCAGAACAAAATATAAGCCAGATATAGTAGCTGTACAGATTACACCTGTAATCTCAGCACTCAACAACCTGAAACAGGAGGATCACTGCAAGTTTAAGGCCTAGGCTACATAGTAGGCTACATCCTAGGCTACATAATGAGTTCAAGGCCAGCCTGAACTACATAGCAAGACCCTGTCTCAAAAATCAAAATAACCCAAAAGAACACGGAAAGGACAAGGGATATACTTCAGTGGTAGAGCAATCCTAGATCTAATTTCCAGAAATGGAAAAAAAAAAAAAAAAGAATGACAGAAAAATTTTTCTTTTGGAAGAACAGATAAGGTAAGATATGTTATGGAAAGCATGGTGGGAAAGAGGGGGATACTCTTTTGATCCAGTCTCCTTTGTGTCTTTTGCCAATGTGTGTGCCTGTGTCTGTGTGTGTATCATAGGGAGAACTGCCCAGGAGCCTGTTTATGTGTGCAAGTGAGGCATGTTCCTGTGTCCCTCTTCACCTGGAGGTTGTCTGTACTAGCTGCCAGCCTCTGGGAGCAGCTGTCCTGCCCGTGCAGTTTGGCCTGTCTGGTTTTTTTGTGAACATAACCCCATGTTTGGACTCATGTGTGCAGAATGGGCAAACACAGCCAACGGACAGGACATGGGCTGCACTCAGCAAGCCCGGGTTCCACTCCTGTTCTGTCATGAGCTAGCTCTTCCCTCTCTGCTCCTTGTCCTCAGAGCACCCCTCAGGATGATGACAGTGAGAGCAGGGAACACCTGAGAACCATCACCTGAGCTCTGGCCCTCAGCCACATGGCAACACATGGAAGCAGGACACACTTTTTCCCTTTCAGAATTAAAAGAGACTTGTCCTTCACACTGAGCTCTTACAAAGTGCCTCACTTTGCAGGGAACTCTGTCAATTGCTGTGTATTGAACAACAAAGCCATGTTCTGGGAATGTACATTTACCTAAAACCACCTCAAACAACACAGGTTTAGGATTCTTAAAGAGATAATCTGACAGAATCTGTAGCAAAAGAGAGTCAGAGACATTTTACACAGATTTAGCAATTCTTCCTCGGGGTATGACCTCAAATTACAAGCGCTGAGTGTCATGGCAAATAAGCCTTTGAAAGCTCAGCTTGAGAAAGCACTGCCGAGTGGTTCTTTTGTGGTGAGCACGAAGACACACACCCAGGGAATGAACAGAAATCCCTCCCGTGCCCCCATCACGCCAGGAGGATGAAGGTCGCCTTGCTGGTGACAGTGTCAGACTCCTTGGCAGGAAGTGCTCATCAGAGGGTGCAAGTGGACACGAGGAGGAGGGTCTGGGGAGCGGACAGCCTGCTGGAACTGTCACCATGCAGCAGAAGCTTCTGCGCAGGAGCTCGCTAGGGACTGATTGGAGCCATTCCATGGATGACAACTTGAGAATGAAAGTGACGCTTCTAAGTGAATATGGCTATGAAATTACCACTGGCTTCCTATTTGCTTCTAAATTGGAAAACTGAATTAGTAAATTATTTTTTCTGTATTTTAGGACAGAGTCTATAGGTTCTACAGGGTCTCACTATGTAGATTGGACTTATAGTGATTCTTCTGTTTTCAGCCTCCCAAGCGCTGGGATTACAGGCTTGCGCCACCACCCCCAGTCTCAATTGCTGGCTCAGTGTGCCCCGGGGGTGGGTGTCAGCACAGCACACTGGGGATCCAATCCCAGATGCTGTAATCTACCTGAGCAGATGCTTTAGTCTGTTGCACTGTCAGGCCAACCCTTAAATTAGTAATTTAAGCAAGTACACGTTGGCCTTGCGTATAACTTCTAAAGGCTTCGCTATGAACTGTGCCCAGCTTCTTTCTCTGTTGCTGTTTTGGATTAGGGGTGGAGGATGCTGCCTTACACTGGGTATCTATAGAACACAGTGAGGGTTTTTTAAAATTATTTATTTATTTTGTAGAACTGGGATTGGACTCAGATCCTCACACTTTCAGGGAAGCACTTACTCTACTGAGCTATCTCCCCGGCTGCAAGTGAGGGCTTTCAGATCAGAAATAGAATTGACAAGAACCTAAATGTCTCGGGACGCAGTCTGAAAATGTTTCCTTCCTGGATGTGCCATTTTGGAGAAAGATGAAGAGGCACACTGAAAAGGTGTTCGCCTCAAGTAGAAAGAAATGAGACTTCAAGATCAATCACACCAGAAACACTGCCATTAGGATGAAAGAGCTGATGAAGTGCTGTCAGTCACCAGTCGTCTTCTGCCCTCCTCTCTCTCTTTCTCTTCTGTCTCTGTCTCTCTCTTTCTCTTCTGTCTCTGTCTCTCTC
>NW_004524788.1:812720-827912 GCF_000260255.1 Octodon degus
GCTCTCTCTCACCCCCTCTCCTGAAAGGATTGATTCATTATTTACTATCTCTTATGGAATAGTCACCCTAGCTCCACCTGTTGGATATTCACCATGAAACAAGCTTCTCTCCAAGAAGCACATTAGCTAAATTATACTTTCTCCTTCCTCCTCGTTAGGTATGAGCAGACGTAGGTATGATCTTTATTTTCATTTTTCAGAGAAGGAAGCTGAGGTTGGAACATGGAACACTTGCCCACACAGCTGCGACTTGGTAGAACAAGGACTAAGACCCAGGCTCGACCTCTTAACTGTGGTCTTGTACGAGCCCTTACAAACATTTCCTACTGTTTGCAGAAAGTGATTAAGTGATTGTATCAGAATGGCGGCAGAGTGTTCAAGCCAGGAGCTGTAACTTAATTCCTCTGGTCACTTTCCTGGCCAGGCTCTGGGAGTCTCCTCCAAGTTGCAGAGCACAAGTCTGGAAATCAAATGCAGAGGTCAACAAGGTCACATGAAAGAGTGAGGTGCCTGCGGTGAGCACTGGCGAGGAGGGGCCTGGGGAGAGAGAGTCCTGGCCCAGCTAAAAAAGGCTGAGGCAGCGTTCTGGCCTGTCATTACTGTTAAAACTAGGATCCTGCCATTACCATAGCTTCAATATTTTCAGAGGTGAGGGAATCAACTTTGTTGATCATCTTTAAGGTTTCATCACTATCCTCATTTTCATTCCTGGTCCCAAAAAGGAAAGAGGTCACCACTAGCTTAAAATAATGTTGTCTGAACACACACAGCACAAACAAAACACAATGAGGTGCTAGAGTTGCCTCATGGGTTGCTGTATTGCCAACTCTGAACACTGCCATACCTTGGGGACAGCGGGGTCAGGGTGGCAATGACATTCTCCAAGGTAGATCCATAACCCAACACTGCTTCCTAACTATCTTGGCAGCCTTCCTGCATTGCAGGGTCCACTTTGTCACGTGACAGATACTAATAATCTTCACTGTGTGAGTTTGTTGAGAAAAGCGTGAGTGCATCAGAGTACCTAAGCACATCGCAAACCCAGCACAGCCAACACAGTCCTGACTTCCAGCTCCCGCCCCTTGTGTATCTCAGGTTCCCTGTGTCAGAGTGTCCTTATTCTCTTATTGGTCCCTCTGCCAAAAGTACAGAAATCTTCCTGCCCTGTTACAACCAAAAAGGCCCTGCTTCCAGAACTTTCTACTGACCAACGCTCTATCTGACCTAAGGTTGCCACTGGTTTCCTGTGTCAAATCATCATTACACTGCGGCCACGTTGCTTTCTCCGTGGCCTCACCTGGCCTCCTTTATTCTGCTGTCTCTGAGCTTGTGGCCTGCCTCACCTTGCAGAGCAAGGGCCTCACTGGCATTTCCTCACCTTTGCACTACCACTTGGCACATAGCAAGCATACAGTGGACATTCACAGAGTGAATAGATGAATGAATGAATGAATGAATGAATGAATGAATGAATGAATGAATGAATGTGGGCCACTGTCAACTATGAGCTGCAGTACAATAATAGACTTATAGTACTTAGGAGCTGTTTCCTTGGACAGCATAAAGGAGGAAAACTGAGTCCTGGGCTGCTTTCGCAGGGCTTTGGGGTTTGACTGGAATCTCACCGTGAATCAGCACCAAGCCCTGCCTTTGCTCTCTAACCCAGTGCGATATTTTGGCCCAAGAAGTTATTAAGGAGATAGAGATAATGCCTCGAGAGCACAGATAGAATCAGAAAGGCAGAATTACTTTCAGCAGGCACATAGCTCACAAGATCTGCGAAGTCACTGTTCTGGGAGCAGTGAGGAGCTGGAGTGAAAGCAGGACCAAGGTGCAGGGCCAGGGAGGCCTCGGGGCCAGCTCGACCCTCTGATGTGAATAAGATGGGGCTCAGGCTTCAGTCTCCTCCCCTGCTCCTCCTTCTCAGCCTTTGTGCCTCAATTTCTCAGGTTGTTTTAGAGGCTTCTTACTGTCTTTTGCAGTTTGGGGATGTAGAGGTATCATTAACACCCCCGCTGGGTTCTCTTTTGGCCTAAGGAAGAAGTCAGAGTTGTTGCTATTTTGTCATTAATACCATACCTTCTTCAAAACTTGCAAATCTAGTTTTATTGGAGCTTGCTGGGCTAGGATTGAGAATTAAGTGTTTTTCACCTTAATGACCATCTCTCCTCCGACAGTGTCATTGTTTTTTTCTTTTGTTTTGCTTTTGTTTCTGGAGCAGGCTAAGCAAGTGCTCTACCACTGAGCTACATGACTGACTTTAGGCCCTCCATTATATTCTTGGAAAAAAAACCCTTTCGTTTAAAACAGATGCCTTTATTGTTGGAAAAAAAAGGAGTGGCAGGCTTATCTTAAAGAAAAATATTAAGTAATAAGTATGCAAGTGGCAAGTGGATGTGACAATCCCGATATTGATGACAGGTATGAGTGGCTGAAGCTCCACTGATCCTGGCCTGGGCAGTCAAATATGGTGCACTTGAAAGTGACCTCAAGGTGCAACTTGCCAACTCTGGTTTGCTTTCCCTGGACCCCCTCTCTTGGGATCTTTGCCTGAGCCTAGCTACTTCCTGCTCAACCCAGGTCCCTGCCTCTGTGCTTCCCTTGCTCTGTCGCATTCTCCTTCCATGCCCTATATGCACAGTCTGTGTTCTATAAGATGCAAGTCTAATTTAGTTTCTTTTTTTTTTAAATTTTATTTATTTATTTTATTTATTTGTGTGTGTGTGTGTGTGTGTGTGTGTGTGGCCAGCTCAGCCCACCAGGGGGAGGGGCTGGCTGGCATGTGGTGCTGGGGGATTGAACCGTGGTCCCCTTGCTTTGCTAAGCTTGTTCTAAGTAGGTGCTTTAGACCACTGAGCCATCTCACCAGCCCCTAATTTAGTTTCTACCACTGATTTTTCTTAATTCTTTGTTGAGGGCCAGGGAGATGGCTCAGTGGAATAAGCGCTTCCCTGGCAAGCGCAAAGATATGAGTTCAATCCCCGGTTCCGCAAACAAAACAAAACAAAACAAAACAAAACAAAAAAACCCCAAACAAACAAACTTAATTCTTTGTTGATAACTCTTTTATAATAACTAACCTTTCAGCACATTGGATTGGCTAGTAAGATAGGTGATAGGCTATATTTATATTCAAAGTTGCAGCAATTCTGGAAGATCCACCTCCCTTATCCTTATTTTATGAAGTTGGTGAAATTTTCTGCCCAGATTCAACTGGGAGAAGCTATGCTAGATTCTAACCCAATAGCTCCTCCTCCAAAACACAGGAGTTTAACCTCAAGTTTGGTCACCCTTGAGCTCTGGGCAGCCTCACAGTTACTTGGGTCTGTGTCTTCTGAAGCTAGTCCTGCCAGAGTCCTCAAGGCATGTGCGTGACTCATTCTCTAGCCATGGAGAGTCTGTCACCTTCTGGGGATTCTGTAGAACTCTGTATGAACCTCAGGCTAGATTAACCTGCCATTCTCCTGACGGAGTTTCAGGTGGGTGGAGCTGCAAATCTTCACTGAGAACCTGGACAGAGTAGCAAGAAGAAAGCGTGTACACTGATTCCCTCAGGGGAAAGGCTGTAATTTCAGACCTTTGCAAAAATAGGGCTTCCATTTGAGGTGGTGTCCCAGAAGAGTGGAACAAACACAGCTTGGGTTGGGGCCCCTTCATCTTCTCATGGTTTGACCCTAGGCAAGCCTTTCTATCTCATTGAGCCTCAGCTTCTTCTACTGTATAACACAGCACTCCGAGGCTTAAGTGAAACAAAGAAATCACAATGTCTAACACTGACACTGTACCTAGCGGGCCTCCAGATGTCACACCTGGCTATTTGCTCATCCTCTCTGCACCCTCCCTGCCTTCTGCTTGCACGAAACAGGTTTATGTGCACACACTGGGTTTAGTACTCCCTAGCAGTGCAACCTTTGGAAAATTCACTATTATTTTGCTTTGTGGTGATATGAGTTAAATCCTGGGAGAACTGTACCACTGAGCTACATCCCCAGACTGGGCAATTTATTCTTTTTTTTTTTTCCAAAAGGGATTTTTTTTGGGGGGGCGGTTTGTTTTTTGTTTTTTGCAGAACTGGGGATTGAACTCAGGTCCTTGCACTTGCCAGGCAAGCGCTTATTCTACTGAGCTATCTCCCCAGCCCTTGGCAATTCTTAAAATTTCAGTTTCCTAATCTGTGCAACAGGGGTGATAATCCATTTACCCCCAAGGCTTGTTGTGAAGGCTAATGGAATAATAGGAGACTCTTAGAAATTGTACTTGTTCAGTAGAAAATTCACTCTTATGAGATGTGTCTCTATGAAGTCTCATTCCTCAGCCAAATATGAACCAATCAACTTCCCTCTGACTTCACTGCTTATTTTCCCCCTTCTTGTTTACAGGCTCAGATGCATCAAATTCCACAGCAAGTACCAGGTATGAAGATGCAGAGATAGGAACGAAATACACATATAAAGTTGAGCACTTCTAATAGCGAGTAATGTAGGCTGAATTCCAGAACATATGACAAAGACAAGGGAAGCATGTGTAAAATGTAGGATCCACCTGAAGATCTATTTTCAAGTGCTGTTAAGAAAAAATGCTTATAAATTTGGATAATCCAGATTATAATAAAATGGAAAAATTCAATTCAAGTCTTCACATACATATTCTACATTCATGGTGCAGGCCAATAGACACAAAGAAGGAGAAAGACCAGCCTGCATTTCCAATGTAATGAGAAAGACAAGTAGGGGAGGAAATGCACTGCACCTCCTTGGTTCTGGGATGGGAATAGGGCCAGTGTTGTTAAAGGACAAAAGGGGGACAGATCAGGGAAGCTCATTGCCAAAAAAGGCAGTGACCTAGACAACTGAGGAAGAGTGAACATTTCTGGTCAAGCTCTAATTACTGGCTCTATTACCAGGCCTTAGGGACATTATTCAGATTCGCTACTTGCAAGCATGGAAACAAGCTTTCAGAGTCTAAGGCACAAGAACTATGTATTGAAAGGATGCTGACCAACTCACAGGATAAATAGGAAGCCAGAATCAGAAATTGGGGGCATGCTGGGGACCCAGAAAGGCAACACTGCTGGATAGTGTCAACCTTTTTCTGTCTGTTGCTTTGTGAGTCCAAGTCTGGGAGAGATAACTTAATGGCCTAGCCAAGATCACATACGTACCTGAGACTTCAATGCAAGGAGACAGAGGGCTACCCCTTCACCTACAAGGGCAGAGGTAATGCCACAGCTAACAGTGAGAGTGGTGTAAGGATGTACACCTACTACACTTTCGCCCACTGCACGCACAACATTTACAGCTCACTGGACAAATTGACCTTCAGCATCACAGGGAATGATGGCACACATTCCGTCCTGTGTTTAGTAATATTTCATCTCTACCAACCCTGTATTATCAGGTGCTATGAAAAGAGGTGAATAAGATTGGATAGGAAACAATGGATTACAAATGTAGATTCTTTGATGCCAAATCCTTCCATCTAGAAGAAAAAGGCCTACAACAGAGGGAGGCATGGCATGTGAGACAGCTGCAGGTGGAGGAGAGCATCAGGTCTTGGCAGAGGGGTAGTCCCAGGGACAGCCCGTAGCTGGGCCCCACTGATGTTCAGCAAAGGAATAAAAGCCATACCAACAGGGACAGAGAGCCTTGCTTGGCAGCTGACAGTGTAAGCCATTTAGGTTTCAAGCCACTTAGATTCTCTTACCAACTGAATCTGAAGACTTGCCTGGTTGAGACTCCATAAGCTAAGAATGTTGGGCAATACAAGGACAAAGGGCCTCGGCATGTACAGACCTATGGGCCCCTTCAAGATCCTAGGCATGAAGTGGTCTCCTATCTCCCTTCCCAGAAGTCTTCTGGCAGGAGCCCCCCACTGCTTCCTGGCCTGGGGACAGGGAACCTAGTCAGCTCAGTACATGGCCAGGGCAAAAAGGAAGAGAGGAAGAAGAAAGGACAGGGTAGAAGAAATGCATAAGGAAGGGAAAGGACTTTAAGAGGAGGGATGGGAATATCTAACATAGAAAAAGTGAAAGCATTATGAAATGAAAATGGATTCATGAAGATGTGAAATGTTCAGGAGTAGCCAATTACTAGTTGTGCAAACCTGACTCCATTCTACTGCTTAGCCTCTGGGGCAACATTTGCTTCATTTGAAAAATGGGTGAATTTGGGTGTCTCTGTCCGAGAAACTTTCTTTCTTTCTTTTTTTTCTTTCTTTCTTTTTGTGGTACTGGGGATTGAACTCATGACCCTGCGATTGTCAGGAGGGCACTTATTCTATTGAGCTATGTCCCCAGAGCCGCAGAGCATCATTATAAAGATTAAATGGACCTGTACCTTGACTCTGGCTGACTGCTCAAAGATGTTAGCTCTTATGACTAACAAGTAACAAGGCAGAAAGTGAATGACTGAAGAAATGAGTGCAAGAACAAATGAATGAATGAATGAATGAATGATGAGGGAGAGTGGTAGAGAGAGGACAACAGCGAGACTTCACCAGGTACCCCCCATTTCTGGTGACCTGCCAGACCTAGGAACTGTCTGCCCTGCAGACAGAGGAGCTCTCCTCCCTTCCAGGCCAGCCTGCGTGATTTCAGCAGGGAGATAAGATGCCTGGACTGCTTTTTCATCTCCTGTGTCTCCTGTCCCTCCCCCCATTGGCAATTGGGGCCTTCAAAGTCCTTGCTGGCTCCAGATCTGTAGATAATCGTTGACTGTAATCCTACCCGGGGAAAGAAGCTGATAAACTCCAGATGGAGTGTGAGGTCTTCAAACTCACTTTCCCTGGGCAGATAACACTGCCCTGCCTCTCTCTCTTGGAAAGAGGGGCACTGTGGCCACTAGCTGTGGAGTCATGCATTGTAGGAACCAACTCTCTTTTAGTTATTCATTTATTTGCTTTTTTTGAGATGGGGTCTATGCATGTATGTAAGGTTTGCTTTGAATTCACTCTGTAGCCCAGGCGAGTATCAAATTGTTAGTGATCCTGGAGTTCTGGGATTACAGGAAATAATCACCACACATGGTCCAATTCTCTTTTATTAGGAAAACTTTTGAATGTCTTGAGGTGGGGCTAGGTAAAGAAGAAGCATTAAATTTGGAGTTAGAGGCCAGGTGTGGTGTGCACATCTGCAATCCCAGCACTGGGGAGGCTGAGGCAAGAGGATCAAGGTCTTGTGAGCTCAAGACCAGCCTAGGATACAAACTGAGCTCAAGGCCAGCCTAAACTGCATAGTGAGACTCTGTCTCAAAAAGGAAAAAAAAAATTCAGAGCCAGAACATCTGGGATTCCAATTTTAGCTTTATTCTCAATTAAAACAGCAGCATAAACCCCCATGTTCTAGTTGCTGTGAGTATACAGGCGCACATTTGATATGAAAGTCCTAGGGCAGAAGAAGGTTTGGGCTATACCTTTGTACCATGAAGTTCTGGTTGGTGGATTAGGCCTCTCCAGGTGGACCAGGAAACTTCCCCTAGCTTAGAACCACAGAACAGAGACAAACCAGAGCCCTGAATCTGCCCTTAAGAGGCAGCCCTAAATCTTGCCTGGAGACAGAGAGGCCTGGATTAGCTCTTTCATTTACCGGCTTTGTGACGCTGGGCAGGTTGCCAAAGCTCTCTGGGTTTCAGTTTCCTCATCTGGAAAAAGTGTACTAATTCCTAACTAACTAGATGGTAGAAGGTGGAATGAAATAGCAGAGGGGATGAGTTATGATGAGAAAAAGATCCAGAAGTGAGATGTTACTCCTCTGGTCCGGACTGGGGTGGTTTTTCAAAGTGGCTACCCTGGATTAGATGATGCTGGTGAGGTCTTCTCTGGGATTGCATTCGGGAGGACCTCTCACCTATTACTCATTTCTCTACTGCCCTGAGTCACAATCTCCACCTATCAACCAATCTGATCACTGAGTTTCAGGTTCTGCTCAGGTCCAGAGGCCGGACTTCCCAGACTGGGGAGTGGCCAAGGGATGCTGTGTGGGTGCACAGGGCAACAGCAGCCCTGGACACACCCTACAAAGGGAGACAGATCAAGCATGGCCCGGGGGGCCCCCAGGGAGGGGACTTTGACTTAGCACTATCCTTCTTTTGACTAACTCGCTATTCCTTTCATAAACCCATTATGTAAATCCATCCAGATTTAAAATCTGACCTTACCTGCTTCTAAAAGGATTTAGAGTATTTTAAGATTAAAATGAGGAGCAGAATAAGATTTTTAAAGAGACTGTCGGTTGTTCAACCTCATAAAGAGAAAAATGCAATCGAAACTGCAAGAGATGCCTTTTGTACCTATCAGATTGGCTGAGATTTGAAGCTCGATAACACCTTGAGCTGGTGAGTCTGTGGGGAGAGACAGAGGTACTCACCATAGCTCGAGGAAATCAAATACGTGTGTAGCTCCTCTGGAAAGCACTTGGGTTATAGTTGTTAAAGTGAAAATATGCTTTTCTTTAGGCCCAGCAATTCTACCGAATTTATCCTCAGCTGTACCTGCAAACATGGGTAAAGGAATCAGCACAGGAACATGAATTGCACAATGATACATTGAGAAGAATATGGAAATTACCCACGTCCATTGGATACATGAATTGTAGTGTAGCTATCCAAAGAGAAAGTAACATGATCTCACATAGAACAGTATGGATCATACAATTCCCTGTACCTGTGCAAGGGATGTACAAACGTTAGTTGCGTGTATACACAGATTACCTTTGAACTGATCCTAATCATTGCCTCTGGGGAGGGGAACTGAAGACCTGGGGCCCAGAGATAAGGGAGGCCTTAAAATTTATTTGCCCTTTTTATTACATGCAGGCATGAATTATTAAAGACATCTTCCAATAAAAAAGAAAACACCAACAAGTACAATCTCAAAAACAAATGCAAAAGATTGTAAGGAATCCATATGAAAGGAACCACAGACCAATACAGCAAGGCCTGTTTACCTAGACCCTCAACAAAAACTATTTTATTTTTTTTTTTCTTTTATTTGAATTAGGAAGGAAGCAGAGTGAATGCTCTCTGACACTTGGACTGAAGAGATTTATAATACTTGCAATATATTTTGCTGTCAGCTTGCTAATGTAAAGATAAAAATGGCAAACAGGTTGTGCTGCATAGTTTGCATTTTCTGACCTCAGAATGCTTGTGCATGAGTTTGCAGAGATAACATTTCTCCTGAACCAAAAAGCAATAAGCGTCTCCCCATCTCCCAGGACCCTCCTCAGGAATCCACGAAGCCTTATTTTAGGACATCATGCTTATTTCATTCTAGGTGCAAACATGGACCCATCTGTACATCTGTTATTGCAACTTCTGTGTGAATTTGATAAAAAGTGTCTTATTGTTACATAAGACACTTTCAGTGGGCAGAAAGGGATTGTTTAATGGTGCAAAGGACTGGAGTAAATGGATAGATGTTCAATTACCTTGAATGAATCTGCCTCAGTAGCTGAATAGTTTTGAACAAGTCATACAGAATTGTTGAGCCTCAAGAATCTAATCTTTGAAATGTGGCTAAAGATAATAAATGGGACAGTCTCTGAAAGTGGTCTGTGAGTTTCAGTCTCCTCAATTCATTTTCAATTAGAAGACTCGAGCTGTCTTTGACATTGGTAGCATGGAATATTCACACACTTTACATCCTTGTAGTGCTGACCAGAGTAAATTCTTTTGGGTTAGCCACATTCTAAAATGAAGCAACATAGTCGAAAAGGAATAAAGAGTTGATACTGAATGCAACATTCGCTGATGTAGGTGGTAACACCCAATAAGCAGGCAAAATAGCTTCCACAAAGTATTGGAGATACGTGGGTCCTAGAACAACATAAGTGCTTTGGAGCCATTCAGTAAGCATTGGCTTCTCTCCTTTTCTTTAAGACTTGCAAAAGGCTAATTAATCTAAGCCAATGCCACTTACTTACTTTTCTTTTTCTTTTTCTTTTTTTTTTGCGGAACTGGGGATTGAACTCAGACCCTTGTGCTTGCCAAGGAAGCTCTTATTCTATGGAGCCATCTCCCTGGCCCCCCATTTACTTTCATGCATAACTTGATATAGTTAGTTTCCATTGTGGTTACAATAACCACCTTGCCACTGGGTTAGTGGAAAATGCCCAGCCCCATTCACACAAGAGGATGAAGTCTCCCTGGAATCAGTTGGCTAAGCCTGATTACAAGCAGCAACTATGATTTACACAGCACAGAATCATGACATTGTTTTCTAGTTCTTGCCAGTAAAATAGCCATTGAAAACTCAGCTAGATTAAACTATGCCTCGTCGATTGAGTTGAGGTTTTCTGTTCAGGTGCTTTGGGTTCCAGGTTGTCTTGGCCTCAGAGAGTCATGCTGGATTGTGGTGCATTTGGTTGCAAGTAAAGCAAATCTAACTCAAGGCAAAACAAAGTAGGTTTTAGGTACAGTTAACTCAGCAAATGATGGCATTAGAGATATGAGTGCTCTCTGTCTTTGTGGTCTATCATCTTTAGTCCTGGCATTTTCCTCGAGCTGGTAGCAAGATGTTTAAGGTTGTGTGGTAGAACAAAGTCCCACAAGATTTTGTTTCAAAAAAAGGACAGAAAGAGAGAGAGAGAGAGAGAGAGAGAGAGAGACAGAGAGACAGAGAGAGACAGAGAGAGACAGACAGAGACAGAGACAGAGAGAAAGACAGAGGCAGAACAAGATAGGCAAAAAGAGACAGAGATAGAGACAAAAGAGACAGAGGCAGAGAGAGATAGATACAGCAGAGATAGAGAAGTTCCACCTCAACACTGAAGAATAATGAGGAGAGCCGATCACTTTTCTTAACTTCATCTCAGAATGGAGAAACTGCAGAATTTGCTCAGGCTCTTCCCATCCTACTGGTCACAGTTGAGTCACGTGATCACACTCAGGCTTATCATAGCAAAGAGATGAGTTACAAGACTTAGCCCTTGAGTGAGGGGGAGGGCTGACTGTGAGAAAGCAGTCAGTGTTGTCTATTTTGTTGTAATGTGCAGATAAACTTTAAGATCACTGGCCACAGGCTGGAGGTATAGCCCAGTGGTACAGCACTTGCCTAGCATGCATGAAATCTTGTATTCCAACTTTAGAATCACAAAGAAAGATTTCTTTCTATGATCCCTACATCTCTACATTTTTGTTTCCCTCCCCTTGAGTAAAGGTGAGAACTTTGGCTTACTTGCAACAAACAGAAGATGACAAAAGGTGACTATTCATTTTATGATTATGTTTCTTATGTAAGTTCCCCTGTTGGCAGCCAATCCATTCTGGAGACATCCTTCATGGTCACAATTCAAACTATAATGTGAGTGTTGGAAGCAATCTGCGTAGAACTAGATTTGTATCAGCTATAAGATTGGGGAGTTCAAAGTCATTTTAATTTCATTCAGAGAGGTTGATAGACCTCCCTCCTCCAATTAACATAAAGTTTGGCCTAAATTACTAAATATAGCATATTCCCAGGATAGGTTGCTTTCTTAAACCAGTTTGCAAAATATCCACTACTCATTTTCTAAAGAGCGATGTCTCCTAGCTATGGCCCTGCAACACCACTGGCAAACTAGGATCTGTGTCTCACCTGTACAGTGGCTAGGAGAAAGGCATTTGAAATGACATCCTTTCATTCAAGAAAAAAAGTCTTGCAGAAAAAGCCAGCTTCTCTGGAAACAAAACCTGGTTCCTGGACCTTCCTATGTTCCACCACAACATGCTGCCATTGGAGGTTGAATTTCTAGAAAGGAAGAAAAATGTGGCTTTTTTCTGTTCTGAATAGTGACCCAGACACTGATAGGTTCTGTCCCTAGTATGAATTGTTCAAATCATTATTGCGGTCATCTAATATGGCTGATGCCCTTAAGGCAAAGGCCCCTCTCCCCATGCCTACCTCCCCCTTCTTCTCTAACTCAGCCTAGGGCATAATTTACTTCTACCCTTCCCACCGCCTCAGGGAAGACCCCCAATCAGCTCCCTCAGGTATATCTAGACAACCCCTTCAAACTCCACCCCTGTAAAGGCCATAAAAAACCTCAGCCTCCCTTTGTTCAACTGGAGAGAATTTCTTATCGTCCCACATTCTCTCAGTGTCCTCAAAGAAAATAAAGGCCCATGCCCTTTGTCCTTCTGCCTGTTTCTTTGCTGCCCTGGGCACTTGAAAAAGGCCTATCAGACACCAAGCCCAGAAATATAATACAGTGTAATTAAGAATTTACATTTTTTAAAAAATTGTTTAAATCCTTGTGTGAGAACACAGGCTCCAAATTGGTATTTTAGGGGAGGCCAAAGCAGGGCTTATTAAATTATCAATAATTCCAGAATATGTGTGTTGTGTTTTTTATTTTTGTTAATGTTTTTGTTGCATTCTTATTGGTAGAAAAATACATTCTTATTGTTTGAACGTAAATTGTTTCCTCCTCTTGTCCATCCTATCTTCTTTTTTTAAAGGAATATAAAACTATTGATTGATCACAGCTCACCATTATTTACAATAAAGTAAACAATATACATTAGGATAACATTCTGATTACTACAAAGTTGTTTTCCTGGCTTTGGCTGAAAATAGTAACCCAACTACTGAAAAGATTGAGCCTACATGTAAGAAACCAGTTGAGGTGAAGAAAAGGCACGCAGATCAATAGTTTAGATTATAAGTTCATAAGTTTGTCCACTCATTTATTCTAGTTCCTAAATTGTGAACACCTCCAGCCACTCCAGGTTTCTGTGAGTCAAGTCTTAAGACATACATGAATTCTGACTTTTGAGTGCAGATTTAACTTGCTCTGAAGTAATGAGTCTTGAGGAATTTTTAATGTACCCTTGTTAAGTGTTCCTTGGAGAGAATTCAAACAAACCAAGTTTTGACTTGCTGCCTTATTCGGGTGGAGAAGTTATTGACAGAGATAAGAATTCCTTTTTTCTCTTTTTGAGACAAGGTCTCTCTATGCAGTTCAGACTGGCCTGGCACTCACTTTGTAGCCCAGGCTGGTCTTGAACTCCCAAGATCCTCCTGCGTCAGCCTTCCAAGTGCTGGGATTGTAGATGTGCATCATCATGCCTGGCTAGATAGGACTTCCTTTGGTGGTGATGGGGATTTTGGAAGTAAATTGCATTTTTGTGAATAAAGACAGGCACAGATTCTGATATGGCTGCTTTGAAAATATCTACTTTAAACTATCCAATTGATCATAGAACTATCTATTTAACTTACAAGGTTACGGCTTTAGGAAAACTTTGTATTTAATCGGAAATGATTTCTTAGATTGCTCAGAATGATTGCGTCTCAAACATGAGCTTATCACCCATAGTTTTTGTTTTGGAAAGTGTTTAAGAACAGAACAAAACCCACTTATATAAGAATTTTATTTATACACACAAAAACAAAAAACTCAGAATGGTCCTTAAGCATATGAGCTAAAACGTGAGTTCTGATTTGGACTACGGACAATTCCCCCCAACATTTAGAAAAGCAGAGGAAATGTATCAGGCTGCCAAATGCTCTTTTCTGATAAAGGAAACAACTACAAGAAACAATATGAAATGCTTCATGACTTTGGGTGTCATCCTTGCACAGGGGCCATGTTAATCTTAGTATACGCGCGGCTGAAGTGAGCATTCTTCCATTTAATGTCTGCTTGGTAGTTGAATATCCCCAAGATGTTTGAACTACAGTAGTTTTAGAAACTTTCTAACAAGATTTCTAGGTAGGGGACCAGAGACACAGAGAAGTGAAGCCACCGGTGTCAAGACACGTAGCTTTGTTTATAATAAAGTCACCTCAATTCGAAGGCCTTGGGAGGTGCTTCATGACCCTATCATATCATCCTGAATATTTTGGATTATGGTAACCTATATCGGTTTTTGCTATGAAGAAGAGATAGGAAAGCTGGTCTCAGTTCACCATCTCCCAAATAATTGTCTGTTCAGTAGACTGACAGTCGAATCACTGTTTTAAGACTCTAGTTACATCCATTTATTATTTGTTTCTCTCATTGGAGCCTAGATATATTTTTAAGAAAAGACTTCTGCACTTTGCCTAGTACGGACTTAGAATAAAGGCAGAGAAAAGGCCAACAGCAGGACTTATTATACAACAACACGTCAAGTAGACAATAGAACAGCAGCAAAGGCATGAATTAAATCATTGAGTTTTATCATAAAAAACTACTAGCAGGTTTCAAATTCTCGGAGGTTCTTTCGGGAAGTGGCCCATCTTTATGAATCTGGAGGGATGCCACTCAGGGTCAACTATTAAAATCACATTACAGATTAGTTGCCAAGACTCATGAGCAGTAATCCCAGGGTCATGCGTCCTTGGCCTGCTACGGAAACAGGTTTTGTGCAGATGATTCCAGATCACAGAGTATTACAGGCTCGCAGCTCCTTGGCCCTGTGCTGCACAGACTTACCTGCTCCAAATCAGTATAAATGGTGCTCCCTCTTCTGGTTTGCCTTCAGTCAGAATTTCTGTCTTGATCTCAGCTGGAAAGAGACATCAGCAGCTGTGCTTTTGGGCAGCTGTTGCCAGGCTCGAGCTCCAGCTCTGCTGCGTGACGCAACACACATGGGCTAACCTTCCTGGGCTTCAGACCCTCACCTGCTAAGTGGTGATAATGACAGTGCCGTTTCCCTTCACAGCTTCACGTCTGTGGCTTTAGCCAACCCTGAACTGAAAATACTCAGCAAAAAATTGTGTTTATGCTAAACACGGTCAGATATTTTTCCTTGATATTATTTATTTATTTGTTGTATTTTTAGCACAGGGTCTATAGGGTCTCACTATGTAGAACGGACTCAGTGATCTGACTGTGTTTGGCATCCAAAAGCTGGGATTACAGATGCTCACCACCAGGACCAGTCTCAATCGCTGTCTCAGCATCCCCCAGCGGGGATCGAAACCAGCCACATCTGCCTAAGCAGGCACTTTAATCCACTGAGCTATTTGGCTGGTCCTATTATTCTTTAAATAACACGGAATAACATCACTTTATATAGCATTTGCATTGTATTAGACATTTCAAATTACCTAGAAATGATTTAAGTATATAACAGGATTTGTATAGGTCATATATAAGTAGTAAGGTATTTTTTATAAGGGGCTTGAACATTTGTATATTTTGATATTCACTGGAGCTGTGGGACAAACCCTTGGCTGACACCAAGGGACAGCCACAGCTCACACCATCACTGGAAAGATGAAATTAAA
>NW_004524788.1:829202-833380 GCF_000260255.1 Octodon degus
ATTGTGTTGTGGGGATCGAACCCAAGCAACCTGAGCCTGACTGTTTTGTTGAAGCAGCCACTTAAAGAACTGAGCTACCGGGCAGGCCCCCCCTCTTCCAATTTTTGTGACTTTTTGTTTTTTTGGTACAAAAAACTTTCTGATTTCTAAAAGTTAGGGATCATTTACAATTTCATTTGGATGGTTCTGGGGGTCAGTTCCAGAGTCTTAAACATGACAAGCATGTGACTCATCTCCATAGCACATCACCAGGTCTGCGTACAGCTAAGTTTTTATTTTATTTTATTTTTTTGGTAGAACTGGGGATTGAACTCAGACCCATGCACTTGCTAGGGAAGTGCTTAGTCCACTGAGTCATCTCCCCGGCCCCAAGCTAGGTTTTTTAAAAACTCAAGCAGGACACACAAAACTTAATTGTGGGCCAGAAAAAGTCCACGAGCTGACAACTGATAATCTCAGGGGCTGAAGCCAGCTTTTCATTGGAGACTAAAGGAGGATGGGAACTGCTGAAATCACACCATCAGGAGGGCCTAGAAGTCCACTTTTGCTCTGCGGAAATCAGGGAATTTCAAGAAACAGAAAGACAGGGCAATGTTTGCCTCCTGAGCCTCCACTAGGCTTCGTCCTGGGGAGTTGCTGCATGGTCAGGCCCAGGTCCCAGATCCAGCAGGGAGACCAGAAGACCCTCAGGCCAAGGCAAAGCCTAGGGCAGCACTTACTCATCCTCTGCACTGCCACCTTCTCCTTTGATGTCTTGATGTTCCAGTTCTGGCTCCCTGGAAGGCAAGGGCACCAGGCTGCCTGCCCCAGCAGTCTCCTCACACAGCTCTTGGCAGGGGCTTTCAGGGACTTCAAAGGCAGAAAATTGCCCTAGGAGAGCTTCACAAAGGCACCTCACCAATATGAACAGCAGGGAGGGGAGAAAAGAGATCAAAGTGGGACCAACAGTTGAATATGGGGAATAGGACAATGCAGGCCCCTCTCTGCTGAGTGCCAGGCTGTGTACTACCTGGTCAGAATCAGAACCTCATGCACCTCATGAGTTCTCTTCTTGGGCTAGCCAGGGCCCAACAGGAAGGGCCTCTGATCATGGTGCATCTCAACAGGCTTACTCCAGCTGGCCTCTTTCCTCTGTCTTTCTTGGGCCTCCCAGGTCCAGTCCTGCATTGGAGGAAGAGGAACTGCTTGGTTTGGGAGCTGTGGATTGCATGAGCACAGGGCAGCTGGCCAAGAGCTGATAAATCTCTTCCTCTTGGGAGGTGCCAGGCAGCACCTAAAAAGGGGAAGTGATCTGTGGGCGACCTGTTAATGGTTTATTGCCTGGTGCTGAGGCCTGGCACTGCGGCACCAGCTGCAGCCGGGCTGTCTGGAGCATCTTCCCAGGGGCATCTGAGAGCATGAGGTGGGAAATCAAGTTCCCAAGTGCTGGCTGCCAACCACTGCCACAGACGCTGCTGTTGCTGCCCAGAGAAGCCTGCTTTTATTTGTTGTTGTTTTTTTTTTTTTTTTCAAAGCTGCCATGGGCTATGGAGAGGAGCAGAGGCTTAATGACTAGTGCATGGAGGACTGTCTGCTGGGTGGCACAGCACTCAGCTCTAGGTTCTGCTGCATGCTGCTAAAATTGGAGGCTCAGCACTAGAGCCCGTTCTGTCCCAGCTGACCAGCTGATCTCTGCCACGTTTGAAACACAAATGAAAGAGTGGCTTATAAAAGCAACAACTGCCAACAGTGAAATATTCAAGCAGGCTTAAAATGAGAATCTCCTCCCCCTTTCCAATCTCAGTCCCAAGACATAAACAATGTTGAAAGTTTCCTATTTTATAAAACATGCATTCTTTTCCAAATGTTCTAAGAAAATGAACACTTATTAGGGACAGGTTTCATCAGTTTCATTTCTGTGTAATGTATCTTTTCCATAATGATGGGCAACACTTCCTAAAGCACCCTCAGAATAATACCTGAGGAAGGGCTGAGATTTATTCATCAGTTCTTTGTAGAGCATCTTTATGTCTAGTCATTGTATTTTACAATCACTTAGCAATGAACAGGGGTGCAACCCAGGCAGTGGCTTATTTACTTAAGCATATCTCTAGCTTTTTTTTTTTTCCAGATATTTACTCAATAATGCAATGTTTTCTACTACCACTTGTGGAAATGGTTGGTGACCCCCATTTAACAGGGGAGGGAAGAAAAGCTCAGACAAGTAAAGTGTTTTTCCCCAGGTCACAGATCTGGAGTTTTGGACAGCCTTCTGTTTAACAGATGGTAGTTGAACATGCCTACAGTCTTTGCAGGCATAGCACTAGACAATGGAAAAACAAAACAGATGAATCCTGGTGGGAGTGTCCCAGTGGATTTGTATACATGCACATTGTGCTAAGTGTTCTGAAGGAGATGCAGGGTGCTATAAAGCGATACGAAAGGGGGGCTGCATTTCGACTGAGCAGTCAGGAAAGTCCTCCTGGAGAAAGTCACTTCTGAGATGAAATGTGCAAGAGGGGCAGGAGCTTGCAAGGCAGGAATGTAAGTGAGAAGGTTCCAAGTGGAGAGAGAAGTATGTACAAAGATCGCTTTGATGCGCTTTAAAGATTGGATTAAGAACCAGCATGGCGGGAGAGCGGGGATCAAAAGGGAGAGTGGAACGAGGGTAGATCAGTGAGATAGGCAGGGCAGTGGCACACCAGCCCACCACAGAAAGGAATTTGGGTTTGGTTGGAATGCAGTGAAAAGATACTGGCAAGCAGGAGGGAACTGTTAGTTGTTTGGTTTTATGGCCTACATTTAGGACACCCTGCTTGAGCCCAAAATAAAATCAAAGCCTCTAGCAAGGTTTTCATCTTCTGAGTAAAAATAGCAATAACAATACTAAATGTTAACATTTATTGAATGTGTACACTGTGCTTAATACTTTTCATATGTTACCTATTTTAATCATCATAACAATGCTTTGAAGTAAGGACTATTGCTATCATCGCATTTAGAGATTAAATAATTTGCCTAAAATTATCCAGTGAGATTAGTATCTATGTACAATAAAGACCAAGTCCCAAGTCATAGGTATGTCCCATATCCCAGGTCTCAACAAATTTAAGGATAAATACCACCCAAAGTGTGTTTTTTAACCACAGTGAGATTAAATTAAATATTATCAATAATAAGGTATCTAGAAACACTTCCAACTACCTAGAAATTATTATTTATTTTAGGGAAGGGTCTACAGGGTGTTCAGTGTCTCACTACTAGGTTGGACTCATAGTGATCTGACTGTTTACAGCCTCCCAAGAGCTGGGATTACAGGTGCGTGCCACCACACCCAGTCTCAATTACAATCTCAGCAAGCCCTGGGGGTGGGGCCAGCACGGCAGGCTGGGGATCAAATCCCTGGACCCTGCTCTTGCTTACAGGTGTTTTAATCTGCTGAGGTATTTGGCCAGCCCTACAACAAGAGTTTATAGCAAAAATGTTATTTTTGTGTTTGGAAATCAGTCAATATAGTTCATCAAAATGACCTACTGAAGGAGTAAAGGCAAATGACTATTTCAATGGATTTAGAAAATGCAGTTGAAAAAATTTTTACTCATTCCAAATACAGTATCATAGATACCTAGGAATAGAAGTTTACTTCTTCAAATTGCTAAAGGGTTTCTGCAAAAAAGTCATAAATGAATAACAACTTTTAGTTGAAATTATATTTAATCATAAAAGACCAAATTATTTCTCCTTGAGATCTAGAACAGAGATCTGTTGTTCTTGCTCTTACCACTCTGTCAATACTACCTTGGAGAACCTAATAATTTCTTTTTCTACTTCTGTTCAACATCATTCTTCTTTTACACTTATGTTTAACATTATTTTGGAGAACTTTAACCGTTGCAATAAGGCAATAAAAAATTGAGAGGCATGATTTGAAAGAAAGAAATAACTACCTATACTTACAGGTGCTATGATGATTTACATAGAAAATCCACATAAGTCTAAAAAGAAAGAAAAACAGTCATTAGAAATAGTAAGTGAGGGCTGGGGAGATAGCTCATTGGCATAAGCACCTCCCTGGCAAGTGTAAGGTATCGAGTTCTAGCCCCCGTACTGCATGCCATGGTGGTCCCAGAACCAAGTGTGGTGGTGCACATCTGTAATCCCAGGGCTGGGGAGGCTGAGACAAAAGGATCACTATGAGT
>NW_004524788.1:835925-837967 GCF_000260255.1 Octodon degus
TGAGTCCCCTACAGCTCAACATAACAGCATGGCTTTACTTCTTATACTTCGTTTTTATACTTTTCTTCTGGATGGTTAAGAGTTGTAGCTTTTGAGTCTGATATTATTCACTTTAATGAGAAAAAAATAAAACAGCAATGAAACATGACAGTTTCATTAGTATGACAGTTGCAATAATTGATGCATTGGATATTGTTGTCCTCATAGTAGTTAATCAGAGGACAAGTTGTAGCAATATTGTCTAAACAATATTAGTACAAACCTTTCTTCTCATTGAACTAAGAGAAAGTAGCTGTATATCTGCTAAGCTCTGGATAATTTTTTTTTTTACTTTTTTTTCCCAGTATTGGGTATCGAACTCAGGATCTTGCTCTTGCCAGGCAGGCAGTTATTCTACTGAGCTGTCTCCCCAGCACTAGCTCTGGATAACTTACTTTCCATGCTTTTAGTGCTTGCTATAAAGGCACAAGCAATTAGTGAATATAGAGGCAAAGAGACTCCTGAAACGGATTAAGATATTCATAAATAGAACCATACATTTTATCTGGGTAATTTTTTGATAAAGATTCTAATGCAATTCTGCCAGTAAAGTCTTTTCAAGTATAGCTAAATATTCATTTTGGAGAAAAGTAAATACTAACAACTACACCTTACACAAAAATTAATTCAAAGTGAGTTAGACCCAAATGTAAAGCTTGAAACTATAAATGAAACCAAAGGAAAATATTTTTGCAACCCTGGGATAGAAAATATTTTTGCAACTCTGGATAAACAGAACAAAAACAAATAATAACAGAAAATGATAGATTAAATTACACTTAAAACAAGAACTATTAAGAAAGACTTTAAGAGAGTGGAAACATAAGTCACAGATTGGGAAGAAATGCTTGCAACCTCTGTAAGAACAATGACTCAGAATATAAAGCATTCTGACAATAATAATAAGACAACTTAGTGAGAAAATGTGTAAATATTTTAACAGTTATCAAAGGACATGAGGATAGTTCTTAAGGACATGAAAAGATGCTCAACATCATTATTTATCACAAAAATGTAAATTAAATGACAATGATACCACTATATTCTAACCAGAATGGTAAAGTCAGTGGTGTGTTGATAATAATTAGCAACTAGATTAATAGTGTTTTCCAGCTGGAACTGGAAAGAGATGCATACGCTCAGCTTGCACAGACAGAAGTAAGCTATTTCTAGCTTGTCATTGGCTAAAATGTGTAAAACTGTAGCAAGCAATAATGAAAACTTGTAGGATCTCAAGTCTGCATCTTATACAGCAATTAACCACTAAGAAGAATATATGCAGTGTGTTAGTTATTGAAACTGTACTACCGATTTGATTTGAAACTGTCTCATTGCTGTTTATCAATAAAGTTTTTTTTTTAAAAAAAAGAAAAAAAATAATGAAAATTTGGGCAACCAGAGCTGTCAAACACTGTGTGAGGGATACAAGAAGGTAAACCACTTGGCAAAAAAGATCTACAGTGTTTCAAAATTTTAAATACTACCTGCTACAAGACTCAGTTACTCAACTCTTAAGTGCATCTAAATGCAGGAATGATCATAGCAAATTCTAGTTGTGGTAGCCCCAAGTTGGAAACAACTAAATGTCCATCAACAAAAGACCAGATCCTGTGAGAAACTCTTACAGGGGGACATTAACAAGCAATGAAAAGAAATGAAGATTGCTATATTCACTTGTGGATGAATCTGAAACCACTGACTAAAACAAATTTTTTAAAAAGTGCATACGAATCAAGAGTGATAAAACGCATTCATGGTCTTTGGCAAGGAGGAAGAGGGAAGGGTAGACCACACAATGTTATCTATGATGGCAAAGGAAATGTCTGAAATCTTCATTTTGGAGATGGATTCACAGACTTACTACTTATTATATTTGACTCTTGAATGTCTCCCAGAGTCCCTTGTGTTGAAAACTGGGTCCTATTGGGAGGTAATGGGACTTTTTGCTGGTAGATTCTCACGGAAGGAAGTCAGGTCTCTGATCCTGGAAAGAAATACTGGGC
>NW_004524788.1:838437-840367 GCF_000260255.1 Octodon degus
GATCTCAATTATAGATCAACAAAGTTGAAAAATATTTTAAAATGATTCAAAATTCAAAGCTTGGCTGAAGGCTTAAAGATAAGGGAAGTGAGAAAGAATTGGATTTGCTGTTGGCCATGTTCCTTAAGGGATTCCTATAAAGTGTGAGACCTGCTGAAGAACCCCTCAAATCAGATCAGCTGTGCCACATTTCAAAGTTGCTAACAGGAGGTAAGTTAACACTTTAAAGTGGGGCCTGAGGAGTTTTTAACATAGTACTTAGTATTAAAATAATACATAGTACATAGTTCCATAGTTCCAAGGTACATTGCATTTAAATAATAAGATTTGCATTTTCTAAATGTTTTAGCATGTACTAGATGATGTCACCTGTAAGGTGATTTTCCTGGAGTTTCCTAACTAGAAGGCAGTGGAGATAGGGTTTTTGACATTCAGTGCCACTGACAGTCACAGGGACAAAGCCATATCTCCCCTCTACCACTTTCTAGCTGGGTAACTTCCTATAAGTGTCCTTCTATGTGTCAACAGCCTACTGCTATGCAGCCAAGCCTCTTCAGTAGTATGGCTTTAAACAACTGATGTAATTTATTTTGCAATCTGGCCAGGCTTCATGGGGATGGCTAGTCTCTGCTCAGAGTAGGGTCAGCTGGATGCTTTACTGGATCCGACTATGGGGAACCTGTGACCAAATCAGGGGCTGGAGTATTTACTCCATTGTGTAGTTGAGACTAGCCTTGAAATTCCTGTGTTGCCCAGACTGAGCTTAAATTTATGGTCCTCTCACCTCAGCTTCCAGAGTGTTGGGGTTACAGGCATGTACTGCCTCACTTCCTCCACATATAATTTTAATTCCTCCAGAACTTAACTGCTGATAGCCTGGATTTGACCAGAAGACTTACGGAAAGCATAAACAGTCAATACACACACATTTTATAAGTATTATTATTTACAGTGAAAAATATATGAAGTCAATTGAGAAGTCACTTTTCTGTGATAGGCAATTTACCACGGATGCAAGCTGCTCATGCAGAGATCACTGGCATTACCAGGCACGGCATTTTAAGAGACTCCCTAACCTGTGAGCTCACTAGTAGCAACAGCAAGTGGCCACAGCCCTGTTCCAGCAGGACAGCGTTGCCACCATCAGTTCTATGCTGCTATGATTTACATCGTCTCTTTCCCTTTATGTAATTTCTCTTCACTGCAAATGATGCCATCTATGGTCTGCAAGTAGATATACACATTTGAATAAGTTTTGACTTTTTAAAATAGAGTCATCATCTACTACCTTTTATGGTAATAGATCCTAAATTAGGTAGTCACCTATGTATACTTTATACAGTCATAATGTGCTTATATTTTTCTCCTTTTGATATTTATAGACTATAAGGATCTGCAAATATTTTTCAAATTGTCACATATCTCAAAAAAAGCAAAGAAACGCCCAGGTAAGTAGACCCACACAGTTGAAACTGGTGTTGTTCAAGGGCCACCTGTTCTTCCATGCCACCTGGTGGTGACTGGCTCCTGGCGCTCTGACAGTGGGAAGCAAAGGTGGTCGCTTGTTCATAGTCGTCTCTCACCGGACTACTTTGCAGGTCTTTGCTGTGTCTCAAGAATGAGTGTTAAGAAGAGCCAGGAGAAGCTGTAGCAGCTCCTTACAGGACCTACCCTTGGGAGCCATGGAGTGTGACCTTGTTTTCTGACCAGTTTTCTCCTTGAGGCCCCTCTTCTTGCATTACTCTCTCGCTTTTCTTTCTTTCTTTTATTTTATTTTTTTTGACATCAGTTATTTTTATTTTAAAATAAAAGAAATAAAAACAAAGGAACAAAATCTCAAAACAAGATCTTAGGAGAGTAACAATGGTTAGTACATTGTGTATTGTTACTGCCAAAGTAGTTTCTCATATTACAAGATATAGGCAAGAAA
>NW_004524788.1:844202-846638 GCF_000260255.1 Octodon degus
TTCTTCTTGCATTACTCTCTTCCAGCATGCTGGTCACTGTGTTCCTCTGACACTGTGTTCTTGTACCATGTGATTTTTTTTAACCCAACCCCTTCCCAGGCCCCACAGATCTTCATCAAGTTGTTTCCTACCCTGAAAACATCAACTGCCTTCACCTCAGTAGAGCTTGTCGCCTCCTTCTTCCCTCCCCCTGCAGCTCTTGCCAGCACTGTCCTATGGAGCTTTCTGCAGTGACGGAGATAGACTTGGTTCATGCTGTTCAGTACAGTGGCTGTAGTGGGTTGTTCACTGGTGGTCAACTTCTTACACCCAGCCAAATTGAATTAGTGTGGTGCTGGGTGTGAGGGGCCCACCTAAGGATTGTTGCCAGGAGTATAAGAGGCAGAACTGGAGTAGAGCTGGGAGACACTGTTAAAGATGCTGTTTGGAGAAGCTGTTGGAAGCTGCTAGTTTTCTTGGGCTATTCTGTTGAAGGACCTTGTCATGATGGATTTCCTGATGAACTTGGCTGTTCTTGTTGCGGGAGGAGCTTGGGACCTTTGTTGTTGCTGAGAATGTCTGTGGTTCATTTGAGGCGAGCTCTGCTCCTCATCTTGAGTGTCACTTCCTGTCATCTGAGGAGAAGATGGTACCTCAGCCTTGTAGAGAAGCTTGTCACACTGGCTTTCTATTTTCTTTCTTTCTTTCTTTTTTGGCGGAACCAGGGATTGAACTCAGGGCCTTGAGCTTGCCGGGCAAATGCTTATTCTACTGAGCCATCTCCTCGGCTCCCACATTGGCTTTGCTGATGGGAACTCAGCCTGCCTCATCTCTGAAGGAGCTCAGGACCTTACTGATACTGAGAATGGCTGTGGTATTTTTGGCAGAAGCTCTGGTACTTACCTTGAACATTGCTTCCTAGCTCCAGTTCAGATCCTACAGCCTGCTAGAACAAATCCTTCATTCCACTTGCATAGATGTTCTAGCTTCTACCACTGACCTTTGGGCCATTACAGCACAGATCTTAGAAACTGACCTGCATGAGATGTTGTTGTGTGTTCTAGGTCTTCAAATGGACTTTTGAGAGGCATTGTTATGGGATCTAGGTCTTCAGCTGGATTAATGCAGGGTATTAGGATCCAGGCCCTCAGCTGGATTCTTTGGTCTTTAGTGTGTGAACAGATTTCCCACCCTCTATATGATTCTTTGGGTGATTATAAAACAATCTTATAAAAAATGCCCTGTGTTGTATTGTTTCCCTTGTAAAAAACCCTAATTATGATAATGGCACTATCCTCAAGGATAAGGAATACTTAAAATGTGGTGTGTGTGACTTCAGACCTACATGTTAAGTAGTGTTCATCAAAATTGAAAATTAATTTTATACAGATAAGTGAATCTAGCTGATTGTTACAATGTTAGAAAGCTCAGTTCTGTCCTATTATCATATTTTGTTTTCTTAGGGGCTGGGGAGATAGCTTAGTAGAATATGCACTTGCCTGACAAGTGCAAGGACCTGAGTTCAATCCCCAGTTCCACCAAAAAAAAATGTTTTTTTCATAGCACTTATTCTTAAAAATTGCCCCATTTATTTAAAAAATTGTAGTGTGATAAAGACACTTGCCATGAGATCTGCTTTTTTATTTTTTTACTCATGTTAGGTGTACATTGCAGTACTACTATTCATATATAGTAAATTTATTTTTATATTCAGGTTTTTGTGTGAATGAATTCAGTTTAATAGAAAATTATAAGAACATTAGAATGAATCTTCACTGGGGCCGGGGAGATAGCTCAGTAGAATAAGCATTTGCCTGGCAAGTGCAAGGGCCTGAGTTCAATCCCCAGTTCCGCAAAAAATAAATAAATAAATAATGAATGAATGAATCTTCATCTATCCCTTTCTAGATTAACTTTTAATATTTTCTCAAGTGTGACTTATTTTCAGTCAAGATGAGCAGGATCAGGAGATCAATTGTACAACATGATAGCCATAGTTAAAAACAATATACTACAGGGGCTGGTGAAATAGCTCAACGGACCCTGCTTAGGCAAGCTTAGGCAAGTTCAGGGACCGCGGTTCCATCCCTGGCAACACATGCAGTGCCAGCCCTGCCCCCAGGGCCAGCTAAGCCTCCAGAGTCAGGACATAGTGGCACATGCCTGTAATCCCAGTGCTGGTAAGGCTGAAAGCAGGAGGATCACCATGAGTTCAACCTTCAGAGTGAGACCCTGTAACAAGCAAATACATTTAAATAAAAAAGAAAGAAAAATTAAAATAAATACGATATACTACATACAGGGAAATCACCCGAAAAGGAGATTTTAAGTGTTCTTGCCACAAAAATGATACACTATGAGTTAGCGAATATACTAGTTAGCTTGATTTGGTCATTCTACAATGTATGCATATATCAAGATATGATCTGTATACCATATATATATATATATATATAT
>NW_004524788.1:846738-862366 GCF_000260255.1 Octodon degus
AATGAAAACACACAAAAATAATGTGCCTTAGCTTTATGTAGGCATATAGAATTATTTTAGAGAGAAAAAGGGCTAAACCATTTGAATCAGTTGCAGATTTGGGCTATGGAGTTAAATCTTCTATAATTTTTTTCTGTCTGTGCTTTGTAACTTAATAGTGGTGGACCATGACAACGCAATTCTCACCAATTCTGAGTTTCATCATTATCAAAAAGGGATGCTACTAATGCAGCTAGATGCTTGGCTGTTAGATGGAGCAACAAAAAGAACATATTGTGCTTAGCCTGGAACATGGTGAATGGCAAAAAAGGAGCTATTATTAACATACAGCTGTTCTGTAGTATTCATGAATAATTGGTTTGAGGATCTCTCCTTAGATAGCAAAATCCATGATGCTCAAGTCCCTTGTGTAAAATGTGTGCTTTTTGCATATAATTTGTGAATATTCTCTCATACACTTTAAATTATTTCAGATTATGTGTAATATGAAATAATATCTAAATTCTAGAGAAATACTTACTCGACTGTATTGTTTAGAGAATAAGAACAAGAGGAAAAGGACTGTGTATTTCCAGTATAGATTACTTTTTTCTATTTGTTAGATTTATGGTGGATTGAATTCATTTATGTGAAACCCATGGACACAGAAGACTATCTGTAAGCATTTTTTTAACCTTGTTTTTTCAGCAGCTCTGTGAAGTATTTCTATTGATTGATGAAGAAACTGAAGTTCCAGGTGGTTAAGCAAATACACATGGCTTCCTAGGTAGACAGACAATGAGGAAGTCCAGCTAGGAAATAATGGAAGATTTTCCAGGTATAGCAGAGGATGAGGGCTGGAGTTCAGAGATGCTGAAGGCAAGAAGAGCTCTTTCTGACTCTGTTCTGTGGTTTCTTGCACCGGTTTAAGGAGAGGGAAGAGATTGCCTTTTGTACAATGGGGAAATGACTACTGCCTAGCAAAAGGAGTGAGTGTTTCACTCTTGTGACTTGTCACTGACTGGAAGACCATATCTGATGCCAAAGGCAGCATGTAGTGCTTAAAAATATAAACTTGAGTTGAGTCTTGGTCTGAATCCTGAGTGAGAGATGTTTGGTAAATTACCTAACCTCTTATGTTTTGATTCCTTCGTCTGTTACACTTGAGGATATTTGCCCTGGCTCTTTCCCCTGCTTACAGTGCTGTCTCCCCACACTTACACTGTTAACCCCTACTCTCTTTTACAACTTCATGTACTTTGGACTCTATGTGACAACTTCACTTAAAAACGAGATCCACCCCTGCCGTCCCACCCATTTTTCATTGCTCTACATTTCCTCTTGTGTCTGTCACCACCCAGCATCACATCATTCACTTACTGAACTGTGTTGTTTGCTGTCCTCCTTAGAATGTTATCTCCACCAGAGTAGTTTTTTAGTTTGTTACTTCTGAATTTATGACACTGAGAAACGTGCCCGTATGTAGCAGTAGCTGGGTGCTGTCACTGTAAATAAACCACACCACCATGCTAAATCTGTGGGCCACACTCAAAACAAGCAATGTTATCCAATTCTGATATTCAACTCCCTTTGGAATTTGGTCACAGTTTAAATATCAAATTCCCACTATTTTTACTTCTAGCCTAAGGCCTCCAAATACCTGAAGGACTTCCTTCTGCTGTATTTTAGTTCCTTCTCTGCCATTGGAGATGCTAGGGCACAGACTATAGAAATGCAGAATCTGGAGCCCCAACCAGACCAGAGGAATCAAAACTTGCATTGTTCAAGGTTCCTCGACACTCATGTGCACATTCAAGGGAGAAAAGCCAATTTAAATGACTTCCTTTTCTAGAATCTCTTGCTTTTCTACCTGCCAAACTGTCATTCACACCTTTTCTGCCCCCTACCTTCTGATTCCTGTTAGAGGCTCTTTTCCTTGTAGACTTCATCCCTGCAAACAAGCACACTCTCTGAAAAATCCTTCTTAGCTCTTTGCTTCTGTGGCTCTGAAGGAATGTACCACATTCCTTTGTCTTTTCTTAATGATATCTGTGGACACATCTTATCTCTGTGAGCGCCTTTTCATCCAGTGGTAAGCTTTTTGAAGGCAGGACCTTATCCTATTGGCCCCATTGCTTTCACTTATTTGACTTAAATAAGATCTGCCTTAGGAGCAAATGAATTATTTCTTGCTGTCTCTATCATTTAGTTCTAAAAATGGTTAGCATTCACTGCCATCAGGCATTCTTCAGTCTTAAACTATACATCTAAGCACAAGACCATTTGGCTTAGTTTATACACAAGCACTTTTCTTTTTTCTTCATCAAATATTGAGAAAGATCTGGATGGCAGTTCCCAAATACCATGCCCAACAGGGACGTAGATATGAATGAGACAAAATTCTTGTAAATTCCCAGGATGTACCATCACGGGAAAGGACAGATGCCCTCTATTCCCCTACCATGGACACATAAATGGGACATCCTTGTAATTAGTGGAAAACAATTAAAATATTGAGTCAAGAATGAAAATATCTAGCATACAAAACTGCAAAAATATAGTATGCATTCTTTAAAGACTTTGAAACATACAGACAATTGCTAGAGGGAGAGATCTCTAGGGAGCAAGGAGAACAAAATATATTGTAGAAAATATCATTTGATACTGATTATGCTTCAAATATACATATGTTGGTAATTACTGAGTACAGAAAAGATTGAAAGAGCATCCAACTAATTAATGGCGATGGTCAGAAGGACACTGTGGCACTATCTGTAATGTTTGTTCCATTTTGTTTTTAAAAACTTTTTTTTTCTAGTACTAGGGATGGAATTTGGGACCCTGCACATGCCCCAGCTGTAACGTTCATTCCTAATATGGAAATACAGGGATGTACTATTTGTGCCATTACAGAATTCAGAACAATTTTATTCCACAACAATACTAAATTAATTCATATTAAAATAATAAAGTAGAGCAAGATCAATTAAGTTGCCAGAGCTGGAAATGGGGAGATCTTGGGTCTTTTGAAACTACTTCTTGCTTCTCAGCTATGACTGTTCCCATTTTAGGGATGACTTGACTGAGACAGGCTGAGGCTTTTGGGATGCGGTTAGAGTCCACAGTTGCTAGGCAGGCTAGGTTGGCCTCAGCACAGAGCTTCACACTAAATGTGGTGCATCCCCCAGTGAAGGAAAAGGCAGAAAAGCGTCTCCTACTGCTCTTCAAGGTGAGGTGTGGCCATCCTTATGGGTCCTAAAGTGCTCAAATCTGATCTGCATTAATCCTTTTTTAATGAAAGCGTCTTTCCTGGATTCCAAGACTCCCTTCCCCGAGGCAATGAGGATGCGGCAGTTCTCTCTCCCTGGAGGATAAACAGTTGCCCATCATTGCTTTCCTTTGAGTGTTTCTTGCAAACTTCTGTAGCTTTCTCACCATCTACACTGTTGCTTTACAAGGGGAGCTCTATAAACTGAACCCCACCCAGTATTATTAGCTATAGCCCAGACATTTAGATAGCACTCAAATGTTCAGCTTCCTCCTAACCCCCATCGCAGTTACCACAGAAGTCAGCTGGACTAACTCGATCTGCGCAGATCTGGTGTAGCTTCACTATTGGAGGATCCTGGCACTGTCTTTTTTATATACATAATTTGTGCATACCTTAAAGAAAGTGAGAAGAATAATTTCATTGGGAAGATAAGCACAACAGATAAAATTAAACATTAATAAAATAAAAAATAAAACCTTGGACTTCATCATAGTCTATATTCTCGTTTAAAATAAAAACATTTCCTGAAAAAAAAAATCTTTCTGGAAGAAAGGACAAAAATGAAGGAAAAACCAGATAATGCACGTAGAGCACTTTTCAGGATGACTGGAACATGGTTGATACTGGGGAAGGGAGTTAGAGATCAATGAAGCATGGTCTGCCAAGGTGCCCTGTATATACACTAAAAGGAAATAAAATAAATGGAACAGAGAAGGCTACTTGTTCTCCAAATAAGAACATGAAGCCCTGGAAGAAATGACGAATCATCAGAATGTCAGAAAAGCCTGAACGTGTAAATCAACTCCATGCTGCACGCTTCTTGTCAAGAGTGAGTGCTGCAGACATAGCAGCAATAGATTTGGAAACAGCATCTCTAATTTTGTCTGGCCAAATTTGCCAAGCATAACAGGTTATGAGCTCGTATGGGTGTTCCCAAGTAATTATACTTAATTGTTTGTGCAAATCAGGGAATCTATCAGCTACAAGCCCAATTAATTAAATGCAGACACACAAGTCAGATGGGGAAGGAAGAGGGAGGGCTGGATTCATTGCAAAATCAGCCTATGTTATTTTACTTCATTTTGAAAAGCCACAAGGAGAGCACACCTAGTAACAGTAGCTCTATGGAACAGTCCATTAGAACCCGAGAAGGTAAGGAGAAAACTGGCTGAAGTGACTTGAAAATCAAGGTATCCGAAGTTTAAGGTTGTGCTAATACAAAGGGAGAGAAATATTTGGACTTTATCTTGGAGACCTCATATCTCGTTCGATGGGGTAGAGGGAAAAGAGGACTTATTTTTTAGAACTGGCTCTCCCACACTTCTGCCATGCATGGACAGTTTTACAGCTTTGCAATCTTCAAGTGCCACTTGGCTTACTGCTTTCATTTTTCCTCTAAATTGGTAAATTGGTAAGGTGATCTCCAAAAGTACAGTGTCCTTTTACTAGAATGCCAGTTTTCTAGCTGGATATTTGTCACCTCTACACCAGCATCGTCTCTCAGATCTACCTGCCCATTTTTCTCAAAAGTGAGTTCCCAGTCTCTTAAAAAAGTCACCATTTCTCTTTGCTACTATCTAGCTGCCCTCTTCCCTTTCTAGTCATGCATCCTAATGTCTTTTTTTAATTTATTTTTTATTTTATTTATTTATTTATTTATTTATTTGCATCCTAATGTCTTAATACCATCTTAGAATTAGTATTCACAAAATGCTTTATTCTACATACATTTTCTGCTATAGTGTCCTCCTCATTCAAATCAGTTGTCCCACCAGAGGCAGGAGAAAGACTGCTATTGGAAAACTGTCCATAGTGATACCATGTTTTTCAAAATCTATACCTTGGGCCATCTTCATAGGTTTCCAGCTAAGCTGGCACAGACTATTTTGTCAAGTTGGATCACCTAGCATTTGCTGGGCAGGCTCAGCTCTATAATCACCTTCATAAGCTATGCAGATTGTCTATATGAATTTTTCTGATTAATTCTGTGCTCTGTCTCAAAACTAGCATTAAACCATCTTCCTCAGAGGCCTGCCTATGGGTTAGTAGTCGATATGCATGCAGGGTTTTGAGATTTGAGGTGCAAGAGAGAAATTTCTCAGGATTATTAGACCAGGACCATAAGCCCAGTGTCTCCGTGGATGCCAGGCAGTGCCAGCAGAGAAGATGGAGTCAGGGAGACTTTGAAATATCTGCGAGCAGGAGGTGATGCTCAGCCAAGGACCATGACAGAATAAAGATGACTCTTGTGACTCATTTTCATCTGCTGTGTCCCCATCCCACCCCACAGATTCTTCCCCTAGTTCTAGAATGAGTTGGCTTAGAACCCACCTCTGTCTCAGAAATCCAGGGAAGAGATGACAGCTATGCCAAGATGTAAGGGATTAATTAAGTCATGCACCAGAAGGAAAGACAACTTTATGATTCAAGCTCAAACAATGACACCACAGGATCTGGGAGTGCTTGTCACCTCACTTTGCTGTTTGTTTTAACAAGCGTTCTCTTCTGGAACCAGTGTCTCTTGTTGATGGTAGTTGGGATCTACCTGAGGCATGCTACCAGCTGCTCCCTGCTCAAAATGCCACCTGATTATGGCCGGGCTGGAAGGTACCAGGTTTCTTGCAAGCAATAAACTCTGACGCCCAGTATTTTTTGGATATTTGCACTGTACCCACCATCTCCTGCTAATGGAGGCTTGAAGGTGCTCAGTGCTTTTTAAAAACTTTGCCTCTCTGAAGGCCTTAGAGTCTATGTCTATTCTTCACATGCAAAAGATAATCCAGTAGCCTTGTGGTACTTCCAGCTATACAGAGGAGGTCAACCACAGGATACCTTCAACCAATCTCTACCCTCAGAAGTTTTTGGTTAAATTTGATATGCTGAAATGTACATAGTGTAGAAAGGGAATAAAATGAACTGTCTGAGAAAGTTCTCACTGTGAAGTTCTACTTCTTCCACTAATAGTATTTTGATAATAGTAATAACTATTAAATATCTTGAGCTTCTGCTATGCATGGATGCTTTCTGTATATATCTCAGTTCATTCTCAGAAGAACCTGAAAAATAGAATTACTGTTAGCTCCTATAAGAAAATTGAGACAAGAACCCAAGTCATCATGGTTGGAAAGTGATAGGGCAATGTTATTTGCAACAGAGTCAATTATTTTTAGGGAGATCTACTATCCTAGTTTGCTTAGAACTGAAGGGTTTCTCAAAATATAGGACTTTTATTGCTAAAATTGGAACATGTTGGTCATGATAAGTATATTTTGTATAAATTTTACAACAAAGACTTGGTTAGTCTGCAGATATTTTGTTCATCTAAAGTTTCTTTTTTTGCTTTTTGGTGGTACTAGGAGTTGAACTAGGTACAAGGGCCTTAGTACTGAGCTACAACCCTAGCCCCTTTTTTAGTATGAGACACAGTCTCACTAAATTGCTGTGTTTCCCAGGATAGACTAGAACTTGTGGTTTCCCTGCCTCAGCCTGGTGCTGGCATTACAACATACCAAGTTTTATTAATCATAGCTTTGAGTTTTCTTCAAAATTTCAATTTTTTGTCTCAACTTTTCTGAGTATAGATGTGTTAAAAAGTTAATTTGTATAAGCACTATTCTCCTGATAATATTCACTATGAGGATTTTTTAAAAAAAGACTTGTAATTATATTTTGATCAATGAACAATGCAATCATGTGCAATTCTCATCAATAATTATAGGATTTTTTACTGCTAAGCTTATTATAAATTAGATTCTTCCATAAATTTGTTGTTACTTTGCAACATCGTTGACAGTGTACAGAGCATACCTCATGGTCAAAGAAGCACAATTAAGCTCACCTGCAATTGAAATGCTAGACTGAAATGGTGGAGAAAAAGTGTCTTACTTTGTAAAGAGGAAGTCCTTATGCACTTGAAGTGTTTTAGTCTTTCTGAAAGTTAACAAATACCATACATTTCCTACTTTGTGTCTAATGCTCTGAGAGATGTTAGAATTCAGTGGCTAGCAGAATAATTCTGGCCCTCATAGTCTGGCAAAGTACATTCTAATAAAAAATTACATACTTATTTGATCTGGTAATGATGCAGACCACACAAGATCCTTATGAAGACCACCAGGGCATCTGGAGGGGGGCACTTGGTAAAACCAAGCAAAGACCAAGAACCCAGGAAGATAAAGCCAGATCTCTGTGTCTGAGCCTGGGGTTGGGCCTTGCAATACATATTTTGGGACTTTGGGCTAAGATAAGGGAAAGCAAGGCCCTTCCTGCTCCTTACAGGTTGTTAAAGAATTGTGAAGCAGTGGGAATAATTGTAGAATTGTTAGAAAGGGACCTGGGATGGGGAGAGGAGCTAAGAAGACAAGACATGACTGAGAACCCAAACCTACTTGACATTATCACTAATTAGAACAGTGTGCCTTGTCTCAGACCTTCCAGAAAGTGCCTCTGGTGCTACCATTCCTGGGGCAGTAGATCCTCACTCAAAGAGAGTATATATTAGTGTTTTTAAAAAAAAAATTATTTGCATTTATTTTAGGCTTAATTTATTCCCTTACCACAAGTTTTTGTTTCTTCAGTATATTCTGGGATATTTTTTTCTTCTGTTCAACTTCCTCCTCTGGTTTAGGAACAATTTTTTCCTTTTCAGTTAGGATCATCTCAATATGGCAAGGGGAGCTCATGGATGGGTTAATCTGGCCATGATCTCTGTAAGTATGGCGGCGTGCATCTTGGGTGCTTTGTTCACCTGGATGTGTTCAATAACCAGAGAATCTACATCTAAACCCTTAAGTCCAGTATTATTCTCTGCATTTTTAAGCACGTGAAGCAAAAATTCAGCACTCTTTTTGGGCCACTAACCCTTCATTCAGCCCCAGTTTGGCCTGGTACACCTACCAACTCCACCATTGTAATGCCGGAATGGCACACATTGCTGCTTTAGTGTGACATCCTTCAGATACTTGGTGGCCTTTAGGATGTGCACACCCTTGATGGCCTGTGCAGTTTCACGTGTGTTCTTAAAGTTTATCCACAGATTTGAGCCTCTTGATTTGCATGATTTTGAGGGGTTTTGTGGGTCAAGAGAGTAGCAAACCATTTTCAAGCAACTCTAGTTTTGAGTTTCAACAAACCCCACTCTTTCGACCATTCTTCAGACTTTCTTTCTCGCCCCTTAAGTGTACATATTCCAGCACTAGATAGATGAATGAATATAGTGTTTTGCCTGTCCTTCTTGATCAACAGAGAAGAAGTAGCTTCTCTCCATGGTTTTCTTAATGTTTATTATGACGTAGAAGGACAACATGGTTGACTGACTAGAAAATAAACCACTTAGGAATAGATTTATTAGCATCAAGCATTGTTTAGGGCAACTGGGTTTATATTGATGTTTTCATTCATAATGGCCATAATAGAAGGTTTCTAAGAAGCTTAATTATTATTGGTTTCATTAATAACTAACTGTAGGCATGACTCTGTTGGGATTGTGATCAATTCAAATAAAATAACTTTGCTAGTGGAGAAGAGATGTTTTTCTGGTCACTGACATATGGTCAACAACACAGAAACAAAACACCAACTAGGAAACAAGTACAGATGCTGAGGAATCACACTGCTTCCTGGATCCTGTTTTGAGACTGTACTGGCAAGACTGCCCTCTGTTGTTTCTCAGTTACTTTGTCATTTCCTACTCTGATTTTGAAGGATGGCCTGGATTTCTGATAAGAAAACTTCTAGTGGACCCAGACCAAGACAGTTCAGAGCCAGGGAGATGGCTCAATAGAATAAATGCCTGCCTGGCAAGGTCCTGAGTTGAATCCTCAGTACTGAAAAAAAAAAAAAAAAAAAAAAAAGGAATTTCAAAAACATTTAAGACAATTCAGGAAACTCACTTTACAATCCATGTGATATCAAATTGTAATATGCTGTATGTCAGGGTCCCCTTCTTTTTCAATGCATTTATAAAAGTTAATTTATTTTTAACTAAGTGCTTTCTGTAGAAGCACTTGACTAGGAACTATCAAAGCAGAATAGCTTTAAAAGTTGAACTCATTTGAGGACCTTCAGGTAACCCCAGAACTCTACTGGATCGAACTACAAACTAAATACAGACTGATGGGCTCTTTCCTTTCTATTCAGAGGGCTGATTTTAATGCTTAATCAACACTATGATGAACATGCTTCTATCAGCACTTAGAAACTCCTGACGTTCTCTCTGTAGAGATCTGCATAAGACATGTTTTCACTAGTATTTGCCCCTTTGCTCAGCAAGTTAACAGACACAACTTTGTTTGCTTCCTTATGATTTTTTGCTGTTTTATTTGTGGTTGTCTGCTCCACGATATTTGATTTATTCTATAGTATAAAGAATAGAGGTCCCACTGAGATTGCTGACCTAGTCCTGCTCACCATGCACTGAGTGCCTGAAATGGAATATGCCAAGTTCTCCCATGCTCAGGCCTGCTCCTCTGGCCCTGCACTGGGGTTAGGAGTGGCTTAGTTCTGAGTGTATGGTTGCTTTCACTGCCTTCATGCTGAGGTCCCCTTGCTGGAGCTGGATGGTCTGCACTACCACACTACTGATTTGGCTGGATATTCTAACCAGTGATGCCTGCTAGACTTAGTTTTCACTCTGAAGTGTTTCTGCAAGTCCTCTTAGTCTTGACTTGTCTATGTTTCATTTGGAAAAGAGAATCCAAGATTCATTCCTTGACTCACTTAAGTCTGTCTTTTGCTGAGGAAGAAATCCCTTCTTTATCTGTTGCATTGTTAAGCCTGGGAACCCCCAAGCTAAAAAATGGCCTCCCAAACCTACATAAACTATTCTAATTCTATGATGGTAGGTGTTTTCAGATGGTTGCAAGCTGTATTAGTGTATCATGCTCTAGGAATAGCTAGCTGGCTCACACGGGTGAAAACAAATGAATCAATTATAAATTCTAGGGAGCCCTTAGGTTAACTGGCTTGCAGACTTGAAAGCATTTATATAAATTTAAAAGAAAATCCTCTGGCTTGCCCTGCTGGCCCTGCCCCGGGGGTACACTGAGCCGACAATTGAGACTGGGTGTGGTGGCGCATACCTGTAATCCCAGCACTTGGGAGGCTGTAAACAGGAGAATGGATCACTGTGAGTCCAACCTATGCAGTGAGACCCTGTACACCCTGTCTTAAATACAAAATAAATAAATAAATAAATAAAGTTTAAAAAAGAATTCAATAATTTCTAAAAGGTCAAGCACTTTTATTAAATCTTCTGGCTTTTTTAAGAAATATTGTTTGCTTGTTTAGTACTGGGAGTCAGACTGAGGGCCTGCCTGGCCATGTGAGGTACTCAGTCTGACTCCCAGTACTAAACAAGCAGGCCCTGTACTGCTAAGCTATATCCCTGGCTCAAGAAATATTTGATTTTGAGCTTTTCTCTCTTAAAAGAAATGATAAACTATGAATTAATAATTTTGTTTACTGAGTTACATAGTACAGTGAGATGCAGTTCATTCAATACTTTTAAATACTTTGGAGGATAAATAACATAAAATAGGAGGCTCTTATAATCAATAGTATATTTATAATTAGGAAATATTTGAAAATTAACTTATTTTAATACCCTTTGTCAGATTTCAAGAGTATGAGAATAATGTTAGCATAATATTTTACTTTACGCTAGACAATTTATATAATCTGGATTTCCTAAATTTCCTGGGCTTTTCTTAAGATAGCATGACTTCCATAAATGTTTAAAATTATTAAAATATAAACATTGTATATATGTAAAATTAGACTGAATAATAGCAACTTGTATCTTTTTTTTTCTTTTGCAAAACCAGGGATTGAACTCAGGCCCTTGAGCTTGCCAGGCAAGCGCTTATTCTACTGAGCTATCTCCCCAGCTCCCTCATGTATCTTCTTTAAAAGGATATTTTTGGATATCCTTATAACTTCAGTCATGCCACGAATTATGATAATTCACTCTAATTGAATTAGAGTAATTAAATAATTATGCTAGTTAAACTATATGTAAGTTCTAAACTATTTTTTCCGATATTCTTTTTTTTTTCTTTCTGTATTTGGTACAGGGTCTCACTACACAGCTCAGACTTGTAGTGCTCCTCCTCTTTGCAGCCTCCCCAATGCTGGGATTACAGGTGTCCACCATCACACCTATTCTCTGGTAGGCTCCTTGCCTAGGGGCAGGGCTGGTACTACATGTGGTGCCAGGGATCAAACCTTGGTCTGTATGCTTGCCTAAGCAGGCACTTAGTCCACTGAGCTCTCTTGGTGGCCCCTGAGATATCTCACCAGCCACTGATACTTTTAAAGTAGTAAGTGTTTCTATTATTTTTAAGGATAACTTGAATTTTTAATTTGTAAGATCTCTAACTGATCTTGAAACCTTGAAAATCAACACTGAATAATTTTTATTCCAATTATTATGAGACACAAGTTATTATATTTATTAATATCCTATTGCTGCTGTAACACATTACCACAAATTCAGTGGCTTAAGCAACCAAATTTAATCTCATACTGCCTTAACATCAGATCCATAAGTCTAAAACCAGAAGTTTAAAATCAAGATGTCAGGCTGGGGCATGGTGGTGCACGCCTGTAACCCCAGCACTGGGGAAGTTGAAAACAGGAGGATCTCTACGAATCTGAGCTGCATAGTGAGACCTTGTACCAAATACATAAAAATCAAGATATCTGCATTCCTTCCAGAGACTTTAGAGGAGAAAACACTTCCTTGATCTCCAGAGGCTGCCTGCATATTTTAGCTTCTTCCACCAATCTTCAAAGAGACAACTTCAACATCATTTCTGGTCTCTGGTCTTCTGCCTGCTTCCTACAGGCACTCTTGAGAATATATCAGACTCACTCAAATAAGACAGGATAATCTCAAGATACTCAGTATAGTCACATATACAATATTCCTCTGCCAGATACTATGGTTCAAATATAGCTCATCTCCTCTCCCTGAAAATTGTGCTGAAATTTGACTGCTGTTTGTTGTAGTAGCATTGGAAGGTGGGGGGGGGGAGTCTTTAAAAGATGATAAGGGATTTTTATGATTAAGTTGTTGAGAGGGATTAATGCCTTTCTCCTGGTACTGGTTTAATTATCACAAGAATGGATTGTTACATAGAGCAAGGCCATCCTATCTTGTTTTCTTTTCCTCTGGCACCATATATCTTTCTGTTTTTTTACCATGTTATCAGGCAACACACAACCCTTGCCAGATGCTGCTAGCTGATGTTGGCTTCTACCCTAAAGTTATGAGCTAAATAAAATTCTTTCTTTATAAATTATCTACTCACAGAGATTTTATCATAGCAATAGAAAGTTGCCTAAGACAAGTGAAGTAACAGCCACAGGTTCCTAATTTAGAATGTGAACATCTTTTAGGAGCTATTGTTCAGTCTAAATGCCCTTGCAATTACTTTAACTTATATTCTTGCCTATACATAAGCATAGTTTTCTCTTTAAACACTTTAATCAAAATGGTAGGATCAATATTATGTGTATAGGTTGTCTTAGTTTAATAAATTAATATGCACAATATTATGTAATATTCATATTTATATGTTTCAATATATAAATTCAATGGGATAAAAATTTTAGTCAGTGTACATGCTAAATATGGTAGAAGGGGCCAGGCAGATGGCTCAGTAGAATAAGCACTTCCTTGGCAAGAGCAAGGGTCTGAGTTCAATCCCTGGTTCTGCCCCCCCGCAAAAAATGGCGGAAAGGAAATATCTGATAATTAAAGAAAATTATCATTTTGAATAATGTGCATTTTTTCTTCATAAGAAAATAAAATGTTACTTTTGTTGAATATAGACTTAGTTGTTAAGCTTACTTTTAATGTATTACTTTTATACTTACCTTTAACATGCTTCATTTTTATCTAAAACAACAAATCTTTGTTTTAGCAGTAATTGATGTTCTTTATTATTGTTATGTAACCTCTTATAATTTGCTCCTTTATTGAGGTAGTCAAGACAACTTTCCCTTGTTCTTAAAAGAGATTTACTTTTTTTTTTTGTTTTTGGTGCCGAGGACCAAACCAGGTCTTCCAGCTTGCTAGCCAAATGCTCTATGACTGAGACAAATCCCCAGTCTCTTTTCCTTTGTTCTTGTGCCCAATTGATTCTGAACAGTCCTTTGGACATTGCTTTCCCCAGGACAAGTCCCAAATTTGGAATCATAAAACTGTAAAGAGGGGGGCCAAGGATATAGCTTAGCAGCATACACGCCTACTTAGCAAGTGCATGGCCCTGAGTTCAACCCCCAGTATGGGGGGTGGAGGCTGGGGTGGAGTGGTGGGGGTGGGGTGAGGGTGGGGAAAGAAGCAATGAGAACAGCAAGACTTACCCATTATACCTTTTTTAACTATCAAATGTAAATGCAGATGCAACTTTCCAGAGCTTGTGGAATGCAATGAAAGCTGTCTTAAAAGGGAAATTTACAGCAAATTCTCACATCAGGAAAACAGACAAAGCCCAAATAAACAATCTTATGCTGCACATCAAACTTCTACAAAAAGAAGAGCATGTCAAGCCCAGAGCCCAAAGAAGGCAGGAAATTATAAAGATCAGAACAGAAATAAATGCAATAGGGATGAAAAAAAAAACAAAGAATGAGTCAACAAGTTGGTTCTTTGAAAGAATAAATAAAATGGATAAACCCTGAGCCGACCTTATCAAAAAAAAGAAAAAAGAAAAAAAAATTCAAATTCATATAACAAGGAATGAAAAGGGTGAAATAATTACAGACCCCATAGAAATTCAGAAGATCAACAACAGCTATTTCTAAAATCTTTACTCTCACAGGATGGGAAACAGAAAAAATGGACAGATTCCTAGATACATGTGAACTACCCAAGGTGAATCTTTTTGGCAGAACTGGGGATTGAACTTAGACCCTTGCACTTGCTAGGGAAGCACTTATTCCACTGAGCCATATCCCTGGCCCCCTCAAGCTGAATCAAGAAGTTATAAAAATTCTGAATAACTTAATATCAGTACATGAAATTGACAATGTACTGTACTTCCGATTTGATTTGAAACTGTCTCATTGTTATCTGTTTATCAATAAAACTTTGGAAAAAAAAAAGAAATTGACAATGTAATAAAAAACCTACCAATAATGAAAAGCCCACATCTTGATGGCTTCACAGCTGAATTCTACAAGAAATTTAGATATCTAATACAAACTTTTCTCAAACTCTTCAATGAAATTGAAAGGGAAGCAATTCTCCCAAACTCATTCATGGAGGTAAGCATTGTTCTTATACCAACATCAGAGAAAGACACAACCACAAAAGAGAACTACAGGCCAGTTTCCCTAATGAACATAGATACAAAAATCCTCAATAAAATACTAGCAAACTTAATGCAACAAAAAACAATTATACATCACAACCAAGTGGGATTCATCCCAGGACTGCAGGGATGGCCTAATATATGCAAATCCATAAATGTAATACACCACATCAAAATAGTTGAAGACAAAAATGACATGATCATCTCAATAGATGCCAAGAAAAGCTTTTAACAAAGTCCAACAGTCATTCACAATAAAAAAACACTACATAAAATTGGAATAGGTGGTCTTTATCTCAACTAGACAAAAGCCATCTATGGCAAACTAATATCCAACGTCATAATAAACAGACAAAAAATTGAAAGCCTTCACTTTAAAATGAGGAACAAGACAAGGATGTCCATTGTCACCATTCCTTTTCAACATAGTTGTGGAAACATTAGCCAGAGCAATTAGACCAGAGAAAGAAATAAAAGGAATAATAATTGGAAATGCACGAATGAAATTATCATTATTTGCAGATGACATGATACTCTCTATAGAAAACCAACAAAACACCACTTAGAGACTATCAATTTAATAACCAAATTAAGTAGTGCAGCATGATACAAAGTCAACACTCAAAAATCAATAGCATTTCTATATACAAAGAACTCAGAAAAAATTATGGAAACCACACCTTTCACAACAATACCCAAAGAAATGAAATACTTAGGAATCAATGTCACAAAGGAAGTAAAAGATTTATACAATAAAAATTATACTACTCTGAAAAAAGAGATTGAAGAGGATTTCAGATAGCAGAAAAATATTCCTTGCTCCTGGATAGGAATAATTAACATTATGAAAATGGCTATATTCCCAAAACTGTTATACAGATTTAATGCAATCCCAATTAAAATACTACTAGTATACCTCATAGATCTAGAAAAAAAACTTTTCTAAAATTCATAAGGAATCATAGTAGATCTAGAGTAGCAAAAGCTGGGACCCGGGCAATGACTCAGTAGAAAATGGCATGAGTTCAATCCCGGTTCCAGAAAAAAAAAAAAAAAAAAA
>NW_004524788.1:862466-864263 GCF_000260255.1 Octodon degus
AAAAAAAAAAAAAAAAAAAGTAGAGTAGCAAAAGCAATCCTGGCTAACAAAGACAAGGCAGGAGGCATCAGATTCCCAGACTTCAAATCATACTACAAAGCTACTATGATAAAATCAGCATGAGACTGGCAAAGAAATCATACCTGATGATCAATGGAATAGGTTAGAAGATGCAGATACAACTACAAACACACTCAGCCACCTTATCTTTGACAAAGGGGCCAAACATGTTCACTAGAAGAAAGATAGCCTGTTTAACAAATGGTGCTGGAAAAACTGTCTACATGGTGAAGGTGAAAAATAGACCCATGTCTATTACCATACACAAAACTAGTCAAAATGTATCAAAAATTGAAACATTAAAACCAAAATACTAAATCTTCTGGAGGACAAAGTAGGTATAACCCTTATGGACATAGGGGTAGGTAAAAAGTTCATGAACAAAAATCAAACTGCAGAGGAAATACTTCAAAGAATCAACAATTGGGATCTCATCTTTTTGAAAAGTTTCTGCACATCAAAGAAATCACCAATAGAATAAAAAGAAAAGCCATAAATTGGGAAAAAATTATAGTGTACTATTCTTCATACAATGAACTCTTATCTAGAACATATAAAGAGTTAAAAAAAATCAGGCCTCCAAGAATCAAAGGCCCTGTACAAAAACAGACATGTGAGAGGTTAATATGCACTTCACAAAGAGATACAAATAAATATATGACAACATGTTCAACAACATTGGTCATTTAAGAGATGGAAATTGGAACAATGCAGAGATAGCATCTTATGGCAGAAAGAATGACTGTCATCAAGAAGTCAATCAACAACAAATGCTGGAGAGATTGAGGGGAAAAAAGAACTCTTCTCCTCTGTGGGTGGGAGTGCAGGCTGCTATAACCATTACAGAAATCAGTATGGAGATTCCTCAAAAATCTAGGATCAAAGGTCCCACTCAAGCCAGTTAAACCCTTCTGATATATTTTTTCAAAAGAACAGAAATCATCACACCCCACTGATATATGTGTACCCATGTTTATAGCAGTGAAATGTGTCATAGATAAATCTGGAAAAAAATCCAAATGCCCATCAACTGATAAATGAATAAAATGATGTGGTATTTTTATAAAATGGAGCATTATTCAGCTCTAAAAAGATAAATTTGAGGCTTTTGTAGGTAAATGGATGCAACTAGAGACTATACTGGTAAGTGAAATAAGTCAGATTCACATGTCCAAATCTTGTATTGTCTTGCTAATGCAAGAAGCGGAAAGGGTAAATAAAACGTGAAAGGTACAATAGGTACCCTGAAAGGGAAAGAATTTGTTCCAGGAAAAATTGGGATGAGGAAAAGATGAAAGAAAGAAAGGAAATGGATATATTTAATATATATGCAAGATAATTTGGATAATTGTATTATCAATTTCTTTTGGAATTTTAAATGGAGTAGTTAATGCTTACTTTTTTCTTTTTATACTTAGTACTTCTTTTGAATTTCTTATAACATTTTTGTTGTTTTGTTTTTTCTTTAAACCAATTTTGCATGTTTATATCTGGTACGCTAAACAACTAATTTGAAGATAGCATCATGCAATGCAGCAACTATTGTTTAATTCCTAATTACTTTGTTTAGTGAAATTGTGTATCATTTCTTTTTTTTTCTTTTCAAAGTTTTATTGATAAACAGATAGCAATGAGAAACTTTCAAATCAAATCGAAAGTACAGTTTCAACAAATAATACACTGCATATATTCTTCTTAGTGGTTAATTGCTGTACAAGATGCGGACTTGAGATCCTA
>NW_004524788.1:871378-905067 GCF_000260255.1 Octodon degus
ATTTTGTGTAGCACTGTCCTCTGCCCTTTGTTGTAGATCTTTGCTGTAGTTATAACCTTCACACGTACTGAAGTTCAGGTGGAGCTCTACAGAGTTTGGACTTATCCAGCTGTGTCTGGCTTAATTCTGGCGGCTGTGCTCAGCTCCTTCCCGCTGCGGACCTGGGCTAGGACTAAGTCTGGGTGTTCCAGGAACTCAGCAGAAATTCCTACTGGGTGGAAGGGGTGGAGGTGGTACGGTGGAGTGGTGGGGGCGCCCGAGGGGGTGGGAGAGGGTCTGGCCCACGCTGTACCTGGGCTGGGACTGGTCCCGCCCGCGCAGTGTAGCAGGAAGCTCTCCACACACTCACCGGACCTGGGCTAGGACTGGTTCTGGGGGTTCCTGGAAATCCGCAGAAATTCCTACTGGGCGGGAGGGGTGGGGGAGGTACGGAGGAGTGGTGGGGGGCGGCCCGAGGGGGGTGGTAGAGGGGGTGGGACTGGTTCCACAGGCACAGGTGAGCAGGAAGCTCTCCACACACTCACCGGACCTGGGCTGTGTATCATTTCTAATGCTGTTTTTTTCTATTAGTATTTTACATTCTTTCTTTCTTTTTTCTTTTTTTTTTTTTTTTCCTTGAAGAACCAGGTATTGAATTCAGGCCCTTGTGCTTGCCAGGAAAGCACTTATTCTGCTGAGCTATCTCCCTGGCTCCCTATTTACATTCTTAAAAAAATAAAAATAAACTGTTAAGATATATTGAGAGTTAAGATATTTTTGAACTCTACTGGACAGTCTTTGAATAAAGATGACAATGTTTTCTTTAACTCGTAAAAAGAAAGATCAATAAAAATAATTAGGGTTGTCTAACATCCTCTATATTTTAAGTAACTAAAAGTTATGAGAGTATATTTTGTTTCCCAAATTCACTTTGAGGTTGTCATCTTTCTTAGAGAATTCTTTGAACTTTTTCCTACTAATATGCTATGCTAAAAACTACTACTACATTAGTAGTTGCAATTCTGATAAGATATAATCATAGGAATTAATTTCCCTTTGATTCACATTTAATATGCTCATGCCTAAGAATGATATCTTTCAATGCAATGGGAAACCAGAAGAAAAGCAAGCATTGCAATCCTAATTTCAGAAAAAGTATCAAGCTAAATCTGATCAGAAGAGAAAAAGGTCATTACATATTAGTGAAGGAAACAATTGAACAGGAAGAGTTAACAACTGTAAACATATATGCAACAAATACTGGTGTATCCACCTTCATGAAATAAATAGTAATAAACATGAAAAATGAGATTAACATCAATCTTCCCCAAACAGAAAAGAAATAATACCAAAACAATGTGTTCAAACCTATGTTTATAGCAGGACAAATCACAATTAAATAAGTCTTGCAAATAGCCTACGTATCCATCACCAGATAAACAGAATTAAAAATGTTCTACTTATAGTGGCTGGGGAGATGGCTCAGTAGAATATGCACTTGCCTAGCAAGTGCAAGGGCCTGAGTTCAATCCCTGGTTCCGTAAAAAAAAATAAAAAAAAATAAAAATAAAATAAAAATGTTCTACTTATAGACAATGGAGTACTACTCTATCATAAAGAAGGATAAACGAGCCATTTGTAGGAAAATACATGCATTTTGGGACCATAATGATAAGTGAAGTAACTGAGATACACAAGCTTAAAAATATCACATGGTTTCTCTTGTACAAAAAACTATATATAATTTTTTATATGAGAAACTACATATATACTTTATATAACCTATATATTATACACTATATATGTGTCTATATATATATATACATATATATATATATATATATATATATATATGTTTTATGTGTCCTTTATCCTATTATTATGGTTTTCAATCTGCATATATAGTAATTAACTTCATAATGTCTTTTTAAAAATGTATTTGGTTGTTACAGGGTCTTATTATGCAGTTCTGACTTGTAGTGATCCTCCTGATTTCAGCCTCCCCAGCTCTGGGATTACAGGCATGTGCCACTATGCCCAGACTCTGTGGCTGGCTCAGCCCACCCAGGGGGCAGGGCTGGAGTGGCGTGTGGTGCCAGGGATCTAACCATGGTCCTTGAGCTTGCTTGAGCTTGCCTAAGCAGGTACTTTAGTCTACTGAACTGTCTCGCGATCCCCATAAAGTCCTATAAATAAATGAATTTGATGCTGGAAAACTAAAAGTCAGGTAAAGGAAAAGGGAAAAGGAAAGGAACTGAAATGTGTTGTGAACAAGAGCCAGTTCCCTGCAGTGAACGTAATCATTACTTACTGCAAACACATAATAATTACAGTCAGAAAACTGAAGCAATGGTAGCAAGAGTGGCATCCCCTAGGTTTATATTATGCAACCAATTTCTAGAAACAACATTAGCTACAATGATCAAAATTTTCTTAAGCTTTGTGTCTTAGTCCACTTTTTGTTACTGCAATTGAATACCACACACTGATAATAAATTATTATTTCACAGGTAATAACTCAAAATGCTATTTTTGCCTACATCTATTTCAGACATTAAGAAAAAAGCCCTTGTGCTGGTTCAATTTGCCATACCACTTTGTAACACTTTATACGTGGTTTTTTTTTTTTTTCAGAACCAGGGATTGAACTCAGGCAACAGCTATCTCCCTGGCCCCAATGTGTTTGATTTTAATGACAGTTAGATGCCTGAGGTACACTTAGCAACAATTATTGTGTCAGGTGGTGCTTCTCCTAGCTTTGCATAGTTCTACAAAGACCATATTGGCACCTCGTGTGAGTGTTGGAGAGGAGAAAGAAATCTTCCATCCACACTTGGTTGGATTCGCATGCCAGGTTTGGGGGTTTTAGGATTTACTGACTGGCTGGGATGGTCTGGTATAGGTAGTGCTCCACAGTGATCCATTCACAAAGCACAGTGTCTAGAGGGGTACTCTTAGGAGGAGCTGTGGACCTGTAAAAGGTGTGCCCAGCAGAGTGTGGAGACCCACACCTATAATCCTAGCACTCTGGGAGGCAGGGGTTGGAAGACTGCAAGAAGGAGCCCAGCCCAGCAATTTGGCAACATAATGAGACCCTATCTGAATAGTGCCTACATAAAAGGTGAGGCCTTGTGGGAGGTCCTCGAGTCAGGGATAGGGAGAGTGCCCTCAACAAGGGATTAGGAAGCTCTTACTCTCACATGTGCTCTTGCCATGGATGCTGTCTTTGCCAGAGGCCCAACATGCAGGCTGCCTGACTCTGGACTTGCAGTTCCAGAGACAGGAGCCAGAATAAACTTCTGCTTACTTCATTCTTTGATGGACAGTATTATAGCTTGGATAAGAAATGTCTCCCCAATTGTGCATGTATTCAGAAGTGGGGCTTTTTAAAGGCACGCAGATTATGGGAATGCTAATGGCATCAGTGGATTAGTCTGCTAAGGGTTAATAGCAGCTGGTTGTTCTGTTGGAGGGAGAGGGAGGGCCTGGTGCAAGAAATGGGTCCCTGGGTGTAGGCCAAGCAGGGTGCATTCTCATTCCTGGTGCTGGGTCCCTTTCTCTGGCTTTTCCTTGTTCTCCCTGCTTTCTGGTTGCCATGAGATGACAGCTTTCTTTTGCCACCTGCTTCTGCCATGTTTTTGCCTTGCAGCAGGCTGACCATAGGCTGAAATCTCTGAAATATGAGCCCAAAGCAAACCTTTTCCTATTTTAAGAAGTGCATGTGAGGTATTTTGTCCTAGCAACCAAAAGGCGGCTGATAACAGTTTGGATGTGTTCCAATCTTTGCATCATGACTAGTACAGCAATAAAGATGAGAGTAGATATCTCTTCAACATTTGGATTTTATTTCCTTTGGGTATATACCCAGTTGTGGGATTTCTGGATCATATCACAGTTCTATTTGTAATATTTTGAGGAGGTTTCATATTATTTTCCACAATGGTTAAATCAATTTATATCCCCATCAAACTGTGTACCTTCATAAATTCTAATTTTCTGGTTTGTCCCTCTTTCCTTGCCCTGAACCTCCTTTAGACAAGAGCTCAGAATTTGATTTCATAGCTTTTGTCTTTTGTGCTTTGGATGTTCTCTACAACCATTGGGATTTTGTGATTGTGGATCACAGAAATGAAAGTCTGCCCAACGCAGATAGTAAAAGTAGAGAGATCTTTTGTGTGTGTGTGCGCGTGCGTTTTTTGTGAAGCACAAATAAACATGCACACAGGCTGTTTACATGTTTTCTTCACTGCACAGGCTGGCATTGGAATTGGTAACTCGAATGGCTAGCTGGGCTGCTCTTTCCACGATGGCCTCGAAGTTCTTAGATGAGATATTGTGAGCAATCTCTCTGCAGTAAGACTTGTTGCACATCAGCAGCACCTCCGGCTCCTTAACACTGTGCACCAGGAACTTCTGGAGGCCACTGGACAGCATGTGCTTTGTCTTTTCGTTACTTCCATAACCCATGTTGGGCATCAAGATCTGTCCCTTGAACCTCTTCTGCACCCTGTTGTCAAAGCTTCTAGGTTTCCGCCTGTTGCGCTTAATTTTGACATATCGGTCTGACTGGTTTGGATGAACTTCTTGGTCCTCTTTTTGATGATCTTGGGCTTCACAAAGGGTCTGAGGGCTGCCATTGTGCCAAGTGGGAGATGGCTGCCACCTCCGTAGGCAGAGCCGAGGAAGAGCTAGGGAGCTCTTTTGTGAGTGGGAAAAGGAACCAGGAATGAAGGGAGGGAGGAAAGGGAGTGGAAAAGTGGATGGAAAAAAGAACTGAAGAAACAAAAACAGAAACAGAACTTTTGTAAATGGGGAGACCAGGGAAGGATGGGAAGGGTAAGGGATGCAAAGCACATGTTATGTGGGTGTTTCAACTCCCCACCATGAATGTAATCATTACACACTGCAAACACATACTGATAAAAAAAGAAAAAAGAAGGCAAGATTTCCTGGAATGATTGAGGAGCTCAGAAGCTAAAAGTTAAACAACCAGGTTCTGGAAAGGCTGGGTGTGAAAGTACCTCTGAGGATCAAAGAAGCAGAAATAGTGGTCAATGTCTTTGGAGTCCTCCCTTTGACTCTTCCTCTCTTGGTTGATTGGGCTTCTTGTCAAGACATTCTATCTTTGGTTTCTGTGGCAGCATCCCCAGACTTCTTGAGGAATAGCACAGAACTCCACCTGTGTCACTGAAAGTCTTGAGTCATTCTGTGGTACTACCTTTACTGGTCTGAGCTGCAATTTTCTTGTGTGTTAAATGGAGAAGATGATCTGCATAGGATTGGGGGAGAGTGATTACAAAAAGCAAAGCCATTCTTACAACGTGCATATAAGCAAAGCCCTAGAACCATGTAACCGTGGATTCAAATTCAGATCCAAATGGATACTCACTATGTATCTTTGTGCAATTTATTATACTCAAGGTTTTTTGTCTTTAACAAAGAAACAACAATGTTTATTTTATTGTAGTTAACAATGAATGCACAATAAGATGAGCTATACAAAAATCACAGACAATTGATGATAACTTTATGAGGTTATTACTACCTATCATTGCTTCTTAAGAGTGGATTGAAAAAGGGTGGTAGTAAAACCATACCTCGTTCTAAAGAAAATTCAGTAGGGGCCACATGCCTGTAATCTGCTGAGATCACAAGTTTATGCTGAGCTTGAGCAACTTCGTGAGTCCCTGTCTTAAAAAAAGACATCAGACTGTGCAAAGACCTTAATTGCAATCCTCAGTGCTGAAGGAAAAATGACAAGGGAAAATTCAGTCTCAGAGAGTAAATTTTAAACTTTTACCAGATGAGAAGAAAGCCTTCGTTACAAACGCTGATACTGGCTCCTGCGATCAGCGAGGTTTTGCCTGCTCCTGGCTCAGGTCTTTTCTGGAGCCTGATGTGTTCTTGGCACATCTTTTATAAAAGTCAGCTTTGCTTTCTTCCTGTCACAAATTGCATGCACATTTCTGCTCCCTGCGCCTGGCCTCCATTTCTCAAGCAGCCTTCTTTAGACGTCCCCAACCCCCTCTTCTAATGAGAATGAGTTGACTTCTAATTAAGGTCGTATTTTACCAACCAGGAAAAGCTGTGGCTGCCGTGGCTAGGGTGCTAGAGCTCCACTCAGGGGTCCTCTAGTGTATTACCCATGGCCTGACACCTCTCCATTCTGGTTTCAAGCTTGAGATACAGGAAAGGTTTTGATGGCTTGGAATTAACAGCTGGATTTATAGCTTGTAAATTGTCCTTGTGGTGAGATTTTTTTTTCCTTCCCTCCTCTAATCCTTTCTTCCCATTCAGCCTTCACTTAGCCAGTAGGATCATTCCTAGAATGGAAGAGTCTTTTGCCTTTCAAACGGCTTCTGCTGGGAATTCCCTAAGAGCCCTCCTTCTGTCCTCACTGATCCATGGCAGCCTGGCTGCCTGAGTCCAGCCAAAATATTGATCACCCTGCTCCCACGCTTTCCTTTCTTGGCTCCAAGCAAGGCAGTTTCTGAATACTTCCTATTATTTTAATCAATTTCTTAAAACACAGTGGATTCTGCAAAAAGACAGGCAGTTTTCCCAGACATGCTGACTGTCGCACTGATAGAGGAGCTGGGTTGGAAACCTAGCAACTTCCTCCAAACCACGAAAGGCACTTTGAGCTGCTGGAGGGATACTGAGAAGCCTAGCTGGCCTGTTCTGTCTTTAGCTGGACTTGCTCTTCTGGCTCACAAGGCAAATCAACAAAAGTCACAGGGAGATTCCTCCTGGGAAAGGAGGCTCCAATGAGAAGTGAAAGAAATAACAATCCATGTCCAAACAGCTGTTCTGGTCCCTGGGCGTGCAGATGGGTGGATGCACCAGCTGCTCTTGTGCAAACTAGTCCAACAGTGGTGCAAGGCCTTGCTTTGTCTAACTTACACAGCTGCCAATCACTTGGTCAGTGACTCACCCCTGTCCTGGTGTCCCATGGGTGTTAGTCAGGGCTTTCTTATTTGTTATCCAGAGGAACATGAGTCTTCCTTTCTACCTTTCCCTCTCCTAGTGTCAGCCCAAAATGTTTTAGTTTAACATTGGGTTTCAAATGTGTGTGGTGTGTTAGCGGGCTCCCTCAACAACATTGTCTAGTCTTCTGATGTTGTGTGTTTGCAACAACTGTACATTGTATCAGTACCCTCCCAGAGTGATATTGACATCATTCTGCTTGAGGAAGTTAATATTTACATCATGGACTAATTTACTGGGCAGCAACCATGAGTTCACATGCTAACGTATGGAATGAACTCTATAACCCCCTCCACTGAAAACCAAAAATGTATTGTTATGTTTTCATAAAAACATGCTCCAGGAAGTAGTTAGCTTTGCTTTTGTTTGATTTTTCCTTTTTCCTTTTCATGGCCATATGACATTTAATGATGGTAGACTACCCCTTATTTTTTTTTGTAGCATTCTCATATTGACTTGGACTATTATGGTTGATATTTTTTGAGCTCATTAATTGTACTACAACAATTTCCCTAGGCTATTATTATTCCTTAATTGCTAGGATAACTTACTGCAGTAGGTGATAGTAACCTACCTCATTGTGTCAAAGTAACCTCATTGTGTCAAAGAAGAAACAGATATTCAGAGATCAGCTAACTGTCCAACTTACAGAAGAACACAAGGAGTACTGGCTAAAAAAGGTATGCCCTTCAGGTCACATACAAGCCAGTCAAATGTGCTGTAGGCTTCTCCCTACACCAGGATACCTCTTGGGCCTGCCCCTGGAGGTGGTTCTGATCAGGGTGTATAGTAGACACTACTGCTTGTGAAGCACTGACCGAACTGAGGCCCCCATTCGAACTGAGGCTGGCTGATTCCTGAGAGTGAGCTCTGGCAGCTGAGATGCCCGCCTCAGCCTAGCAGGCCTGTGACTTGCCCTTTACAGTCTTCTTAAATTCAAAAGAAAGAGATGGTCAAGCAGACAGCATCAGGGATGGCTGAATGGGCTTCAGCACTCTTGAACCCACCCACCAGGCCATCCACTGATGAGCTAAGCCTGGCCTAGACCAAGTCCTGCACTTTGCAGTCAGCCACTTTTCCTCATTACTCATCCCTTCTGATTGCCAGCCAACTTTCCACCACGGCAGGGCCTGAGGCTCAACAGCAAAGTGCCTTCTTATCCCCGGACAGGAAGTGTCCTGGAGAGCTGTGAAAACGCTTCTCAGGAGATTGCCCTGCTGCCTTTTCAGATCCATCAGCTTGAATCCTTGGGGAAACATCCAAAAACTCTAGGCTCTCCTCCAAATGGAAACTGAATCCCAAGTCTTTGGAACTGTGTCCACACGCATTTCAGACCACTCACTGTGAATTCGGTTATGCTGTGGTGTGAAGTCTTGGACTGATGGCCTATCATAATAGTTGGGTAAAATATGAGATTTCATGCTTCCAGATTACGGTTTCCACATAGCTCCTACCTCCCAGATGTCCCTGCCTTTTGAAGAATCTTTGTAAAAACTGTTCTGCAAAATCAGCAACATTAGATCACTGCTTCAGACTCTTGAAGCCATTATGAACTTCCCTGTCCAAAAGTCAGTGCAGAATGGCTTAGCAAGTAAAGTGGACTCATTAGCTCAGAAGGTGGGTGGTTTAGCATTAGGTAAAGCTTGATCCAGGCATTCACATAGTCTTAACAAATTCAGTTTAACAACCTTTCTTGGTTGTGTCTTTCAAAATGTCAAAAAGTGGCCCTCAGCAGTGGCAGGCTTTACTCCTCCTGCAAGTCCTGATGTCAGAGGAGGGCTTTGTGCTACACCACCTGGGGGGAAAGGAGGAGGCTCTCATGGGAGGGAGCTTCCTATTTTGGAAGCAGAGGCTCACCTTTCTGCTCATCTCCTTGGGGCCATTGTGTTGTGTGACATTATCAGACCAATACCACACATCAAAGTGAAAAGATGACTTGTGGCAGTGAAGATTCGCTGTGGGAGCTGTCCCAGTCAGATCAGTAGGTCCAGTCCCACTCAGATCTCATAACTCAAAAAGGGATGGGAAAATTGCCAAGGAAAATTCAGGACACCATTTCTAAGCAGAAAAGAGATAGATGAATGGGGAAAGTCAGTCACAACTGTAGTCTGCTCTCTTGTGCTCTTTTTGTTCAGATGGAAAAGCAGAGGGGGGAAGAAAGTTGTCCAGGGTGTTTGAAGCCATTGAACATTATGGCACTCAGGACAAAGACAGAGGCCTTGGCCATGATTTAAAAGGCTGGGAGGGATCTGGCTTGTCTTCTCCCTGACCCTGCCTGCACACTGTCTTGCATCTGCTGTGCTCCAGCCCTACAGCCTTTCCAGTTCCTTGAACTCATCAGCCTCCTATTAAAGCCATTCCCGCCTTTCCTCTGTTCACCTTCAGGAGCCTCAGTAACTCCTGCTCAGACCTCACCTCCAAGGCTCTTTCCTTAGGGCAGCTTTCCCAGGGCCCTCCTAATGGGGCAAGCTCTGATGCTTGCACTCTTCGTCCCTTGGGCTCTCGTGTGGCGCTGTTCATGTCTGTCCCTAGTAGGAAAGAATTCCTTTAACATTTCCAGGGGGCTGTTATGTCAGTAGTTCTATGGATCAGACCTCACTCTAGGTGCTAGAAACAGAATTACAAACAAGAAAACTCCCAATCCTTGCAGAGCTGGAGCTTACAGGTCACAATTCACTATAGTTGGCTCCCACAGGAAAGCAGAATTACTAGTTGAACCTACGTCATAGACCCCATAGTGCAAAGAAATAACTAAATCAGGTGTTGGAAGATGCTTCTGAGAGTCAACCCTCCGAAGGCAACTCTGTGTGCTGTTACTAGACTGAGAAGCTGCTTTCCTCCGGGTTTATTTTAACAATGCCTGATCCTATGATGGTGACCTTTGTGCAGTGGGAGAATCCATCCTGGCTCAGCCTCTGTCCCTATCCTGCGGCACACACAATCAGACTGTCACAGGCCACTCTCTTCTGGGAATTTTAACTGCTCTGTGAGCATCTGAAGACAACAATTTTGTCCTAATTATCTCTGAATTCCCAGCACATAAAACTGGGTCTTTAGGAAGTCTGTGTCCCAGAAATACTAGTTAAATCCTTGCCTGCATTTGCACCTTCAGCTTACCTATTCTACATTCTGTTGGGATGAGATGTAGAATAATCTCATCCCAACAATTACAGCCACCTGCTGAAGGGGACATTAGTCCCATTTTTCAGCAGAGGAAAGTCCAAATTCCAGGAAGAGAGTCTTAAGGTCACAGCATGGAAAGCGTGCCCTGTGTCCACCTGCTGCTGCATTACCATCTTTCTACTCCATGCACTGACCTATGGCAGCAGTTTTAATCCAAGAGGAGGGCTCCCTGGCTGAGCATCATGAAGTTCCCAAGCGCTCTGCAATTCCATATTAAATGTGCATGTGTGTACACACATTTGCAGAAGAGAGATTGCAGTTTTCATCAGATTTTCAAAGCTATTGGGAACCAAAAACCATTAAGAATGACCGGCCTGGGGATATTTTCTTTTTTTCTTTCTTTTGGTTTTGACTGACACAAATGCTAACAACACATTGCTCCATACCGAGCCATCTTAATCGTGGGTTTCGCATGGAGCAGGGGCCTCTCTCTTCCTGGGGCACCATCCGGTCATGCCGCTGGCATCTCTTGCCAGTTCACCAGTGTCTGCTACTCACATTCCTGGAGCATCTGGATATTAGGAGAAATTTTGAACACAAGAAGGTGACTTTCCCAACAAAATAAATACAGACAGTAATATAATCTGTACTTGAATAATAAAGCTACTGTTGGAATCTCAATGCTTAAAAATTTTACCAAATTACAGGGGCACACCCAGTTGGAATTCTGGTTTTCACAGTCTCTTTGCTTGTCAAACTTAATATCAAGGAAAATAAGCTAATTTGATTTGGCAAAAGCTCATGCAATATGGAATTGATATCTGTGGCAGCGACTTTTGATGTTCTGTATAAACAGCGTTTTCCCTGCTGTGGAAGCAAGAGTTGAATAATAAACAGCATCTTCCCTTCTTCACTCATTGCCCAGCCCTTCTCCAGAACCCTTCCCCCCAAAAAATGTGAGAAATAAGTCTCTTCTGTAGCTCATGATTCGTTTCATGGAGTCGGGGTTTCCAGCCATGGCACTGACATTTTGGGCTGCATGACTCTTCAGTGTGAGCATGGTCCTGTGTTTCATGATGTGCTTAGCAGCATCACTGGCCTCTACCTACTAGATGCTAGTAGTAACCTCTCAGTGGAAAAGAACTAAATGACAGAAGATACTGCCAAATGTCCCTTGGTGAGCAAGACTGGATGAGAAACAGTATAATGAAAATAGAAAAATAAAGTTAGGGAAGGATCTTTTTTGCCCCTTTCCCTTACTTTCATACACCACTTGAGGTTTGCACTCACTGCCCAACAACTCATTTGGGGGCCTCTAGATGTTTGAGCATGTGACCTTCACAGGCTGCACCATTTGGTTCTCAGGAGCTTCAGGCTTTCCCGCTGTCCAACTGGCTGTAGGACTACAATTCCCATTTGTCTCTGGATAATCCAGTGCTTGGCACTTTTGCTGAACTCATGATAGCTTTTCTGCGTCCATAGATTTCCAAAGCTTAAGAACAGCATTATCCCTGGGAGCAGCACTTAAAGCTTCTTTCTTGGTACTCTATGACATTGTCTTAAAAGAAGTGTTTACCTGGAGCTAGGTAAGTTTACATCAGGGATGCTCTCCAGTTAGCTTGCATCGGTTGTGAGAGCTCTAGGAATTCTGTTAGCCACTTGTGGAAATACTGGCAGTGCTTTAAATTCACCCAGAATGATGGGGTAGATTCTAGGGAATTCATCTATGGGTGATTACACGCTAGTGAAACAGCACAGAGCATCCTTGTATAAATCTTGTGTCATCTATGTGTGTCTAGGCTCTATAATTTGGCCCACTGATCCTAACTACAAACCAGAGTATGAATACTACAGACAATAATAACACAGCATTAAATATTTGCGCATCTAAACTCACCTAGAAATAGGAAAGGTACAATATAAATAACAGGCCATAGGACTCATTTAGCTCTACTGTAAGCCTATGCAAGCACGGTCCTATATGCAAATGTCACTGAACAGAACAACATCTTACAATATATGAGGGTATTTGTACTACAGAAATTGGTAGCAAATGCCCAAATCTGAGCTTTCCTACTCTCCTCTTCCTAATGATCAATGCAGTGTTTATTAGCACATTGCTGGTTCAAGTCCAGGCATAACACTAGAACGGTTGCAGACACTGTGCACTGCTTACTCAACATCCATTTTCTTCTGTATTTTACTGAAGGAATTACAGTTTTGTTTGGCCTGGCAGTGAGTCTAGCCAAGTAAATGCATTTCCTGTCTCTCTTGCAGTTAAGTGTGCTCAAATAACATAGCTTGGTCCAGTGGCATGTAGATGAAGTTTCCTGGAAAGGACTTTTCAGAAACTCTTTAAAAAACAGATCAAATGACCTGTGACTTTCACTCTCTCATTTCCCCTCTCCCTCTGTAGATCATAGATGTTGCAGTAGTTTGGATAAGTAGCTCTCAAAGGTTCATGTGCTAAAGGTTTGGTCACCATCCTGTGGTGCTATTGGGAGGCAGTAGAATTGATAGGGTGTGGGGCCTAGTAGGAGGGAGTAGGTCACTGGCAAATTCACTCAACCACTTTGCTTTCTGTCTATGATGACTCCAGCAGTTTTGTTCCTCTATGTGCTCCCACTAAAATATGCTGATTCACTGCAGACCCAAAAATAATGATTTAACCCACCACGGACTGAAACCTCTGAAACCACGAGCACAAGTAAAACTTCCCTCTTTCTAAGTTGATTATCTCAGGCATTTAGTCATAGTGGCAGAAAGCTGGCTAACACAGATGCTAGACCCAGTGTGGATAAGACATCTTAAAACCACAGAGTGATAGGTGGGAGAATGATGCTTACATGCTGAGCAAGAATAAGTTGAAAGGCAAGAGGTTCCTGGTCTCTGATGGCATCATGGTTTGAATGGACACTTACTGGTGGGCTAAAGAAATGTAACCCTGAATGCAGTTCCTCATGCCTGAGGCAAGTCCACAAAAACTTCACTAGCTCTAGTTTAAAACAGAAACAATTAGAAGAGCCTAAAACATGAGATTTCTCTGAAAAGTCAATGAGATAATGATGTAGAAAACACAGCGTAATCCAGGCTATGGGAATGCAAGCTGCTAATGCCACTGGCTGTACTGACACTTGGGTTCAGGCAGTGATTATGTGCTTTTTTCTCTCCTTCCTCTAACCTTTGTATCTTCAAGACAATAGCCAGGACTTTACTTGCCAGCCCTAGTTTCCCCCATGGGGCCTGGTACGTCGTGATACTAGTAAAGTTTGAACAGAAGTAAATTAATTATTCCTTAGTGGTGTGAACTTGTGTTTCTACCCTTCCCTTCAGCTACAACTTAATCCAGTGCATGTTTAGTGAACAATCTTGAAAGACGACACAACAAGGCTGTGTTAAAGGAACAGCACTGAAGTCTCCACCTACAGTAAAGATTCATGAGCAAGTCGGAGAATAAATCTTTACATATTTGTGCTACAGAGAGGAGAAGTATGAGGCTTCTCAGAGGACAAGGATGGCCCAAAGGCTGCATGTGGGCCACAGAAACACTGGGGACAAAGAGGAAGCTTTGTGGCAGAGGAGGTATGTGGTGCAGGCTTTGCAGGATGGTGGGCTGAGAACATCAGGAAGACATCACAGGCTTTGTGCCTTAGAGAGTCAAGGATTACAGATGCAGACAGTGCAGTAGAAATGCTTGTTCTTGCTCTGACATGAGGCCAAGTAGAAGCTTGGAAAGTTGAGTGGAAATATTTATTGCCAGACTGAAATATTTGTATCTTGTGCTCTGAGCAATGAAGAGTCATTGATAGTTTGAGAGTGGCATGTCTGAATTGAGATTTAAGTAGATTAACCCAGAAGCCACATGCAAATTGGTTGGACAGGGAGACAAGGAAACAATATTAGGCTACACAGGAAGCTTCCCTAGCTCTTTGAGATGTTACATGATTGCTCATGTAACAGGTTTTCTGTGGTATAAGGAAATTCATGTGCCTTTGGGCAATAATTTGATTAATGCTTGGATTCCAGTCCAGATGGAAGCTGCATGAGGGCAGGACACGGGTGTATTCTAGAGAATGTGGGTCCTCACCCACCAGATGGCAGATATTCCATGAATAACTCATGACTGGTGTCTTCTGACACACTCCAGAGGATCCCTTAGCCTTGAAAATGTAGCCAGATACTGAGAAAACATGTCAATGCCACTTTTTACAGGAAATGGCACAGCATTTTTAGTTGGATTTAGATACCCAGGGATTCCAACCAAAGTGACAACTCTATTGCAACTTGCTCCATGACCTTGGAAAGTATTTGCCTTCTCTGGGTTTCCATTCACAACACAAAGTACTAACCACTATAGGATCATGGTGAGCCACAGCCAGGCTGCTGAGTTTTGATTCAACATGAAGTTGAGGCATGTGAACTGGAATGTCTTCCAACACTTGTGCATCCCATTGACATTGGAAGATGTAAGACAGTACATTTTGTGTCAGAACACTGAGCCAAGAACTTTCCCTGCATTTAATCTCCACAAGAATGCTTGAGATTGGTAAACATATTGCTGTAACTGCAAAGTCATCCGGGTAACCTGGCCTCATGTTCTAAGTCACTCAATCCTAGAGAAGACTATAGGCTCTTCCTTAGGAGGCCATGGGAAAGACAAATGACTAGGCTTTTCTGTACCTTGGGATTTTTATGCCTAAGAGTGACTTCTAAAATGCTGCTAATCTCAAGAAGGAACTGGATGAAATAAATGAAATAATACATTTAATTATTGTATGGTCTCCTTGCCTGACCTTTAAGCAGTCGTTGATATCCTACCTTATTTCTTGATGTCATATTTTAACAGAGATTTTCAGTGCAGAAATCCAAAAGCAGGAGTGAGTGAGATGACCTGGGGCCCACCGGATCCTGAATAGACCCAGAGCCCAGGCCCGGTGTAGTGCAGGCCCAGCATGGAACCCTTCAGCAGATCTCCCTGAAAAGAGGCTAGAGGCAAGACCCACCCAGCTGTTTCAGGAGCAGAACATCTTGCCAGAGTGACACAAAGGGCTCAACTCTAATGACTGTGGCAGAAAGAAGTGGAGCACAGCAGGCACATCCAAGCAACACCCACCTGGAGGAGTCTGAACTTCATAGATCTGGACCTGGTGCTAAGGCAATAACTCTATCTAAGCTCTACAGCAAAGGTCAGAAGACAGTGCTATACAAAATGACAAAGAGAAGGAACAAAATGCAGTCTCAGGCCCCGAGTCCACCCAGTACAACTGCAGAAGACACTAGCACTGAGGAAACTAGAAATCACACACCAGATACCTCGGAAATAATAGCATTGACAGTAAAGAATCAACTGCAGAAAGGTATAGAAGAAATCAGATCAGAAATAATTTCTGAACTAAAAAATTTAGTGATAACTATAATCAAAGAAGTACTAAGTGCTTCTAAAGAAGACACTGATAAAAAATAGAGCAGAATATAAAAATGATGGAACCCCTGAATAAGCAATTTAGGAAAGAAATAGAATGTATGAAACAGGTTCAAAGTGATATACAGGAAATTAAAACCTCAATCAAAAGCTGGCAAAACAGTTTGAGTGAAAATGAAAATAGACTTTCTGACCTTAGAGATACCATTGGAGCTAGTGAAAAAGTAAGAAAAGATCTCTTAAAAACAACTAGGATGCAGGAAAAAATAATTCAATACCTGCAAGATGATGCAAAGATGAACAATGTAAGATTAATAGGCATCAATGAGAAGGAAGGAGTCAATACAAATGATATAAAAAGAATATGGGCAAAAATAATAGCAGAAAACTTCCCAAATATGGGGCAACAATCTGACATCTAGATAATTGAAGCATATAGAACTCCAAATAGCATCAACCCAATTAAAACCACACCCAGACATATAATAATCAAGATCCCAGAAATTCAGCATAGGAACAGTATACTAAAAGCCTCTAAAGAAAAGAAACAGATTACATTTAAAGGGAAACTCATCAGAATAACAGCAGATTTCTCTTCACAAACCATCAAGCCAAGAAGAGCATGGTGCAAAGTACTTCAAGTCTTGTAAGAAAACAAATTCCTACCAGGCTGATTTATCCTGCAAAACTCTCTTTCAAGTATAATGGAGAAGTGAAATACTTCTATGACAAAGAAAAACTAAAGAATTTCATGATGACAAAGCCAAGCCTACTACTAAATGATGTTCTAGAGAGGGAGCAAATTGATCATAGCCCCATGAATGAGAATGGAAAGAACCCAAAAATAGGGAAAACTACTAAACACAAGAGAATAAGAGTAGTGGAGATCAAGCTCACAACCATGCATTTGCCAGGGAGACGCTTATGCTGCTGAACTATATCCCCAGCCCAGATAATGCAATGTCTAGAACTCAATGAAACTTTAAAACTGGATTTGACTAAGTTTATTTGCTTTCTGTGTGTTATATTTCTAAACAAATCTAGTAAGAATTAAATGGAGTTGAGAGTAGCAGTGAGGGGTGAAAATCACTGTAATGATTCTGCCACAACTGCTTTAACTTTTTCCCTTTTTCAAACCCTAACAATGGAACAGTTATATTTGATGGGTAGGTGGGTGTTTTAATGTAAACATTTCTATAATTTGAACACAATAAATTTCCTTTAAGATATTAAAAAAAAGAAATCAAAAGCCTTTCCAAGAGATCTAAGCATTTAGGGGAAGCTCAAAGTCTCAAGATCAGTCTCCTATAATTAAGTGCTGCTATTTCTTGAATACATTTTTAAAAAATTTATGTATTTGGTACAGGGTATTACTACACAGCTCGGACTTGTAGTGATCCTCTTGTTTTCGGCCTCCCCAACCCTGGGATTACAGGTGTGAGCCACCACACCTGGCTTTGTTGAATATAGCTTTTAAACTATCACACTTTTTACAACTAAAGTAAACTTATTTCAAAAGAACTCAGACGGCTACAGTGGAAATTAGTGCCACATGTGATTTGTGCCACTAGAGAAATAAACACAGTTGCACATCACTTAACTGTGGGATATACTCTGGGATGCCTTGCAAGGCCATGCGGCCACTAGGTGGGTATCACCAGGGCACTTGCTGAGACCTTGATGGCTTAGGTCAGTACAGTGTGACCAGAAGACCCAGTAAATACGAGCCAAATGAGAATGTTGCTAGTGTGACATAATAGCAAGCCTCTAATGGCTGTTTTCTTGGTTATAAATAGAAGGAACACACACTAAAATAATGATAGAAAATGTAGCATGGTAAATACATAAGCCAGTAGGATAGTCATTTATTACCATTATCAAGTTTTTCACACAGTACATCATTTATCTGTTCTCTTTTCATAGGACTGGCAGTGCAGAGGGTTTGTCTACACCACAGTCACATAAACATGCAAAGACTGGGTTGTGTCATGAAAACTTTGATGTCACTGGGAATGCTTCAGCTCTTCTGTAATCTTATCTTGTCATAGGCGAGGTTTTCACTGAAAGCAGAACAAACTAAAAGTCTGGCATCCTGGCTGGATCTGATGCCTGCAGGAGGCAGTGAGCTTGGCTTGCCTGAATTCCAGAACTCCCTCTGCAATGTCAGGGAGGAGTTACAAGGTTAGTGATACTAGCCAGAAACATAATTGAGACAGGAATGGTCGTATCATTCACTGACCCCATGCTGTGCCATGCTAGGCTACATCTGCCACTGAGGCTTGCCTGTGGAAAATACTTCACAGGCTTTCATGAGTCTGGTGGCTTCAGAAGCAAGGCTATTTTCCCTGGGTTTTAATGGCATACACAGCCAGGCAAAGCTAGCTTTTCATCATTCCACTCTCCCAACTCTCTTCAACTTTACTGGCACATGACTGTGAGAGCAAAAAAGGCCACCTACTCTTTAATCTACTGCATCACAGAGGAGTATGCTTTAAAACCCATTGCTTTTATCTGCATTCCCAAATTTAACTACTTAATTTGTCAAGTTCCTGTGAGCTGCTTATTGATAATTGATAGATTGTTCCTTCCTTTCCAATTTCCTCTATTAGTTATACCAGGAAGCTTATGTGGATTTTGCATGTAATCCAATAGTTGGAAGAGTGCCGGCTTATTTGGAGGCTCATGTAAATTAATACTGTCCAGAAGGCCCTCTGACCAGGAAGCTATCCGGTTGCATCCTGCTAGGCTCCTCTTCATTGAAACAACCTAGAGCAGAGGTACAGGGACTTCCCCTTACTTTAATGGGAGATCATTGATCCCAGGCCAGGCTCCTCCTTCAAGCCAGGAAAGTTTTCTCAGTTGCACAAACCTTGCCTCCAGCCCATTCCTACAACCTGGCTTTGACAAGTGGGAGGAGGGATGTCTAGCTCAGGATGTCCAATGAAAGAGCTCAGCTTCTTAACCTTGTCTAGTATCACTTAAAAAAATTTGATGTAGTTTATTAATTTTTTTCATGTAATTTTATGCATTTATTCAGGAAAAAAAACAGTTAACTATAAAGAAATATTCCAAGTGGGATCAGTTTACGGACAAACTTTTTTTTTGTTGACCCTGACTTTTAAAACAACTAAATTAGTGGAAACCCATAGATTGCACATAAAGTTGCAAATTTTCTGCTTCTGTTGAGAAACTGGGAAACAAGATCCCTCTTGATCCCCATTGTACTGGACAACAAGTGAAATAATAGGTGGGGCAACTCTGCCATGGACTTTGGCTTGAACAACAGGCAGTACAAGGCCATGGGTAGATCAGTGACAATTGTGTATGACCTTCCAGACCCCTGTTGTTGACTGAATTCTAGACCTACATGAACTTCTGTTGGAGACGGAGTTAGACTTCAGTCTAAAATTTGGTCAGATAGTTGTCATATTTCTTCTTCAGCTAATTTTATTGTTCAGTGACATTATCACTAATCCCTAATTTGAAAGAAAGGACACCTCTTCTTGACCTTTTTATTCACTCACTTTTATGGACTTAATGAAGATCTCTTCACTGTCTTCTCAAATGTGGAAATCCTATAATGAATTATCTTTCCTGATCCCATTGTGAGTGACTTACAGCCGGGATAGGGAGCTGTCCTTAATGACTGCCACATCCTGAGCATTTATCACAGTACATCAAAGAGGGAAGGGAGGGACAATTAATTACAGGAATGCACACTGCTACCCCCAAGGAACTCATCACCTGTAAACATATCAGTACAGTGATCTGCACTCAGGTCTGTGACAGGGCTGGGCAGGGGTGCCTGACCCCATGAAGTAGGGTAAAGGCCTGAAAAGATTTTGAAGAGGAAACAACAGTATGTGGACAGGGATTTAAAGGATGAGTGTTATAACTTGGTTTCTAAATGTCTTTCTAGAGGCTTATGCGTTGCAGGACTGAGCTATAGCCTGTGGCACTTTGAGAGATGATGGGGAGGTGATGGAGCCTTAGGGATGTGGGTGCTAGTAGGAGGGAGGTTACTAGGTGTAGGTCCTTGAATGAGATACTAAGTCCTTGATCTCTTGCTCTGTCTCTTTGTGTCTCTTCCTCTCTCCTTCCCTCCTTCCCTCTCTCCCTCTCTCCATTCCTCTCTCACTCCCTCTCACCTTTTTTGCTCCACCACATGCTCTATGTGATGCTATTCTTCATCTCCTAAGGTCCAGAACCCATGGAACCAGATGTTGCTGGACTGAGCCCTCTGTAGTCATGAGCCAATACCAACTTTTCTCCTTTAGGTTGACTATCTTAAGTACTTTGCCACAGTGATGGAAGGCTATCTGATATGGTGAGCACAGGTGGGCACAACCAGAATTACAAACCAGAGAATAAGAAATTTAAGCAGCTCCAATATGAACATGAATTCCTAGTAGACCATCAGTTGCCTCCTGCTCACTTGTGTCAATGGAGTCTAGGGTAATAGATGGCAACTGGGTAGACATTCAATAAGATATTGTTACATGAGTCCCTGAACTAGTGAAGGTTTAGCTATGGTCTAGACATGGAGTTGAACAAGATTAAATGTGTTTGAATGATGTAGCACAGGATGGAGAGAAAGGGATGGATCAGTAGAGATCAGCACAGATGGGTTAGGTGAGTGAAGGTGTCTTTACAAGCTTTGGCTTTATCCTACCTGGAAGGAGGTACAAACTATATAATGAAGACCCCAAAGGACCCCAAACTCAACTTCCCAAACCTCTGAAGAATACCATCTTCTAAACATTTTCCAGCACACAATCTGGGTCATTTGGATTGCAAAGATTATTTCAGGCTTCCTCTGGCTTGAGCCTGTCAGGTGAGAGAATCAATTAGGATCTATCACATTCTCTGTCAAGGGGTAATGATTTCATTGATTCTATCTAGTGCTTGAGGCTGGGTGATGGGAAGCATTTGTTTTTCTCTATAGAAATCCTGACTATCTGTCATTGACTCAGTGAGTTACATGCAACTGGACCTGTGCCTAAATGTTTTTCTTGCAATGAATTATCTTTCACATGTGTTACATCTCTGCAAGGCAGATGCTTTGAATGCTAACTCTGCTTTACTCTAAGCTGAAATCTGAGCCTTGTACCTACCTCCGACAGTCCCCATGGCTCTACACTCCTGCACGCCATGAGCCAACACTGCAACCACTTCCAGTGCTCCTGAGCTCCTGAACTGGGGAGGAGAGAAAATTTTCCAGACAGCAGCTCTTCCTCATCTCTCCTCACCCTAAACTTGCCTGTGCTCCTGACTTCATACCCTTCCTTGGGAGCAGAGCCAGGGATTGGGGCTTCTGGGGCTAATCTGTTATCAAGCATGTATCTTCTCAGAAAATCTAGGAAAGAGCAGAGGAATCCACTGCTGGGAGATGGTATGGAAACAGGATAAATAAATGCCTGGTTTCCAGAGGAGTGTAGCTATTGGGCTGGGGATATATCTCAATAGCACAGGGCCTGCCTAACAAGCTCAAGGTCTTGAGTTCAATTCCCAGTATATAAGAAACCAGAAAAGCCTAGCCATGAATGGACCACAGAAGGTGCATGAGAATGGGAATGGCTCTATGGAGTTGTCCTGCTTAAAGGGAAAGGGCAATGGTGACATTAAGGGTGGTGAATACAGGGCCAGTGCAGAAAACGATAGGGTGTGGGGGCAGCAAACTCCTGAGCCAACTCTGAGCAGCCCAGGTGGCCCTAGCCCAGAACATCCTCAAGGAAGAGCAGTGGGCACCCACTCGCAGCTTCCAAAGAGGTGGAACTTTGCTGATACCCGCTTCCTACCTGCTGATGGTGCACCGCAGGTAGGTCCCTCCAGAGGTCACCATCCCAGCAAGCAGACTGCTTTCCATCATACTTCCTCCACTCATGCTGAAGTGATTGCAGGCAGGAAACTTCACAGAGCCTCAATTTTTTTTTCTGAAAAATGAAAATAATGAGATATTTTCTCTTCTAGGATTGTTGTAAGGTTGTCACAGACTGCAAATGGAAGGATTTGTCATCATGCCCATGCCCAGGTACATTCTGGCTGTCACAACAGTTATTGCTGCCACTGTTGCTATTCTCATAGGCACTAAATTAGAAAACACTGTGCTAGTGTGGACTCTGGTGGTCCTTGGTGGTAGTTTTTTATTCTTCAGAAGCACCACAGGATGTTGTGTTCCTGGGCAACACTGAAGGAATACCTATATGTGTAGTGCAGTTTTAAAAGCTAAACTTGGTAACACCCTAGTTATAAATCTGATTGGCATTTGGCAGATCGTAGCCCATCCTTGGGGTCCTCAGCTCCAGAGAAGTGCTTGGAAAGACCTGAGCCGTTCAGTCACCTTTGCCAAGTAACTGTGTCAACAGTCAACACCTTATTTTCCATGTGAACATCATGCAAATGCATAGCTGTAAATTCCCTGCAAATTGCTCTGCAGCCAGGTGCCAGAGGATTTTTAGGATAAGCCTCCCTGCATAAATTCCTGGAAAGATTCTGAAGTCATATGTAAAGATCATGAATTTGAAATTGTCTCATTGCTATTTGTCTCTCAATAAAATTATGGAAAAAATTTAAGATCATGAGTAGCAAATAATAAGCTTAATAGTGTCCAACCCAAAGACATTGAATAGATCAAAGAGGTAAACAATAGCTTTTGACAAGTACAGCTAAGAACACATCAGTGGAAAACAATATGCCCCAAAAGACTCTCTCAAGAACAAGTTACAACAAAGATCTTCTTCACCACTAAGTGAGCACCTGGTCTTTGAGAATATTTTCTTGAGCTAGCTTTCTTTGGTTCCACAACTCTTCCATCTACTTTTTGTGGCCTTGCATTCATGGCTGCATCTACCTCCTCCACAGTGGCATAAGTGACAAACCCAAACCTGGACCACTTGGTGTTTGGGTCTCTTATTACCATGCAGTCTGTGAGTGTTCCCCATTGCTCAGAATAGCTCCTCAGACTCTCATTACTTGTTTCAAAGTTCAGCTCTCCGATGAAGAGCTTCTGTGACTGATCGGGGTCCTTGGAAGACTCTGACTTAGACATGATGGCAGTTGGAAGGGAGACTGACAATGCTTCCTCTGAAGTGTCCACCAGCAGAAATATCTAGTAGCTATTGAGTGAATTTTTCTTGCCATCTTATCATTTTTAAGGCTTCTCTGTGTAAATCATACTGTATTACTATTTTCTCCTCAATTTGTGAAATCCTACCTTCACATTGCTAGTTCTGCTATTTATAAATTCAGTGGGATTCTTTTCCGCTAATATTTGCTTTTGGTACCTTTTCTTAAAGTCCATTTCTTTGATAATTTTTTCCTTCAGATTTAGGTGTTTTTGCTGGCATTCTAAGCTTTGTATTAGTTTCTTTCATAAGCACATTGGACAGTTTGATATTTCCAGTATCTTTTGAACTTGTCAAGTTTATTTACTTTCTCTTTAAGCATTTCATATAGCTTGTGTTACTGTTTTTGCCTAGGTGTCCCCCAAAGTCTCTTGCACACGTAGATGGGACTTTGGAAGGCTCCTGAATCATGGTGCCCCACACTAATCAACAGGTCAGACCACAAATGAGTTTGTAGTCAAATGCAATCTGGAAAGGTCTATCTCCCTCCTGCCTCACTTGCTTTCTGCTTTCCATGACCATGCCATGAGTTGTGTCTCCTCTGCCATGCCATCGGCCCTTGGGGCCTGCTGATTATGAACTGAAACCTCTACACATTGTGAGCCAAAATGAACTTTCTTCCTCCATGTTGTGTGTGTTTGGTACTGTGTTCCAGCAATGAGAAAGTAACTAAGACAGCTTGACTGTCTGGTGTTCGTATTACTCTACGCTGGTGCCCCTTTGGTCTCCTTTGGGTCTGTTGGGAGTCTTTGGAGGCCTTTTGTTGCCTTATTTTATTCTTGTTTTGTGTGTGTGCTCAGAGTGAGGGTCAAATGGAGCAGAGGTAACTTGTCACTTATGCCACTGTGGAGGAGGTAGATGCAGCCATGAATGCAAGGCCACAAAAAGTAGATGGAAGAGTTGTGGAACCAAAGAAAGCTAGCTCAAGAAAAGATTCGCAAAGACCAGGTGCTCACTTAGTGGTGAAGAAGATCTTTGTTGTGTCATTAAAGAAGATACAGAAGAACACCACCTATGAGATTATTTTGAACAATATGGAAAAATTGAAGTGATTGAAATTGTGACTGACTGAGGCAGTGAAAAGAAACGGGGCTTTGCTTTTGTAACCTTTGATGACCACAATTCTGTGGATAAGATTATCGTTCAAAAATACCACACTATGAAAGGCCACAACTGTGAAGTGAGGAAAGCCCTGTCAAAGCAGGAGATGCCTAGCGCTTCATCTAGCCAAAGAGGTCAAAGTGGTTCTGGAAATTTTGGTGGTAGTCATGGAAGTGGTTTTTGTGGTAATGAAAATTTTGGTCATACAGGAAACTTTAGTGGTTGAGGTGGCTTTGGTGGCAGCCCTGGTAGGGGTGGATATGGTGGCAGTGGAGACGGCTACAATGGAATTGATAATGATAAAAGAAATTATGGAGGTGGTAGAAGCTATAATGAATTTTGCAATTAGAGCAGTCAATCTTCAAATTTTGGACCCGTGAAGGGAGGAAACTTTGGAGGCAGAAGTGGGTCCTATGGTGGTGGAGGCCAATATTTTACCACACCATAAAATCAAGGTGACTATGGTGGCTCCAGCAGCAGCAATAGCTATGGCAGTGGCAGAAGGTTTTAAACACTTCCAGGAAACAAAGCTTAACAGGAGAGGAGAACCAGAGAAGAGACAGGGAAACTACAGGTTACAACAGACTTGTGAACTCAGCCAAGCACAGTGGTGGCAGGGCCCAGTTGCTACAAAGAAGACATGTTTTAGACAATACTCATGTGTATAGGCAAAAAACTCTAGGGCTGTATTTGTGACTAATTATGTAACAGGTTATTTTAGCATCTGTCCTGTGGAAAGTATAGAGCATTCCAACAAAGGGTTTTAATGTAAACCTTTTTGTGAACCCATGCTGTTGACTGCTAAATGTAATAGTCAGATCATGATGCTGAATAAATGTGTCTTTTTAAGAATGTGCTGCATAAAGTTAGTCTACTCTGAAGCCATCTTAGTTACCATCCCCAAGAGTGTGAAGTTAGAATTCCTTCAGAGTGATGCCAGGTGCCATTTGAAATTTATTTACAATTACTTGGTTAAGGAAGTCATTGTCTTCAGAAACCTTGTTGTAGTTGAACTGACAGTTACTGTTGTGACCTCTGAATCTGATCATTGAAAAGGTCACCCAAGCAAACAGTCAGCTACTCGGTTATAAAAACGATTGTTGGCACATCCTATATATCTGGGATTTTTTTTTTTCTCTGAATGACTTCAGGGCAGGTTTGGCTGGCTTGAGTTGTGGGGATCAAACCACAGCAACCTGAGCCTGACTGCTTTGTGGAAGCAGCCACTTAAAGAACTGAGCTAAGGGGCAGGCCCCCACATCCTGTATATCTAAATTGAATAATTGTACCTGATACAATGATAGATGGGATTGAAGCTGTGTATCATTCATTATAATGTGTAATCAATAAATGATTTAATTCTCTTGGAAAAAAAAGACTACTAGATGACACTAAGAAGACTAACCTAAAGCTATTTGGAGTTAGAAATTAATTAAAGAAAGAAAATAAAAGAAATAAATTAAAGAACAGAAAATCCTGTTTATAGAAATCATAGCAGAAAAAAATTTAAGTATGGGGAAGGAACACCAAAGCTATAAATGAGGCCTAGAGAACAACAAATAAGTACAATAAAAAAAAAAAAAAACTTCCCACTGTCCAAATTCTGCATAAAACTTATCTAAGAACAAAGAATCATTTATAAAGGTAAACACATTATGATCATGGCAGATTTCATAACACAAACTTTGAAGGCCAGGAGAATTTGGAGTAGAAGATTCAAGCCCTAAAAAACCCAATTTGAAACCCAGACTAACATATTCTGCACAAAATATTTTAAAACTGATGGAGAAATCAGAGCATTCTGTAACAAGAAAAAAACATCATAAGAGGTACATGAAGACAAGCCAGCACTTCAAAAATTATTCAATAGTATTCTAGATGCATGTGAACTACCATGCTAAACCAAAAAAAGACACAAAAGCTCCAAACAATCCAATAACAGGTAATAAAAATAAAGCAGCACTAAAAATTTACCCATTAAGAAAAGCCAAAGGCTTGATAGATTCACCTATGACTTCTAAAAGAACTCTAGGGAACATCTAGTACCAACATTCTTCAAATTTTTTAATGATATTGAAAGCAAAGGTGGGGCAGGGGAGATGGCTCAGTAGAATAAGCACTTCCCTAGCAAATGCAAGGGTCTGAGTTCAATCCCCTGTTCCAAAAAAAAAAAAAAAAAAAAAAAAAAAAGCAAGCAAGGAAAGGAGTATTTCCAAACTCATTCCTGGAAGGCAAAATCACTCTGATTCCAAAACTAGAGAAGGACTCAACTCAAAAGAGTACTACAGGCCAACTGTTTAATGAGGACAGATGCAAAAACACTCAAGGTGTTAGTAAATAAAACTCAAGAAATGATCACAGAAGATCGTGTATATTATGAGCCAGTAGGATTCATTCTGGGGATGCAGGAATAGCTCAATATTTGACCTGTAGTATTCTTTTCAGTTGAGTCCTTGTCCAGTTTTGGAATCAGATTAATTTTTGCCTTCCAGGAATAAGTTTGGAAATACCCCTTTGCTTTCAATATCACTAAAAAGTTTGAAGAATGTTGGTACTAGATGTTCCCTAGAGTTCTTTTATTTACTAACTCTAAAATCAGAAACCAGACCAGCATGTTCACTTTAATCACTCCTGTTCAACACAGTACTCAAGACATTAGCTGTAACAGTCAGACAAGAAAAAGAAGTGAAAGGGATACAGACATGAAAGGAAAAAGTCAAATTATTATATTTGTAGGTGAATTAATCCTTCATACAGGAGATTTTTAAAAGCTTTCACCAAAAGACTATTCAAATTAATAACTAAATTCAATGTAGCCAGATAGAAAATAAACCTATAAAAGTAATAACATTTCTATACAGCATAATTAACTCCCCAAGCTGGGCGTGGTGGTGTACACCCATAATCCCAGTACTTGAGAGGTTGAGGGTTGAGGCAGGAGGAGCATTGCAATTCTGAGACCAGCCTTGGCTACAAAGGGAGCTCAAAACCACCTTGAGGGCCGGGGAGATGGCTCAGTGGAATAACCACTTCGCTGGCAAGTGCGAGAGTCTGAGTTCAATCCCTGGTTCCACAAAAAACAAAACAACAACAACAACAACAACAAAAAAAACAAACAAACGCATTTTGGGGCCGGGGAGATGGCTCAGTAGAATAAGTGCTTCCCTGGCAAGCACAAGGGCCTGAGTTCAATCCCTGGTTCCACAAAAAAAAAAACAGAACAAAACAAAACAAAAAAAACCACCTTGATTTGCATAGCAAGACCTTGTCTCACAAAGACCAAAAATAAAAAACAAACAAACAAAAAACAAAAAACAAAAAAATTCACCAATAAGGAAATTAGGAAAACTATGCCACTCACAATAATGGCATCAAGAAAAATGAAACACTTAGGAATAACACTAAATAAGGAAGAGTAAGGCCTCTATGACAAAAGCTGTAGCGTTCTGGAAGAGAAATGTGCAGTGGTGAGCAAAAACAATGCGCTTTTCTGAGGTTTGGAATCCAGACACTGGAAAATAGCAAATCGAGAAAGGAAGAGAAAGAAGAAAATGTATAGAAATCAGAAAGGACCTGACAGGAAAGTTGAAAGCTACAGAGAATTGGTGAGACAGAACACACCAGGGAGACTGAGGAGAAACAGATGGAAGCAGCCTAAACTTTCTTCCTGGCATCCAACTTGTGGTCATGGAAAGGCATAGCAAGTCTGTAGGAAAAGCTACATACAAAGATCTCTTCACTGGTGAAAAATCTTTCCATTATCAGTGTCCACAGCCTCACCACAAGATAAAATAAAACAAAAACCATTATGAACATCAGGATAGGATGTATGCTGTCCCTCAACCAACTCCCCACACCCCTGAAGCCAATCCAGGGGCAACACGGGAAGAATAGCATAAACCACATATTGGTATTACTCAAACGATAACAGAGAAGTTGGAAGACAGATTGGAGAGCTCAGCAACGTCACAGAAGATAAAAGTACAAATAACCAGTGTGATCAAGGAGATTTCAGAAGACACTACTAAAACACAGCTGAGTTAAACAGAACAACACAAAGCACAAATGACCACTTCAGCAGATAATTAAAGTATGAAAAGGTTTTGATCAGAGATCCAGGAGATAAACAAAAATAAAATAGATATCCAGGAGATTAATAACTATATTCAAAATATGGGTAGCAGAAGCAATCAGTGTGAGGACAGAATTTCAGAACAAGAAAACAATGATGCCTTTGAAGACCAGAAACTCAGACACCTTCAAGTAGGAAGAGAAAATAAAGAATGGGTCCACAGCTGCAACGTGGTACCAAGAAGACTAATCTAGGAGCAATTAAAATAAGGCAAAAAGCAGAAAACAACAATGTCTTTTTTTTTTTTTTAAGAAAACTGTTCACAGAAATAGTGGCAGAAAATTTTCCCAATATAAAAAAAGAAATAAACATACAACTAAATGAGGTGTTGCCAGGATTAAAAGAAAACCTGTCCACACTACATTATACTTAAACTGGACAGAAGCCATTGCACGGACAAAGCTTAAAAGCTGATAGAGAAAGGCAACAAATCACATGTAAAGACAAACCCACTAGGTTTACAACACACTTCTCAACACAGACCTCAACACAAACCAGGAGAGCTTGGAGTGAAGTGTTGTGAGCTATAAAAGATAGCAACTTCCAGTCTCGATTTGTATTTCTTGAAACATTTTTCTTAGAAGTTGATGGAAAAATAAGATATTTCCTGACAAAGAGTACCTCAAAAAAAGTATGACCACCAAGCCAGCACTGCAAAAAATTCTCAGGGATATCCCACAAAGAAATGACGAAGCTAACAATGCCAATAATTCAAGTAGAATGAATACACCTGAAGGGTCAAGCAGCCAAGTAGAAAGAAAGAAAAAAAAAAAAAAGGAAAATAAAGCAATAAGAAGAATAAATCAAATAACCTTATTTTTATTTTATTTATTTCATTTTTATTAATGTTATTGAGAAACAAATAGCAATGAGACAGTTTCAAACCTGATTAGTAGGACAGTTTCTTTACTTTATTTTAATTCTTTTAGGTGAAACCGGGGATTGAACTCAGATCTTTGAACATGCCAGGGAAGCGTTTATTCTACTGAGCCATCTTCCCGGCCCCAGGACAGTTTCAATAATTAGTACATTGCATATTTTTGTCTTCGTAGTGGTTATTCATAGTACAAGATGAAAACATAGTATCCTGTCCAAACACTATTAGTACAAATCTTTCTTCTCATTGAATTAAGAGAAAGTAGCTATATAACTATCCTAGCTATTTTGTATATACAGATACAAAATTGTCCTTCATTTATATCCCCTTTTCTTTGTTTAGTTTTGTCAGAGATGGGTATTCCATTGCCATTTAAATATTGTAGTTGTGTGAATTCATCAAAATAATCCAATATAATCCAGTGGTCCATAATATCAAATAACCTTAGTAGTAACTCCCAATATGAATGTTCAAAATTCCCCTCTCAAAAGACACATATTGGTTGAGTAGATCAAGAAACAAAACTCTACAACATGCAGCATACAATAAGCATTTAATTCAAATAGAAATCAAGGAATGTAAAACAATATTGTATGCACTTGTAACCTAAAAAAAGATGAGTAGTTATCCTAATTGCAAAATGGATTTCAAGTCAAAACTAATCAAGAAGAGACCAAGGTTGCTATGTATTGCCTAAGGAAACAATGGAAGAGGGAGAGATAATTACAGACACATACATTCCAAACACCAGCAAGACTACCTTCATAAAACAACCTCCACTGGATACAACAAAATGAGATAAACACTAACCCATTGTATCGGGGGACTTCAGTACTCCACTATAACAAATACCCAGATCAACCAGACAAAAGAATCACAGAGATTATCAGATTTCAGTCAAACCTTTGAGTAAATGGAATTAACAGCTATCTACAGAATGTTCAACCCCCCAAAATGGAATACATATTTTTTTCTCAGAAACACATAGTGCTTTCTCCAAAATAGAGCACATACTATACCACAAAGTGTTCTTAATTAAATGAAAAATAATTGAAATTATCCCATATATTATCAGATCAGAGTGTAATGGAGCTAGAAATCAATGGCAAAAGAAACCATAAGAACTATGCCAGGAAGAAAGAAGCATGAAGGATTGAGAATGGAGCAGGATATTTACAGTTCGACACCTGGATGCTTACTAGTGGAGTGGAACAGTGTAACCATTATTAGAATTACTTTGAATTTGTAATTGAAATGATTCTATGATTTATCGTTAACTATTCATAGATAATTTTAAATTCTGGTTTTATAAAGCCTAAGTTATTTTACATTTGTTTTCCCAAAATGTATTAAATTGAAATTTTGTGATCCTTTATATACAAGTAAAGAAACTATGCAAACATATAACACAATACCCTCTTGAATGATTAAGAGGTCTCTGAAAAAATTAGGATATTGCTAGAATTAAATGATTATGCTAATGCAATGTATGAGAACCTATGGGACACCATGAAGCAGTCCTGAGAAGGGAGTTGATAGCAGCGCATGCCCATAGCAGAAAACAGAGCACGTTAGTGTAATTAACTCAATGCTGCACCTCAAGGTTCTGTAAAACCCAACTCTAAGTTCAAAGGTAGTATGAAGAATAAAATTATAAAGATCAAAACAGATGTTAATAGAAATTGGGATTTAAGAAATCAGTAAATCATAGAGTTGGTTCCTTGGAAGAATAAACAAAACAGACAAACCCCTAGTAACCTCGCCAAAAAGACCTAAATCCATTCAATGAGAAATGAGAAGGTTGAAATCACAATGGCTTCTGCCAAAATCCAGAACTTTATTGGTAATTATTTTGAAAAACTAGACTCTGACAAAGTAGATGATTCAGAAGAAATGGACAGATTCTTAGATACATCTGAATAACCAAAGCTCAACTAGGAAGACACAAAAAGTGTGGATAATCCAATCTCAGTCAAAGAAACTGAAGAAGTAACAACAAAACAAAACTATTGAATAAGAAAACAGCAGGTCTTGATGGATTCACTGCCCAATTCTATACGAACTTAGACAAGATCTAACACCGATATTCCTCAAACTACTTAATGACATTGAAAATGAAGCCGTACTCCCAAATTCATTTCTTTTTTTTATCAAGTATTTTTTTCCATAATTTTATTGATAAACAAATAGCAATGAGACAGTTTCAAATCAAATTTGTAGGACAGTTTCAATAATAACACATTGCATACATTCTTCCTAGTGGTTAATTGCTGTACAAGATGTGGACATGATATCCTACTTACAAACACCATTAGAACAAATCCCTCTATTCATTAAGAGAATGTAACTATATATCTATCCTAACCACTTTGAATACACAGATACAAAATGGACATTCATCTGTATACCCTTTTTTGTTAAGTTCCGTTATTTGAATATTATAGGTGTGTAAACGCAGCAAAATTTTCTAAAAGAGTCCAGTAGCCCATAATAGTTTTGGGTCTTCCGCTTGACTGGCAATGTCAGAAATTGTCCCCAAATTCATTTCTGGGAGCAAGCACTATCATGATTCCAAAACCAAAAATGTTCCTCACCAAAAATAAATAAAGAACTCCAGCCCATTTAAAAAATAAAGATAGATGTAAAGATCCTCATTAAAATGCCTGGTGAGGTGACATGTGCCTGTAATCCTAACTTTCAGGAGGCAATGCAGAAGGATCACTGCGTTCATAGCCAGTCTTGGCTACAAAGTGAGTTCAAGGTCAGCCTGAACTATGCAGTGAAACCTTCTATTTCTTTCTTTAAAACAATCCTCAATAAAATATTGGCAAAGAGAATTGATCAAATTATTATTATTATTATTATTAGTAGTAGTAGTAGTAGTAGTAGTAGTACTGGTGATCAAACCCAGGGCACCTTGTGCTTGCCAGGCAGGCACTTCTGCCACTGAACTCTCATCCCAGCCCAAGAGTGGATCAAATCATTAAAAAGATCATACATTATGACCAACTAGGATTCATTCAGGGATGATAGGTGGTTTAACACACACAAATCAATGCACGGGATACACCACATAAACAAAAGCAAGGACAAAAATCACACGATAATCCCAATAAATGCAGAAGAAGTATTTGTAAAAATGTAACATGCATTAATGATTAAACACCCTAAAGCAGAAAGAGTTCATCTCAGTCTGATAAAAGCCATTTATGAGAAATCAACAGCCAATGTCATATTAAGTGAGGAGATGCTAAAACCTTCCTCTAAAATCAGGAAAGAGACAAAGGATGTTCACTATCACAACTCCTGTTCAACATCATTCTTAAAATGTTAGCCAGAGATAGGGCCAGCCAAACAGCTCAGCAGATTAAAGCACCTGCAAGCAGGCACAGGGGCTAGGGACTTCATCCCTGGGCCTGTGGTGCTGGCCCTGCCCCTGTCCCCAGGGCACACTGAGAGGGCAATTGAGACTGGGCGTGGTAGTGCATGCCTGTAATCCCAGCTCTTAGGAGTCTGTAAACAGGCAGATCACTGAGTCCAATCTAGTAGTGTTCAGGGTCTCACCTGAACACCCTGTAGACCCTTCCCTAAAATACAAAAATTCTTCCCCAAAACAAAAAAACAAGCAAATAAAAATATTAGCCAGAGAAATCAAGCAAGAGAAAGAAATAAAAAGAGTATGTGCAAGAAAGAAGTTAAATTATTATTTGGAGATGACATGATCCTCTATGTAGAAGATCCCCAAACTGCCACCACAAGGTTCTTAGAATTAATAATGCAGGAAGATTTAAAATCAACACTCAGAAAAAGATAGTGTTCCTGTATACTAATAACAAACTCACCAAGAAAAAAAAAAATAGGGAAACAATACTTTTCACAATACCATCAAGAAAAATTGGTAACCTAACCAAGGAAGTGACAGACTCTACATGAAAATTATTGTATGATCAGAAAAGAAATTGAAGAGGATATTAGAAAAATCCTTTTACTGGGTAGGTGGATCCAATATAGTCAAAATGGCCATATAGTACTTTCAAAACTGTTAAATAGATTTCTCACAATCTCAATCAAGATACCAATAGAATTCCTCACAGAACTAGAGAAAAATTCCTAAAATTCACTTGAAAGCAGAAGAAATTCAGAATAGCCCAAGCTATTCTGGGCAACAAAGCAAGGCAGGGGGGCATTACAATCCCAGACTTCAAGTTATAATATAAACCTACAGTGATAAAAGCAGTTTGTTTGACAAAAAACAGACTTGTGGATCAGTAGAAAACAGAGGATGCAGAAAAGAACTCCAGGCATGCTCAGCTACCTTATCTTTGATAACGGGACCAGATACTTTGGCTGAAACAAAGACAGTCTCTTTAACATTTGGTTCTGGGAAAACTAACTATCCTCATGTTACAGATTGAATCTGGACTCATATCTCTCACCACAAACTAAACTAAAACCAAAATGAATCAAAGATGTAAATATTGAAACATCTTTTAATCTGCTGGAACACAAAATAGGCAAAACTCTTGAAGACATGGGCATAGCCAAGGCCTTTCTGAACAGAACCCCAGGTGCATGAGAAATAATACAGAGAGCTGTTTTGCCCAGTACAGCCCTTTGCCATCTTGACCCTTAGCCCACTGTATAATCAATAAGTACTTTGCTCATCTCCAAAGTAAGGGCAATTTTGGTATTTATTAAGTTGTAGTACATCAGTTCTTAATACAGTTGTTCATTGGTTTCCTGGATTAGTTCCAGGACTCCCCATGGACACCAAAATCTAAGGATGCTTAAAATATTTATGTAAAATGGTACACTATTTGCATATAACCTAAACACATCATCTCTGAATCTCTTATAATACCTAATACAATGTAAATATCATGTAAATAGTTGTTACAAAGTATGACTTAGGGGAAGTTACAAGGGGAAATCTGTACATATTTA
>NW_004524788.1:905857-923170 GCF_000260255.1 Octodon degus
ATCTATCTATCTATCTATCTATCTATCTATCTATCTATATACTTTTAGAATTGATTTATCTGTCTTTGAACACTTTGGATGCTTGCCTATTTTGGCTATTGCCAATAGCACTTTGGCGAACATACAAGTTCAGGTATCTCTTTGATATAATGATTTGCTCTCCTTTGAATATTATCCAGTAGTGGAATTGCCAGATGGCATGATGTATCTGTTTTTAGTTTTTTTGAGAAACTTCTATACTATTTCCCATGATGGGTGTACCAATTTACATTCCTACCAAGAGTTTGTAAGAGTGAGAGAATGCTATTCAGGAGATAAACTGGACAAAAGTACCTTGATTTAGCCAGACATGGTGGCACACACTTATAGTCCTAGCACTTGGAAGGCAGAGGCAGGAGGATCACTGACAGTTTAAGGCCAGCCTGAACCACACAGTGAGACCCTGTCTCAAAAACATATGAACAACCCCCCCCCCACCTTGGGCTGGGTAGATGGCTCAGTAGAATAAGTGCTTTCCCAGCAAGCACAAGGGCCTAAATTCAATCTCTAGTTCCACAAAAAAAAAAGAAAAAGAAAAAAAAAACCCACCTTAATCTACATAAAGTCCATATTTCATTTGATTTATCTAAAAATTTTGATTTTTTTTGAGACTGGGTCTTACTGTGCACTTCAGGCGGGCCTTGAGCTCACTTTGTAGCCCAAGCTGGCCTCAAACTTGCAATGATCCACCTGTCAGCTTTCTGAGTGATGGGATTATAGGTGTGAACCACCATGCCCAGCTAAAAATTTGAAATCTTAAAAAAGAAATTTTCTCTTTGCCAAGTATTGTGGCTCACACCTGCATTCCAAGCACTCTGGAGGCTGAAGGAGGAGGAGTGAAAATTTTAAGCTTAGCTTAGACTACGTAGAGAAACCCTTCTCTAACTAACTAACTAACTAACTAACTAACTAACTAACTAACTAAGACTGAAGAATGTTACACAATGTGAAAGCCCTCAGTTTAACCCCATGTTCTGAGAAAAGGTGCCATCTTATTTTGTGTAACTTTGATAGAACATTTTGAAATAGTGTACCTTCACAATAGGCCCAGAACTCTATGGGCCTCAACCAAGATGGAGTTAGGTTGGTAGGGGTAGTTCAGGAGATTTAAGTATGGCTATTAGAAAAAACATCCAGGTTTTAGAAGAAGTAAAGGGCAGAAAGATGCCAGGCTTAGGCTGAGGTATGTTATCACAAGTCTTTTGAGAGTTCATAAAAATTCCTTTCTTCAGTCAAGAGCAAAAGACATTATCAAGTTATTTTCTGTTAAAGCTCTAAGCTTTCCTCCTTATGTCAAGGAAAGGTAAAAAATATTTATGCTCTAGGGGTCATGAAATATATTTTATAAATGTATGTATGATTTTTTAAATCTCACTTATAAGTATGGTTACTAAGATTCCAGAGAGAAAAAGCCACAGACATTGGGAAGATAGCTCAGATCAGTAAAACTCACCCCAAGAACTTAGGGGATCCTGGATCCTTGGGTGACAGGGATGAGAAGTGAAATGAAGTCTCTGTCTGAAAAGTTCCCTGAACTAACATCTTCTGGGGAAAAACACCAACCTCTAGAGGATCTTAGTGAAAGGTTCTTCCTTCCAAAAGGACCATCTCAAAAGTATTGTCCTCAGAAAATACAAGAGAAGCAGACCTTTGCATACATGTTGATATTGATGCTGAATAGTATCTGGTTTTATGTATGACAGTTACTCAATATTATTTCTGCAAATTCAATGTTACTGGATGTCAAAGTTAGCAGAGGAGATACCTGCTAAGAAAAATGCAAAGAAAAAAATCAATTTGTCTAAGCTGGTATCTGTGCAAAGCACCTCAGGGGAATCAAATACAGGTGGTCTGAGGGCCCTAACCTGAGAAACACTGCTCTATTTGAAAGTGAGATATATCTCTATCTCTGTCTATATCTATCTCTACCATCTCTATGTTTATCTGTTTCTATCTCTAGCATCTCTATCCCTCTCCCTCTCCATCTTGGTCTCCATCTCCATCTAGATTTCTAAAAACTATCTCTATCTAAAATTATGAAGTAGAATTATCTGTTTAATCAAGGAAGGGGAAAATGAAAAGGAAATGAGCTCATGACTGGGATTGTATCAGGATCTTCCAGTTTCTCAGGTCATGACTTAGACATGTACAAATTTTAGTTTGGTGTTCCCTGGGAAGTATTTACTTGGTCCAGTGAAACACAAAACATGGAGAATGATGAGTAGCAAGGGTGGAGGCTGGTAAAGTTCCCACTCATTCTACTGCATTTTATTTCATTTCAGTGAGAAAACGTGCCATCGCTCCAGCCAAAACAGGACTGTGGAGACATAGCTCTGATGTAGCTACTCGGAGTTGGTAGTTACTTCTAGAAGTAAAGGAGAGGAAGGAAGAGGAAAGAAAGAAACAGGGGAGAGGAAGAACAAGAAAGCAAAGAAGGGTAGAACAGAAGGAAGAGAAAATATTTTCTGTGTTTATACTCTCAGTAGCTCTAAACTGTAAGCTAACATTCCCCAGGGAACTGCAGCAAACTTAAATCATGCTCTGGGTTGTCTTACATTTCAAGGAAAATACAAGAACCTTGACATCTATAGCATAACATGTGAACCACTAGGTTGAGGAAGTTCATAATTTCAGCATTAGATTTTGCTATATTCCTTTGGATGACATCCTTGCTTGGGTTTCAGTAATTGCTGTTAGAAAATGCAAGTGCAGCTTGGAAGTCCATGTGGAATGATAATGAAAATGGTGATGCTCATTCTGTTCTCTGACATATGAGGAGGTGTGAGGTACCCAGCAGGCCCACGTATCTCCCAGGCACAGCTGGCCCTCTGTGTTTCTGCATTCTGCTTTGTCTGAGTCACCCACCTCCAAATTTGACCAATCGTGGATCAAAAATATTTGAAAAATAGATTGTGTACTGACTACACACAGACCTTTTGTCCTTATCCTTAATCAATACATTTGTACAATTATTTATGTAACTTTTACATTGTATCAGGTAATACATTATCTAGAGGTGATTGAAAATATCGAGGAGGATGTGCATGGCAAGAACGTGTCTAGGTTCTAAGCAAACACTATGCCATTATGTTGGGGACTTGAGCATTTTCAGACTTGTAACCCAAAGAGTCTTGGAACCAATTCTACAAGGATATCAAAAGACAGCTGTAATTATATCTCTTAAGAATAAAATTAAAATATTATCCTTTTGATTTATGTGTATAATTTTTTTTGAAAAGGCTACTAAGTTGTTATGTCTCAGAAACTTATTAAATCCTTTGGACCTAACTGTTTAATGAATGAATGGTGATTGTTATTATTGTTTAAGCCCTGGGGAATTACGAAAGACCTTATTCAGATGCTCATGGTATTGTAAACAGAGAAAGTTTCTGAGCTTTCTCAATTTCCCTGTTTTTGCAATATTTAATTTTTAAATATTTATTTCCTGCCATGACACTATTTAGTTAAATATTATTTACTTGAAGTAGTTTGGAGAATCAGGATCAGTGAAGACCAACATCCTACAGCTAATTAGCACTAAAGATAGAAATTAATTTAGATCAATCTGACAGATATTATGTTCTTAGCCACTGTAATATATATGATGTACTGCATTCTTAGCCTTTAGATATGCTCAATGTCCAATTAACCAGTGCACTTTCAGCATTAGGAAGGCTTAGTTTTACTGTACTACTAATAAGGTTACATTATTCTTTCATGTTATTAAAATGCACCCATGTTCTATCCTCTAATTTGAAGTCCCTTGATGTTAGAACAGTGTGAATCAGAGCGTTGGCTCCACTGCTGTGTTAAAACAGAGAAACAGAGCCCTGTGGACCAGAGGAGTAACACACTCTCTAAATATGGTCCCTACTGGCCCCTTTCCAGGCACCAGAAGGTATTCTTTCTGGGGAATGAGAGAAACTTGGAGAGAGTTCAGAAGGCAGCAGTTACTGTGAGAATCAAAGAATACTCCCATGTTAAAAGCCAACTAGCTGACCTGCTAATGACACCAGTGACAAAACAGACCCAGAGGTCTGAAACACTTGTCCAGGGCCATAAAGTGAGTTGGCAGCAGAGCTGAGGTGAGATGAAGCTCTTTTGATGTAAGTCACTGAGCAAAAATCAAGCCCAAGAAGAATACAGGAAGGCTTGGTTGGTAACTTAAACCTATGTGTATCTCCAGTCAACCTTCAAGATGACCTTCAAAGGTTTCTCCTGAGGGCTGATATTAAATTTGCCTGGCCTTCTGTACTATATCTTGTAGACTTGGTGTTCCTTACCCAAAATACTTGGGAACCAGAAGTATTTCAGACTTTCATGCATTTCATATGCATAATGAGATGTCTTAGAGATAGGATCTGAGTCTAATAACATGAACTTCCTTTATCTTTCATATACACTTTATACATCTATATTGGAGATAATTAGATTTTTAGTAACATTCTTAGTGCACGTGTGCTTTGACTGTTACCTGTCACATGAGGTCATGTTTTATATTAGAGATGTTATTCAGCCTAATTCAGTGGCCCTGTTCAATGAGGTTCAAAGCAAAGAACACTGAAAGTTAGGAAAGGGACTGAGACGGGACTCTAAATCCGCTCACCCTGGTTTCCTTTGCACGGGACCTTTCTAATCACATTTCTTGCCATGTTCTAAGTGAAAGGGAGAGTATTACATGAAGCTACAAGCTGTCATCACCAACACTGCCATACTTTGAGGGCAGTTTTCAGGCCCCACAGGACTTCAGCTCTGAACATGTGGAGAGACTTGTCGATTGCCAGATCCCAGGGCTGAGCTGTGGCATTTACCTCTAGTATGCATGAGATCATGGGCTCCATCCCCAGCACTGAAAAAACAAATAGTGGTCAGATTCCAGACAGGAGGCTTCTGCAAATTTCCAGGTAGAAGTAGTGAATCTTCCCTCTTGAGCTGTCTGTAGTGCAGCAATCTTCCTGGAAGACTGTAGGTCAAACACTTTCTGGAAATGACCAGAAAACTAGCACTCGGCCTTTGCAGACTTTAAAATATTACTGCTACTCATTGATTGCATGGCAGCCTTAGATTGGCCATAGACCAATATAAGTGAATGGACAGGAGTATATTCCAATAAAACTTTATTAAAACAGGTGATTCTTGCCATAGTTTTTCCAATATCCAAGCCAACAGCTCCTTTCTGATTGAGATTGAATATGCTCTTCATATTTATCTGAAACACATTTCAGCGCAGACACCCTTACAGTAGCAGATTTCTATTCTTAGACAAAAACTGAGGGTGAACAGAAACAGGATGCTACAGGGGCCCATGAGAAGCCCATCAGTACACTGGTAGCATGCCAGAAACTGGCAAGTATATGCACATTCTGGGGAAATTGTGCAAATAAGCCCCTTTTATCATTAAGAGTTCCATGAATGCACTTTGAGTTTCCAGAAACTAGAGAGGTTTGGAAAGCTGGTTGACTTAAAGACATTAGCTCAGCAATATTGGAACCAGAAGAAGATTAACCACAGTCTCAAGAGCTGTTTGATATGGTTTTATCCTGACAAACCTACCCCACTAATGCTACCTTTTTTGCACTCCTGGCAGTTACATGCAGCCGTGTGACCTTGTTTTGACCAATGGGTTGAGGGAAGCCACAAGCACAGCTCACAGCTCCTGCCCTTAAAGACATGCACTCCTGTTTTACTTCCCCTTCTGGCCAACCAGTGGGTAGTGAGAAAGGGCAGTCTCCTGGGACTCAAAGATGGCCACATGTTGAAGATGGAAAAGCTGTCTTACTGTCCGAACTACCGAGTACTGAGATGTTTTATAAGAAACTTTGATCGTGCTAAAGTCATTGTATTTCTGAATTTCTTCATTATGGCACCAAAACCTGTTTGTAGTATGACCCAGTATAAAATTCAAATGTGGACATAATGGTGCATGCTTATCATCCAAGGCTGAGGTAGAAGTTTCTCTGTATTTAAGGCCAGCCTAGGCCATACAGTGAGCTCAAGGCCAGCCTCACCACACAGTGAAACACTGTCTCAAAGAAATAGTTTAAACATTTTCAGTATAATGGCAGCATAGAACTAATAAAATGTAGGTTAATTTCCACTAACTCCTGAGGTCTTTGAGGCCAGAAGTTACAGTCAACTGCTAGAGTGAAGCTTGCTAGGTTTAAACCTCTGTTTCCAGAGGTTACCAGCAGTGTGAGTTTGTACAAATCTCTCTTCCTCAGTAAAATGACAATAATAGTAATAAAAGAGGGACTAGGGAGATGGCTCAGTAGAATAAGTGCTTGCCTGGCAAGCACAAGGCCCTGAGTTCAATCCCTGGTTCTGAAAAACAAAAACAAAAAGAAAAAGAAAAACACCCTGCCTCTTCAGTTTGATACAGGGATTAAACAAAGTAATACTGACAAAGCCCTTTGGACTTAGTGAGCTCTTTATGAATTTCCCCTTCCATTATTGATACGAATGTATGAGAAAGTATGTTTTCCAATTCATTCAAACATTTCTCTGGATCCTCTTGGCTCTTCTCACCCCTTCTTGCGACTCTCCTGGACTTTGATTTGTTATTTCTGCTTACTCTCTTCCCTTGCTGCAGTTCTAGAGTAGGCAAATGTTTTGCTGTTGTTATCACTCTTGTTTATTTGTTTTAAAAAACTAGACCAAAATGATTACATTTAACTGAGCATAATTTATTAAAATAATTGCTTTAATGAATACTAATTATTAAATGCTCACTTAGTTATGTGCTTCCCTTTGCTGATGTATGTATTTCATATTAGTCATTATGAATAAGACATGCAGCTAACTGTGTAATTACAGACAAATCATTGAAGACATAAACTAATAAAAATCAAAGGCAGGAGAAAAATGCTTTGATGGGAGCTGAGGAGTAGTTGGGACTTCCTGTTTCCTGCCAAAGATCCATAGCAGGAGGTGGTGGCAGGCAACAGGGTACTGAGTGTTGACTGAGATCTCCACCTAAGACACAGAGAAACTGAGAAGAGGCTGAGAAGACGCCAAGAAGTCCCCAAGTCACATCTTTAGAGAAGTTAAAAGAGATAAACTGCAAACCCATAGAGTTCTCTTCTCTTAGATGAGCACCAGAGTAGAGGTAGAGGGAAGCCCTGTTTGGGATGGGTCCCGGTCCTCTTCAATTTAAATTTTCTGTGTGATGCTTAGGGCTGAATTCTGTCCTTCCCGCTAAATTCATTTATCAAAATCCTCAGAATGTGGCCTTCTTTGGAGATGGGATCTTTGCAGGTATGGGCTCTAATTTGAATGATGTCCTTACAGAAACTATTATAAACTAGGTAGCTTAAGCAGAAGAATTTTATAGTGTCGAAGTTCTGGGGCAAAGCAGTCTAAAAACAAGGTGTCAGTAGGACTGGTTCCTTTCAAGGGCTAGAGTTCCCTCAGAACTGTAGCTCCAAAGCCTCATGATGTCATAGGGTTTTTTGGGGTGTGCAGTTCCCTCCCCCAACTTCAGGTGGTTTGCACTCAATGGTAGGTGTTCCTTAGTCGATAGAAGAACCCTGCCCCACACCATGCCTTCATCTTCATCTGACATTCTTTCTGCCTAAGTCTGCATCCTGAATTCCCCTTTGAAAAAGGACACTAGTCATATTTGATTGTAGTCAACCTCAATGTCCTCAGTTTAACTTGATTTCATCCACAAAGATCTTATCTCCAAATAATGTCCCATTCTGACATTCAACTATGAACTTTTGGAAAGGAAGTAGTAGATATAAGTCTTCCTATCACAGAGACCTGGAACAAGCATCATTATTCCCCGAGCTCAGTTTTTCAAACTGCTAAATGAGATGTGATTAGAAGATAGCCAGGGAGATAGCTCAACAGCATTAGCACCTGCCTGGCAAGGGCAAGGTCCTGAGTTCAATACTTGGTACCACCAATAAATAAATAAATAAATAAATAAATAAATAAATAAATAGAACAAAAATAAGACCTTCAAAGACTATTCAGCATTGAATCTTGTGGAGACTAAACACATCTCAGCCCCCCACCATGGATGGGGTAAAGATAGCTTTGCCCAAAAGGCTGCACAAACAAAGGCAAAGTTTAGTTGAAGCTGCCAGCTACCACCATGGGTACATGCCCTGGGGCTTGCCTTTGGGTTTTGTTTGAGGAGGCCTCAGCCACTTTCCACATCTCTGTGTTTGAGAACTCTACAGTAGTAAAGAGAGATGAGACCAGGTTCTACCAATTACTGGAGTGACTTAAGGTGGGGCAAGAGCTTATGGAAATATAATTAGGTAATCCACACTTTCCACCTATGTCAGTCACTGCATTAGTAACTTTCCCATCAATGGGACAAAATACCAACACTCACAATTTAAAGGAGGAGAGGATTATGTGGCTCACAGTTTCCAGGAGATTCACTCCATGGTCAGCTGGTTTAAAGACAAGAAACACATGTTGGAATAAAGTTGCTCACCTGATAGCATCCGGGAAGCAGAGAGAAGGAACAAGCTGGAGACAATAATATACCTTCCTAGGTCATGCTCCCATTAGCCCACCACTTACTCATCAATGGATCCATTCCCTGATGTAATCCAAGCACTTTCTGAAAACTCCACCTTTGAATACATGAGACTCGGGGGGTGTTTTAGTTACTTTTCCCTCATTGTTGAGACAGAGTACTTGACACCCAAAGTTAAAGGAGGAAAGACTAATTTAACTCAGTTTGTAGAGGTTTCAGTCCATAATCAGATGGCTCCAAGGTAGAAGAGTTACAGCTTATGATAAGCAGAAAATAATAAAAGCAACAAGTGAAGTCAGATAAGCCTCTTTCTGTCTCTTATATTGTATCCACTCTCCTGGGATTAGGGCAGTGCCAGTCCAATTAGTGGTCATGTCTATCAATAACCCACCCTTAATCCCAACACCCTTAATCTCAGCATTGCATTATAAATAAATCACACACTCTAGATTCAGCCACCTCCAAAAAACCATGAGGCATTTTGGAGGTACATCCAGAGGTGTTGGAGGTACATCCAGACAAAGACCATAATGTTTCACCCCTGGCCATCCCAAGACTCATATACATCCCTTTATGCAAAGACATTTAATTTATCTATAAGTGTTGCCAATGTCCTAACAGCTTCACCACTGCTGAAGTCCAAGTCAAAAAAAAAAAAAAATCTCTTCCTAGATTTAAGACAAGCTCTTAGCTGTGAGCTCCTATACAAATGAAAAGAAAGTCAAACACTTCCAACATTCAATGGCACATGATAGACCTTTCCATTCCAAAAGTTACAAGTAATGGGATGAAATGAATTGGACCAAAACAATTCCAGAATACAGCAGGGCAAACATTAAATCTTTTAATTCCATGTGCAACATCCAAGGGAATCTGTGCCAAGATATGAACTTCAAAGGGCTTGTTTGGTTGAGCCCTGTGGCACTTCTAATAGTCATAGCACCAAAGCGCCTCTCGGCCCTGCTGTGCTACCTCCTTGCAGTTTTCTTCAGACAATCCATTGTCCCAGCTTTTCCAAATTTCTGGGGTCTCCACTGCATCTTTAGCTTCACACTCACAGCTTCACATACTGCCTAATCTTCCAAATCTTCTTTTGAAACCAGAGAAGAAGCCTTTCTGACCCCACAGCTCCTGAATTCTGTATGTCTCTAAAACCATTGCTGGGTGGATGATGCTATGGTTGGCTGCCAGCTGGAGCAATAGCCAGATTTCTTTCTCTCTTGGTTTTAGAACTTGAGTAACTAGATTGCTGAGTAATTCTCACCAAGTCCCAAGAGATAAATGCTCTAGGCTGCAGCCATTCTGGAGCATGGTGCTTGGGATTCTCTCTTCAAAGCAGTCATTTACGTTTGCAGTTTTGAGGCTGAAAATGTTAGATCCTTGCTACTTCTTGTGATGCTCTCTGGCCTCTTTTGTATTCTCCTGTTTATTCTCAGCAATCAAGTTTTTCTCTCCTCGACCTTTCTACTCCACAGCTTTATTGGAACTTCCTTCGGGGCCAAACTCCCAATGTTTTAAATCATTTTACTGGGATCTTTACTCTTGATTTTCAACATAGATCTGGTTGAAAGCTCCCAGCAGTAGCCATGCTACCACCTCAATAATCAATTGCCTTGAAATTTCTGCTATAAGAAAAATTAGTCTGTTGCTCTTAATCTCCACCTCTTACAAAGTCTCTGCACACAAGTAAAGTGTAGACAAACTTTCTGCCAAGCAATAACACATATCATCTGGAGTCCAGCAGATAGTGCAGATAGTCCTTCTTCCTAGGACAAACCTACCAATCCTGGTCTTTTTTGGCAGGATTTTGGCCTGGTCTTCTGAATTCTGACCAGAATCTCCATACAGTGTAGCCTAAGTTCTATTTGTTTAAAAAGTTTTTTTTTTTTAATTTTAAGGCAGAAAAACAAAAACAAATAACAAGAACAAAGACAGTAACAGAATAATATAAATACAAATGGTTCAGAATTTCAGAAAGAGATTAACAATTGTTATATTACATATTGTTATAATCAAATTTGTTGCTCAGATTACCAGACATAGACATTTGAATAGAGCATAATAATAATAATAGGTAAAACATTAGAGACAGTACACATTTAAAGCAACAAGATGAAAGGTATTCAACTGTGATTGCAACATTGCACATTGCTGTCCTCAATGTAGTTGATCAGATTACAGAACTATCATACACAGTTAAGCTAAGTATAAATTTTAAAGATTAACTGCTACTTTAAAAAAAAACTGATAGAAACCAGCAGTGCAATCATTCCAGCTATCATGTATATATTTACATGATTTCTGTACCTTCCTTTTTTTCCTATCTTCTCTTCTTTACCTCATCTCCATTGTTTATTCTTTATGTTCAGTTTCTTTCCATTTTACTATCTATATTGTACCTTTCAGATTTTATTTACTAGAGAGACAATATCATGTTTACTCATGTGGATCTCATTTATTTCCCTTATGAGTATAGCCTCTAATTACAGCCATTTACCTATAAAAGGCTCAAGCTTATCTTTCTCTATAGCTGAGTAATTCTCCATTGTATAAAAATGCATCTTTTTTATACTTTCCTCAGTTGATGGGCATTTGGGTTGTTTCTAAGACTTAGCTATTTCAAATTGTGCTGCTATGAACATGGGTGTATATATATCACCGTGGTATGATGTTTTCAATTTTTTTAGAAAAATATTCAAAAGCGGAATAGCTGAGTTGAATGGAACTTCCAATCCTAGTTTTTTAAAGAGTTGTCACACTGATTTCAATAGTGGTTGTACCAGTCTGCATTCCCACCAGCAGTGCAGAAGGGCTCCTTTTTCCACACAGCCTCTCCAGTATTTATTATTAGTTGATTTCTTTAAGACAGCCATTCTTTCTGGAGTAAGATGGTATCTCAGTGTTGTTTCAATTTACATTTCTCTAATGACCAGAGCTGTGAAACATTTTTTCATGTACTTATTTGCCACTTGTATTTCTTCCTCTGAGAAGTATATATCCATCTCTTATGCTCATTTTTGGATTGGGTCTTTGAATTTTGGGGGCCTAATTATTTTTTAGTTCTTTATACGTCCAGATAGAAGTCCTTTGTTTGAGTGATTGTTGGTTAAGATTATTTTTCCACATTTTTGGGTTGTTCTCTCACTCTTGTTAATTTCATTCAATGTGCTAAAACTTCTCAATAAGATGAGATCTTAATTGTAGATTCTTTGAAGTATTTCTTGTGCAATTTGTTTTCTGTTCATGAACACTCTGCCGACTCCTATGTCTGCAAGATTTCCATCTACTTTCTCTTCCAGTAAATTTAGTGTTTCTGATTTATTTATTTACTTTTGCATTTTAGGGAAGTGTTTACAGAGTGTTCAGCAGTACCACTAAGCTATCTCCCCAGATCTAGTTTCACTACTACATCAGACGCATACTGATCCGCCTGTTTACAGCCTCCCAAGAGCTGAGATTACAGGTGCATGCCACCACACTCAGTCTCAATTGCTGTCTCAGCATGCCCTTGGGGGCAGGGCCAGCATGGGAGGCCTGGGGATCGAACCCCAGTCCCTGTGCCTGATTGCAGGCACTTTAATCCACTGAGCTATTTGGCCAGCCCTAGTGTTTCTGTTTTAATGTTTAGATCTTAAATCCATTTTGACGTTAGTTTAGTGTATGGTGACTGACATGGATCTAGTTTTAGTTTTTGGCATGTGGAAAACCAGTTTTTCCAGTACCATACCTTAAAGAGGCTATCTTTATTCCAGTGAACATGTCTGGCCTTTTGTCAAAGATAAGATGGATGAGGTTGCTTTCAGTTGTGTCTGTATCTTCTAATCTGTTCCATTGATCCACCCTGTCTGGTTTTTTTTTTGTTTGTTTGTTTTTTGTTTTTTGTTTTTTTGTCAGTATCATGCTGATTTTATCACAGTACCTTTGTAGTATGACTTCAGGTCAGGGACTGTAATGCCTCCTGCCTTGCCTTTGTTGGCCAGGATTGCCTTTACTATACAAGGTCTTTTCTGGTTCCAAATGAATTTTAGGAATGTTTTCTCTAGATCTATGAGGTATGTTGATGGTATTTTGGTAGAAACTGCACTAAAGGGCTGGGGAGATAGTTCAGTAGAATAAGTGCTTGCCTGGCAAGTACAAGGGCCTGAGTTCAATCTCTAGTTTTGCAAAAAAACCAAACAAACAGCAACAACAACAACAAAAACGGCACTAAATCTGTATAACAATTTTGGGAATATAGCTATTTTCACAATGTTGGTTCTTCCTATTCAGAAACATGGACTATCTTTCCATTTTCTGAAATCTTCCTCAATATCTTTTTCAGAGTATTGTAATTTTCATTTTATGGTCCTTTTACTTTCTTTGTTAGATTAATTCCTAAGTATTTCTTTTTTTTATACTAATGTGAAATGTATTGTTTCTCTAATTTCTTTCTTAGTGAGTTTGTTGTCTGTGTAGAGGAATGCTATTAATTTTGGGATGTTGACTTTGTATCCTGCTATGTTAATGAACTTCTGTATTAATTCTAGGAGTTTCTTGGTCGAGTGTTTTGGATCTTCCATATAGTGTATCCTGTCATCTGCAAATAATGATGGTTTAACTTCATTTCCACTTCTTATTTTTAATTTTTAAAATTTATTTATTTATTTATTTGGTACAGGTCTCACTACAGAGCTCAGACTCATAGTGATTTTGATATCTCAACCTCCCCAATGCTGGAATAACAGACGTGTGCCACCATGCCTCATTTTGGTGACCAGCAGGCATGCCTGGGGTTCTGGGGCCAACACAGCATGCAGTACCAGGGATCAAACTGGTTCCCTGCACTTGCCAGGCAGGTGCTTAGACCACTAAGCTATCTCCCCAGTCCCTGTTCCTCTTTTTTTTAAGTAAATGTCTTCTTTAGATATGCTCAGTAATTCTTTCATTTTATTATTATTATTTTTCTCCATAACTTTATTGAGAAACAAATGGCAATGAGACAGTTTCAAACCAAATTGGTAAGGCAGTTTCAATAATTAACACATTGCATACATTCTTCCTAGTGGTTAATTGCTGTACAAGATGCAGACATGGTATCTTATTAACAAATACTATTAGAACAAATCCCTCTATTCATTAAGAGAATGCAACTATATATCTATCCTAACCATTTTGAATACAAAGATACAAAATGGACATTCATCTGTATCCCCTTTTTTGTTAAGTTCCATTATTTGAATATTATAGGTGTGTAAACTCAGCAAATATTGTAAAAGAGTCCAGTAGCCCATAATAGTATTGGGTCTTCTGCTTGACTGGCAATGTCAGAAATTATTGACCTGAGTCCCCTACAGCTCAAGATAACACATGGCTTTACTTCTTATACTTCATTTTTATACTTTTCTGCTGGATGGTTAAGACCAAGGTAAAGCAGGACCTATGCAACAAGAGTTGTAGCTTTTGGGTCTGATAAGGTCAGTGAAATCCCCTCAGGATTTATCCTGAGATCGTGTACCTCAGATTGTAGAACCTTTGTCAGTGTCAGCCATGTGGATGAATCACAGCCATTGCTTGGCCAATGTGCTCTCTGTGAAAGCCTGAGAGAATGTTTTCTCTCCATGTGACTCTCCTTAGGCACACTCTACATCATCGATCACTTTCCTCTTTGGCCCCATAATCTCCTTGATCAGAAAATTTGGGACACTACTGAGTTACGTGACGTTACAGTACAAGTTCTCATATGTCCTGAGTCTTAATTGACCTTGGAAGGCTAGGACCAAAATGTTGGCTTTCCTTGTGGCCATCCTTTTTCTCTAATTTTGGTTCCTTCATTATTGCTATCATTTCTTTTCTTTTTTACTTGAGAGCTTATCTCTGATCTGATTTCCTCTATGCCCCTCTGGAGTTGTTTCTTTACTTGAGTTGTGATCATTTCAGAGATTTCAGATGTGTGAGTTTTAATTTCATCTATACTGATATCTCCTGGATTTGTTCTGGGTGGGCTGGGTGCTTGCGATTGAATTTGGTCCTTCATCTTGTCATTTTCTATTTCAGAAAGAACTCTTTATTCTGATTTCTGTGCTAATGGTTTTGTACTTTAGACCATATGAACAAACACTATAGTTGTATAATAAGACAAGTCATAAATTGGGAATTTATATGTAAACTAGTTCTCCTGGGTTCCATTATGGGTACCTTCCCTCTATGTTCCTTGAGTCCTCTGTGCAACTCCCTATTCACTTGGGCTTGGTTCCACCATTGGGCTTTCTCCCACCAGTCTACGTGGTAACTCTGGGCCTGCCTGAGTTCTATTTTTTGACCTGGGCTCTCTGAACCTTTCCTAACCCCTTTCCTCCCTATAAGTCTGTTCTAAAAGCTCTTGAGCCACATTGGCAGGTAATATCATTAGCAATGATCCCACTTCTCTGGTACCAAATTGTGTCTTACTTTTTTCTGGCTGAGACAGAACTCATATCAGTGTGGGAACATTTTTATCTAAACCATAATAGTCATGTAAAAGCCCTGGGGCAGAACTTGCCTTAATCACTTTTGCTTAGTTGCATCCAAGTCAAGCCATTGTTTTAAGAGAAAAATGTGCTGCTCCCTTAAAACACTGTTTTATTTGTATTGATTCACATCCTATGATTCTGGATACATCTGAGATTTTATTTTGGGCCCTGTGAATACTGGCAACTACAGCGTGAAGGAAGTTTCCAGGAGCCCAGATCAGATGCTCCTCTCACAAATGTTTGCACACCAGGCTTGAGTTTGCCCATGAAGAATGGAGAAGCTCTGACAGATAAAGACACAATTCTTTGTCTTATGTAAGCCACACTGGTAGAATATGCAGGTAAGCTGAAGGTACACATTTAAGTCTGGGTTTTCTAGATGCTTCTTTTTGGTTTTTTTTTTTTTTATGCTTCTTTTTGATGATGGATAATGTGGAGTTGCCTGGGAGGAAAGTCTGTGATTGCATGCAGCCACTTTACTCAGCCAAGTCAAGTCATTATTCAAGGTCTCTTCCTCAGGAACACCTTTCAAAAGGTCAAGTTTACCATCCTCAGCCTAACCTTCTCTAACTAGTCCTCCTGTGCTGTACAATTTCCTCCCTCATGTATTGCCACAAACCAGTTGCACTTATCCCAGGGTCAAATTTTCTTGGTTGTACAACAGAGACACCTTGATGACAGAGCAGAGTTAGCCCATCCATCCAAAGCAGTGGTCAATACTGACACAATCCATTGCACAGATAAAATCAGAGGTATAAAGCCACAATAATTTTAGACAGTTTCTACTTTATAATTTTTTGACTTTAGAGTGGTGCCACATTATATTCATACAACCATCTTATTTTTTATTTCACAATAGTATTCAAACAATTACATGAGCTTTCATCATTTTATTTTGAAGTTGGCTTTGTTTCAGATGATCTTGTCCAACTGCAGGCTAGGGCCAGGGAGATGACTCAATGGAATAAGTGTTTCCCTGGCAAGCACAAGGGCCTGAGTTCAATCCCCAGTTCCACACACACACACACACACACACACAAAAAAAAAAAAGATTTCCAAGTATTTCATAAATGCATTGTCAGAATATAAGATTGTTGTGACAAAGCTGGTGATGTAAGCCAACTGCAGGTTAATACATGTTCTACCATATTTAAGGTCAGCTGGAATGCACTACGAATTCACCAGAGTAGGTCTATCAGTGAATTTTTCCCTTACAGCATTTTTAACATAAAATGGAGTCTCAATGCATAATGTTTTGATCTGGAGAACAATGTCATCATAAATTGAGATGTGTTCTCTAAGCTGAGCCTTCAGGTGACGCCAATCATGGTGGGAACCTTGGTCATAGCTGTGAGAGACTGTGAAACTGGACACTGCTAAGCTGTGCAGAACTGGTGACTTATAGAAACTATGAGATACTCCACATTGTTTTTCAAGCTGCAGAATTTTGGGGTGGTTTTTTATATACAACAATAGGAAGATAAGATAGGGCACTGAGGTCAAAAGAGAATAAGCATAAAGCAAGTGAAAGCTGCCAGAATCCTGTCTGGCTCCACAGTTTTCTTCCTAAAGCATTTATATGTCCTCCCAAAAACATCTGCCCTTGTGGATACAACATGGAATGGAGTGTATATCACATTTATGTGCACCCTTGCTCAGTAAGAGGCATGATTCTTGCCTGTGCAGGAAGTGAAGCATTTTCCTGGTTAATATATAACAGAAAAATACACATATGTATATATTTCTATCCATATATGTATACACTCCTATCCCTTTTTTCACTTCTATCCTTCTGGTACTAAAGTGCTGTCATTTAATTCAAACAACTTGAAAGCTTCAGTCAGTAAAGGGGAGAAAATGTCAGTCACAAATAAAAGCACTCATTTAACCAACTCATATTCTTTTCTTTTTTTTGTGGTGATTTTTTTTATTGAGAAATAAATATGAATGAGACAGTTGCAAAGCTGATTAATAGGACAGTTTTGATAATCAATACATTGCACATTGTTATTGTCTTAGTGGTTATCCATAGTACAAGAAGCAGACAGGATATCCTGTCCAAACACTATTAGTACACATCTTTCTACTCATTGAATTAAGCAAAAGTAGCTGTATGTCTATCCTATTTTGTATATGTAAATACAAAATGATCTTTTCCTTGTATCCCTTTTATAAATTTTTGTTTTTTAATATTTTTTGTCGAGACCCAGTCCTAGGCCAGGTCTGGTGAGTGTGTAGAGAGCTTCCTGCTACCCTGCCCCGGTGGGACCAGTCCCAGCCCAGGCGCAGCGT
>NW_004524788.1:930980-941759 GCF_000260255.1 Octodon degus
GATCCTTTGTTAGTGTCAGCCATGAGGATGAGTCACGGCCATTGCTTGACCAGTTTTCTCTCTGTGAAAACCTGAGAGAATGTTTTTTCTGTCCATGTGACTCTCCCCAGGCACACTATACATCATCGATCACATTCCTCTGTGGCTCCATAATCTTGATCAGAAAATTTGGAGCACAACTGAGTTACAAAATTGCACTGAATCTCCAGGTTTCTTTGTATAGCAATGACATTATAACAATATCAAGTCATCTACAAATATGAGGTGGTGAAGGCAATCCTGGGCAACAAAGACAAACCAGGAAGTATTGCAATTCCTGGCTTGAAATTATACTACAAAGCTACTGTGATAAAATCAGCATGGAATGGGCAAAAAAACAGACCTGAGGATCAATGGAATAGATTGCAAGATGCAGAAGACACTACAAACACACTCAGCCACCTTCTCTTCAATAAAGGAGCCAAACATGCTTACTGGAAGAAAGATAGTCTCTTTAACAAATTGTGCTTGGAAAACTGGCTCTCTACATGCCAAAAACTAAAACTTGAACCAGGTCTATCATCATGCAGTAGACCAAAGTCAAAATGGATTAAAGATTCAAGCATTAAAATAGAAAAACTAAATCTCCTGGGAGAGAAAGGAGGAGGAACATTTGAAGACATAGAAGTAGACAAAGAGTTCATAAACAAAAATCAAATTGCACAGGTAGTACTTGAAAGAATTAACAACTGGGACCTCCTCTTATTGAGAAGTTTTTGCATGTCAAAAGAAATTACCAACAAAATGAAAAGAAAACCCACATATTTGGAAAAAATCTTAACAAGTAAGTACTCAGACAAAGATCTGCTCTCTAGAATTTATAAAGTACTAAAAAACACTAGGGCCCCCAAATTTAAAGACCCAGTCCAGAAATGGGCATCTGAGATGAGCACACGCTTCTCAGAGGATGAAATTATAGAAGTGAATAAATATATGAAAAAATGCTTCACATCACTAGGAATCCTTGAAATGCAAATTGAAACAACAGTGAGATACCATCTCACCTCAGAAACACTGGCTATCATAAAGAAATAAACTAAGAACAACTGTTGGAGAAGCTGTGGGGGAAAATGAACCCTTCTCCACTGGTGGGAGTATAACACTGGTGCAACCATTATGGAAATCAGTGTGGAGACTCCTTAAACAACCAGGACTGGAAATCCCATTCAAACCAGCTATCCCCCCACTGGGAATTTTCCCAGAAGAACTGAAATCAACATATCACAGTGATATATGTACACCTAATGTTGACAGCAGCACAATTTGTGATAGTCAAATCTTGGAAGCAACCAAGATGCCCATCACCTGAGGAATGGATGAAGAAGATGTGGTATTTTTATACAGTGGAGTATTACTCAGCTATAAAGAATGATAAACTCGAAGGCTTCATATATGTTGATGCCACCTGAAGATATACTCATAAGTGAAATGAACCAGACCCACAAGTGTAAATATTGTAAAGTCTCCCTTGTGTGAGAACTCAAAAGAAGAAATAAAAATAGAAAGTTATAACACAATTTTTAAAAAGTGAGAACTTAAGAATTAAATAACGAAGGGAGGGCAAGGAGAAAAACTAGGAATCATGACGGGGTCAAACCCATATATTTATACACGCAAGATGGTTAAGGCAATGATCTTGAGAATATTTTGAAACTAGCAGTTAGTTGGTTGGAGTCTCACCCTGACTAACTATTTATGCTGATACCTGTGAATTAAGCAACTACACTGAAGATAGCAATGTGTAATACTAGGGCTATACTTGGAATGCCTGTCATTCTGGTCTAAATACGTACTGCTTCTAATATCATATCCATTACTGCTATACTGTCTCTCAAGTAAATGTTTGTTTAGAAAAAATGGTAATAAATGAAAACAAGAGACAAGAAAAAAATGTCAAAGGACTGTCCTGCTATATAACTCTGTATATGGTTAGATTTCTAAGTTTCTGTGTAAAAATAAGTAATTGTTTACTTCTATTTTTAAAATTTTTTAAACTTTTTTTCCCTTCACATTCTGTAGGGATTTACAGTTTAATGTATCAATACTTGATGGAAAATACCTGTTCCATGTTATGTCTAAGATGTTTCGTATTCAGACAGTGATGTTAAGCTCAACTGCCTACGTTGAGTTTATGTAAGGTAATAATATCATTAAACTTCTCTTCTGGAGGGTTAATAATTGAAGTTTGCAGGTCAACAATTAGGGAAAAAGAAGGGCTACAGGTATAGCCAATATTTTGGCCCTAGCCATTCAAGGTCAGTGAGGACTTAGGACATAATAGAACCTGTACTATAACATCATGTAACTCAGTGGTGTCTCAAATTTTCTGATCAGAGATTATGGAGCCACAGAGGAAAGTGATTGAGATGTAGAGTTTGCCTAAGGAGAATCACCTAGAGAGAAATCATTCTCTCAGGTTTTCACAGAGAGCAAATTGGTCAAGCAATGGCCATGACTCATCCACATGACTGACACTGACAAAGAATTTACAAACTGCAGTACAGGGTTTCAGGATAAATCCTGAGGGGATTTGACTGACCTTGCCAGATACAAAAGTTGTATTTCTTCTTATATAGGCCTTGCTTTATCTTGGTCTTAAGCATCCAGCAGAAAATTATAAAATGAGATATAAAAAGTAAAGCCATATTAATATGCTGAGCTGTAAAAGGCTCAAGTGAACAACTTCTGACATTGTCAGTCCTATGGATAACCCACTACTATTATGGACTACTAGATTATATTAGATTATTTTGCTGAATTTATGCACCTAAAATATTTAAATAGCAATGGAATACTCATCTGTGACAAACTAAACAAAAAGCGTGATATAAAAGAAGGACTATTTTGTCTTGGTCCTTCTTTTATTTGTACTAATAGTGTTTGGACAGCATATCGTGTCTGTATCTTGTACTATGAATAACTACTACGAAGACAAAAATATGCAATTTATTAATTATTATAATTGTTCTACTAACCTGTTTGAAACTGTCTCATTGCTATTGTTTCTCAATGAAATTAATTTAAAAAAATGAAGGACCATTTTGTAGTAAAAATATATATGTGTATATGCAAAGTAGGGTAGATATGCAGCTACTTTCTCTTACTTCGTTGAGAAGAAATATTGTACTAATATTATTTAGACAAGAGATCATGTTTGTATATTGTACTGTGAATAACTACTATGAAGACAACAATATACAATGTATTAATTATTGTAACTGTCCTACTAACCTTTTCTGAAACTGTCTCATTGCTATTTCTTTTCATTAAAATTAATAAAAAATTTAAAAAATATATGAGATGTCTATTTATTGGAATTATCTTGTTTTTAGTAATAGAGCAATTTTAGTGTCTAAAATACATAGTCATTTCACCTCCTTGGATGAGTTTGTTTCCTAAATATTTTGTCATCATTTCTGCTATTATAAATGGATTTTTAAAAATTTCATTTTTGGATTTTTCATAATGTGTAGACATGGAAATGATTCTTGTGTGCTAAGGTTGTATTCTATAACTTTGATAAATTCATGTATTAGTTCTGCAATTTTTATAGGACAATGTCTTCTATGAACAGAGAAAACATTCCTTGTTCCCTTCTAATTTGGTTGCCTATTAATTCTCTTTTTTGCCTCCTTGCTCTATCTTGGACTTTCAGTACCATGTTGAATACTACTGTTGTTTAGCACTTCAGTATTTTGTTGAAGTCCAAAGCTGGGTGTTATTCTTTTTCTCCTCATTTTAAAAAAATGATTTCATCCTTTCAACATTGATTATCTTGTGGGTTGTGGAATTTTTATAATTGCTATGTCATCATGGTTCCCTGGTAGTACTAATTTGTTGAGTGGTTTATTCTTTAAGGAAACATGTTGAATGTTCTTAAATGTTTTACTGTTCATAAATTCAGATTTTTCTGATTCCCGGGGTCATTATCTTAATTCAGTGTATTACATTGATTAATATTTGTATGTTGAACCATCCTTGCATCCTCAAAATGAATCTCACTTTGTCCTGGTACCTAATCCTTTTATAGACTGTTGAATTGTGTGTGCTAGTATTTTGTTGAAGGTATTAGCATCAATATTGATCAGACATATTGATCTGTAGTTTTTTTTCTTTCATTGTCTTTGTCTTTCTATGATACCACAATGATGCTGGCTTCATAGAATAAATTTTGGAGTAGTCTTTTCACTATTTAGAAGAATTTGAGGAGGACTAACATTATTGTTTCTCTAAACATCTGGTGCAGTTTACTAGTGATGTCCTTTGGTCCTAAGCTTTGAGGTTATTCAATCTCTTTCATCCATTGTTTTTAATTCCATTTGTTATAAACAATTCTCTAGGTCTAGCCCACATTCTTAAGGAGGGGATTATGTGAGGATTATTGAAGTCATCTTAGAAGGCTGCCTGCTATAGTCTTTCTCTAAGTAAAGTGAAATTATTTTCAGTTAACTGATAAAACATTGTGATGTACAAGGCACTTTACATGGGCCTCTGTCTCAGAGGTACTGATTGAATGAAGATTCTCTCTCTCACTTAACTGATTTCACAATGTATTTTATAGGTGTGCTTGAGATTCTGATCAGATGGCCTAAATTGCTGGCAAATGGAGTTCTTTTCCTATTGATATAATGTTGATACTTAGGTGAAAGATCCCTGTTTTCTTAAGTTCATGCAATTTCATTGGAATTTTAAGTCATATTCTCTCTATGTTCTCAGTATCAAAAAATGGTGTCTGCTTCTTTCTTTCTTTCTTTCTTTCTTTCTTTCTTTCTTTCTTTTTCTTTCTTTTCTTTCATTTCTCTTTCTTTCTTTTGTGTCCTTAGCATTGCTAGGAGCAAAACAGGCCTTCAACAGAGAATTGTTGCTTGCAAACCAACCAACAGACAAAGAATAAATGAGAGTGAATAAATATTGCCATTGCCTGTAAGCATACCTGTCTTTCCTGCTAGCTTTTAAGGCTATGACTCAGTCAGTATGTTCAGTGTCTATCTGACAGCTACACCCAGAAGAGAAGCTCAATATGTGGCATGTGTTCAAGAACAAAGTGTAGGGGCATGGGGAGATAGATCAGTAGAACAAGTGCTTGCCTGGCAAGTGCAGGGTCTGGAGTTCAATCCCCAGTAATGGAAAAAAAAAAGTGGCAATGCTCACTTTGGCAGCACATACACCAGGAATGAAGTGACAGTTTACTATCTTCTTGCTCTGGTCCCATCAGCTATTGTAACCATTGGATATAGTAAGAAGAGCATTTCCATCAATTCAAGGAGTCAGATATGCACAGTCCCCAATTCTTTGTGATTCATCTTAGCATTTGTCAACTTGTGGCCAGTAGAAATTCTATTGTGAACTTTAAATTTAAATCTCTTCCTAGGCTAGTATAGCCAATTCCTCTTTGGGATGTTGGGCAGAGCAAAGACAATTCTCAGTCAGCCACACAGTCATGAGGGGAAACAACTAATGCTCTGCAGTGAACCATGTTATCTGAGTGAGGATATTCAGTAAGGCTAGAGATTCCATGAAGTTTCAAATGATATTTTAAGCTTACAATGAGATTACCAAGGCATAATACCACTATTAGTTAAAAAGCCTATCTGCCTGAAATTCCATTTCCCAAGTATCTTTATCTTTTATTTTTAAATTAATTTTATTGAGAAACAAATAGCAATGAGACAGTTTCAAAACCAATTAACAGGACAATTTCAATAATTAATACATTGATATTGTTGTCTTCATAATGGTTATTCATAGTACAAGATGCAGACATGATATCCTGTCCAAACACTGTTAGTACAAATCTTTCTTCTCATTGAAATAAGAGAAAGTAGCTGTATATCTATCTTTCCTATTTTGTATATACAGATACAAAATGGTCCTTCATTTTTATCCCCTTCTTCTGTTTAGTTTTGTCAGAGATGGGTATTCCCTTGCCATTTAAATATTGTAGGTGTGTGAATTCAGCAAAATAATCTAATATAGTCCAGTAGTCCATAAGAGTGGGTTATCCATAGGACTGGTAATGTCAGAAGTTGTTCACTTGAGCCTTTTACAGCTCAGCATATTAGTGTGGCTTTACTTTTTATACCTTGTTTTCATACTTTTCTGCTGGATGCTTAAGACCAAGATAAAGCAAGACCTATATAGCAAGAAATGTAACTTTTGTATCTGACAATGTCAGTCAAATCCCCTCAGGATTTATCCTGAAACCCTGTACCTCAGTTTGTAAATCCTTTGTCAGTGTCAGCCATGTGGATGAATCATGGCCATTGCTTGACCAGTTCGCTCTCTGTGAAAGCCTGAGTGAATGTTTTCTCTCCATAGGCACACACTACATCATTGGTCACTTTCCTCTGTGGCTTCATAATCTCCTTGATCAGTAAATTCGGGACACAGCTGAGTTACAGGACAGCATTCTTATCTTGAGAGAGTGAATCTCAAAGCAAGATACCCATAATCATTTTTGAATAATTTTAAGAAATAAATCATTTGTAGCTGGAGTCTCCCAGAAGCCCCCATATTGGAGTGCATGAAGTTGGAAGAGGATCTTACGAAGCAGAGCTGGAAGTAGAGAAGATAGCCAAGGAAGGGAGTCAGTGTAGGTCATGTTAGTGTGCAGGTAGCTGAGGTATGGTCTCTCTGGGGACTATATGGTGTATAACCAGGAGTTCACTGTGCAGAGCATGTCCCCTGGCCAGCCCAGAAGCTGTGATATTCACACTAACTCCTGTCTTTGCTGATTGCAGGCTCCACTCCTGAATTACCCTTAGTAAGAGGTTCACAAGAAGAAGCCACCTATGAGATGCCTGCATGACAGGCCTGGGGAGGGACAATGATGACATCCACTGCAGAGATATGAAACTAGATTTGCAAACCTGAATCTGAGACTGGCTTTTGGCCCTGGCTACCAACACAAGTCCCTTTAAACTCTCTAGGCCTCAGTGTGCCCACCTGTGAGACTTTTTCTGCTCTTAAAGCCCTAGGGATTCACTAATTCTAGGAAGACAAGACACATAGCTTGGGTTGCCTGAAGAACATCTCTCTGAAAGCTCAGGGTCTGGAGTTTGCATAGAGGCAACTTCTTTCCACTTGCCTGTGTTTCACCCTAGACATTCTAGTTGAACCTCTGCAGAATGAAGCTGTTCTTTGAAGTTGATCTATGTGTATATAACTACACATTTTCTTAGCATGATGTTTATGGCATTTGATACTTTATTACTTCAGTCAAAGTGATATCATTTTTTTATGAGCATTTGTTAGATCTCCAGAAATCTCTCCTCTCCTCTCCTTTCTGTTCCCTATGTTATGCACAGGGAATTAAATCACCTGTTTCTGGCTGGGATAACTTACCGAAGCTAAAATAGTCTCATAATTGAGTCACAGGCTTTATTTCTTACTATAACCAGGCTCAAAGAACAAAAATGGAAGAAATGCAAAAGGTTTTGGCCTAGTTTTGTTTGTAGTTATGGATATGAATTTAAGTATCTGAAAATCCCATTACAATATACATCTTCCAGTTTCTGATGCTATCTCCGGTCCTTCTCTACACACGTTCATTGTTAATGTTTTAGTATCAGATAATGCCTCCTGGGTGTTCCATGGGATGTGAATAAGTATGTAGTGAGGAGTTACATAGCCTCATCAATGTGGGCAAGGCTGTTATCTACAAAGTCAAAATACATTTTTGGTGCCAGAATTCTTAGAGGCTGATTCTTGCTGAAGAGGTCACTGGGAGCACTATTTTCTAGATGAATATCATCCCAGAATACTTTCAGGTAGCTGGAGAAATGCTCTACAGAATGAAGCTTCTGTGAAGCATGCCTTTGCTATAGGAGTTAGAGGAGTTAAAAATTCAGAAGGTCACAGCAATTTGCAAGAGTTCTGTGGTGTAGCAGCTGGTGCCACAGCTACATAAAGCTCCATTCTGGGTGCTTTATTGTAAGAAAAACAAGTGCTCCAGGGAAGACAAAAGTTAAAATTCTCTTGAAGTGCTTCCTGCTAAGGCATTTGGTGACTTTGGGAAGAGTAGGAAAGACTCTGGGGGCATCCTGGGCGGGATGACTTGTTCTCCAGAGCCTGTCTTTGGCACCAGGACTAGCTTCATCATTTGGAGAGATTAATACAAAATAAAAATGGAGAACCTTATTCTTTTTTTTTTTTCAGAACCAGGGTTTGAACTCAGACCCTTGCACTTGCTAGGGAAGCACTTATTCCACTGAGCCAGCTCCCCAGCCCCAAAGGAAAAGCTGGGATTTGAACCTATGAACTCATGCTGTAGAGCCTAATGCGTAAACCACTAAGCTATCTCTCCAGCTCTTAGTCTTAAACATTATTAAATGTTTTTAAATGATGACAGCAAAGAATTAGAACAAGCATGAGGGCCCTGTAACAACACATGGGTTACACACTCATGAAGTCAACTGTGAGTAGCCCCAACCTTGGGACCAACTGTCACCACATTGTGCTGCTCCAGGGCAGACCATCTACCACTTTGCCTCAGCAAAAACCTAGTCCTGCCAGCTTTTAATGAATGAGCTAATGATTAAGTAATTTATTGTGAGATTACCCAGAGGAAGCATGACACTGTGGCAAGAGATTGGGGGTTCAAGCCCTCTCATAGAAGATAAAAAAGCAATTTTAGAGCCCTTTATCTACCTTGGAAACTCCATTTAGAAAAAGAGACTGAGAACAATGTTTGTGCTTGGATCAGATTGTATCAAGAGCCAAAGAGGGCTTGACATATATAAACCTTGTGCAAATGCCCTAGTGCTTCCCAAGGGCAGCATTATTGCACTTCCTCTCCTGAGCTATTGGCTACTTTTTTGTTCCCTTACATATCTATTCAGCTGCAGCATGAGTAGGAATTAACTATGCAAAGAGACAGGGCAAACAGTAGGGCAAGACCTTCCCACCAGAAGGATTGCAGTGTACAGGGTGGAAGAGTGACATCTGAAGCCAGACAGCATTGCCCTGTCCCTCACCACCACCTTCTGGGTCTGTAGCAACTTGGCTGGCAGAGGAGACAGGAGCTAATGGCAAACAAGGGCCATTGAGTTGTCTGTGGATTGTAATCAACCACAGAGCCTTACTGCACAGTGGCCCAAATAATTGATGTTTGGCCACCAACCAGCTTCAGCCTCTCAGTGCCTTCAACCATCTCCAGCAATTAAGCTCAGCATGACAGTTGCTTCTGAAATAAGCAGCCGGATGAATGGAATTAATCTCCCTGATTTAAATTCATTAGTGCCTGTGATATACTGGTGCAGACATTTAAGAACCACTTCACCTCACCCGGTCATGCCCAAAGGGTCATGGGCTGACTCAGAGTTAATAGTGGAGAAGGCTTTAATAGAGGGGCAGCTTTGAAGAAGTGCAGGGTGTGTTCAGAAGCTTGAAGATTTAATGCATTTTTAATTAAATGTGCTTTAATAGGATTCAGCACCAACTATCATGTCACTGCAGATAGATTCATTATATTTGTTCAGTTAATTATGCATGTGTTATTACCCAAGTGTACACTTTGATGACCTGGAAAGAAACTTGATGTTGAGGGACATCCAAGAGTTCTGTGCACACTTTCAGAGTTGGATTCAATCATTTCCCACTTTTCATCCCCTTGTGTACTCTTGTGTATGAACAACCACACACACACACACACACGTAAGCACATATGTATACACACAAGAAAACATATTTCTTATCCTTAATGGTTTTATTCTTTAAAATGATAATATTAATGATAGTGATGCTGCCAAGATTATTATAAGCTCCAATGAAGTTATACCTGTACTGTGTGAAATGCCAAGAGCTCTGTGGTACAGTTATTGATTGTAACCAATCTAGCTATACCAATGCCATCAACCAAATCCACCTAAACTCAATAAACCTATACACACCCACCTCTATCCATCTTGTAAACTGAAAGAATGGGACTCCTGCTTTATTTATATTAAGTGTCTTCATGCTAAGGACGACCTCATTTACTCATTCAATGCACATTCACTTGGCCACACTCTGTAATAGCTTCATGAATATATACCATATACTCAGCTCAGCGTTCTGGGCTTTCACATATTTTTTCATATGTGAAAAATATGTTTATTCCTTACCAACAACCAGGTGAGGGTCTGTATGTTGTAGAGGAGAAACTAAGGCCTTGCTTATTAAGTACAATTTATTGATGTTTTTTATGTGCCAATATGTGGTATGTGCCTTTGAAGACCTGATTTTTTTTTTAATGTATTTGACACATGATCTGCTTGGACTAGTAGTGATCCTCCTGTTCTCAGCCTCCCCAGCACTGGGTTAACAGGCATGCACCACCACACCTAGACTTGGTGGCTGACTTAGAGCACCCAGGGGCAGGACCAGTACAGCATGTGGTACCAGGGATTGGACCCCAGTTCCTCGTTAGCTAAGCAGGTACTTAGTTCACTGAGTTATGTCACCAGCCCTTGAAGACCTGATCTTGTCACAGAAAGGTTTTGAGTATTCATGAGCAATTGCTTTTTTATTGAAAAAAAAGTATGATTTTTAATTGGCCAGTTGGACCCAGCTTAGATGATCCCAATTTTGTTGTCAACATCCAAAGCATCATAATTGGGAGCCAGTTAAACATATGCCATCAGTCTTGAATGGGGTATTGCCCTTGGCCACATTGATGTCATAGAGCTCCTCCTCCTCCTCCGCCTCTTCTTCCTCCTCCCCCTCCTCTTCCTCCTCCTCCTTCCTCCTCCTCCTCCTCCT
>NW_004524788.1:941859-972681 GCF_000260255.1 Octodon degus
CCTCCTCCTTCTTCTTCTTCTTCTTCTTCTTCTTCTTCTTCTTCTTCTTCTTCTTCTTCTTCTTCTTCTTCTTCTTCTTCTTCTTCTTCTTCTTCTTTTGTATTTTAGGGGTCTACTGGGTGCTCAAGGTCTACTGGATCAGACTTGTAGTGATCCACCTGTTTGCAGCCTCCCAAGTGCTGGGATTACAAGTATGCGCCACCACTCCCAGTTTCAATTGGAGTCTCAGTGTGTCTTGGGGATGGGGCTAGCACAACAGGCCCAGGGACTGAACCCCTGACCCTGCCCCTTCTTATAGGCACTTTAATCCACTGAAGAGGTTGTTGTTGTTGTTGTTGTTCTTCTTCTTCTTCTTCTTCTTCTCTTCCTCCTCCTCCTCCTCGTCCTCCTCATCCTCATCCTCCTCCTCCTCCTCATCCTCCTCCTCATCCTCTTTGTCCTCCTTCTCCTCCTCATCCTCCTTGTCCTCCTCCTTGTCTTCCTCCTTGTCCTCCTCCTCGTCCTCATCCTCGTCTTCCTCCTCCTCCCCCTCCTCCTCCTCCTCCTCTTCCTCCTCCTCCTTCTTCTTTCCTGGTGTCTGGGTTTCTGCAGCTGCTTCTTGAAGTAAGCAACAGTAAGGTGTTTGGAGATTTTCACTTTGCTGATATTAATTTTTGTAGAGGTGACAATGACAAATTTCTGGTGTGTTCTTTGTAGAAGAACACGATTAAGGCTAAGAGGCCAGTCATAAATAGCAAGCCACTGGCCAGCTGCTTCAGGAAGACTACTCTCTTGCCTCTGTGACACCTAGTAAGGATGATCAAGATGGTGCCAGGAGTGATGCTAGCTCAAAGTTTCCTCACACTCTGACTGAAGGGTTTTTTGCCATGGTTCAAGAGCTTTTGGGGCACATCTTCAGTAGGGTAGTATCTAGGCATTTTTTGAAGCTTAACTACCCAGGTACCTCCATTCTGTCCCCACCAACTGGTTTTGTGATCATAGCAAGAACTTTCTCCATTTTCTTCTCCACCTTTAATTGAGCAACTACCTACTTTCTCTTGTATAATGCCTTTCTGGAATACATAGCAGATTGGGAGTACCTACCAATTCCTCCAACTAGGACAGGATTTTGGCTGCAGTGGGGCTGCCACTTTTTAGACATTTTTGCCTTCACCTTACCCTTTTTACCAGTACCACTGGCAGCAGTCTTCTTGTCTCTGGGTTTCTTCTCTTTAGTGTCTGGCTTCTCAGTTTTTTCATCTGCCATCTTGCAAGATGGGAAACAGTCACAGCTTTTTTGATCTATTGCTTATTGTCTTTGACATCCATAATGAACACAATATGTTGTTTTTCTTGATCTCTCTCATGGCTGACTCCATGATCTTGGTACCTTGTTGGTACAGTGTTCAGGCTTGTTTCTCTTGGGGCATCCCTCTAAGGGTATTTGGGGTACCTCCAGAACTGCAGTGTCTTGGGATGGCAGAAAGTGGGTAACTTTCATATCTTCTTATTTTTGTGGCCATGGATACCTAAAAGCACAGTTTTCTTGACCTTCAAAGACTGTGCTTTGACTTCAGCTTTGGGAGGGGCAGGTGCTTACTTCTTCCTCTTCAGTGCCATCTTGGTCAGTAATTGTCTTTTTTCCTAGTTCTTTGGCATTATCTGGGGTCAAGGCACAGTAGTTTGGACTGAGTAACTCATATTGTGGTGGACTGAGCATCTTGTAGCCCTATTCTCCACAAAGATTAATTCCAAATTTGTGGATAGGAGGATATGGCAAGATCCTGGGGAGGAAATCCATCTTTTCCATGGAAGGCTCACCAGATACATCTTGGATGAACCATAAGGACTTTGATTCTCATACTTTCCTGTGCTTACAGCTCCCTTAGGATGTCAATAGGATAGAGAATATTCTGGTCAATTTTGTATATCTATTTGGCTAGGCTATCTATCTCATGGTCACACACAGGGCTATAAGTAAACAATGAGTTTTTACTTTTTTTCTTTTCTTTTTTTTTTTTTTTTTTGGCAGAACTGGGGATTGAACTCAGGCCCTTGCACTTGGCAGGCGAGTGCTTATTCTACTGAACTATCTCCCCGGCCCCAATAATGAGTTTTTAAAAGGTAAGAACAATACATAAATCAGTAAACTATGAGTAAAGCAGGTTATTCTCCTGTACAATAGGGATGGGCTTGACCCATTTAATTGGAGAGCTTAAAAGAAAAGACTACTGTCTTCTAAGGAAGAAGAACTCTGTCTCCATTATTGTTCCTGGACTCGAGTAGTATTATTTTTTCCTGTGTCTTCTGGCTTCAAACTTGATCTACATATTTTGAAATCATGAGCCCCTCCAATCACATAAATCAGTCTTTTCAAAAACAGTCAATCAATTGATGGATGGATAAAGAAGATGTGGTACTTTTTCACAGTTATAAAACAAGATAAATTTGAGTCTTTTGTTGGTAAATGGATACAACTAGAGAGCATACTCTTAAGTGAAATAAATCAGACTCACATGTGTAAAAATCATATTGTCTCCCTAGTGAGAACTTGAAAGGGAAAATGGAATCTGAAGGGTACAATAAATACTGGGAAAAGGGAATGAACTTGTTCGAAATGAGAGTTACTGAGTTGAGGAGAAGGGCAGGAGAAGGAGTGGGGGAAAGTGATATCTATGAATGTAAGCAGGATGGTTTGGACAACTGTACTGTGCATTTCAGTTGGTCTGTGGAAAGAAGCGGTTAATGCTTTAATTTGTTTCATCTCTTTTTTTCAATTGTTTGAACTTTTCTTCTTTTTAATTTCTCATACATTTTTCTTTTTTTCTTCTTCCAATTTTACATGCATGTAACTAGTAATATGAATAACTGGTTAGAAGACAACACTATGTGTTACAACAAGTACTGTGAAATTCATATTACTTTGTTAAGTGAAATTTTGTATCACTTACAATTTTTTGTTTTAATTCTAATTTTTACCTCTTTATTTTTATTTTTTTCCATAATTTTATTGAGAAGCAAATAGCGATGAGACAGTTTCAAACCAAATTGGTAGGACAGTTTCATAATTTTTTACCTCTTTAAAAAAATTAAAAAATTAAAAAATCAGGGCCTGCCCAATAGCTCAGCAGATTAAAATGCCTGCAAGCAGGTGCAGGAGCCAGGGGTTCAATTTCCTGGCTTTCCATGCCAGCCCAGCCCCTGGGAGATGGCAATTGAGACTGAGCACAGTGGCATGTGCCTGTAATCCCAGATCTTGGGACGCTGCAAACAGCTGTATCACTACAAGACCAATCTAGTAGTGAGACTCTGAACACCCTGTAGACCCTTCCCTGCTAAAAGCTATCTATCTATCTATCTATCTATCTATCTATCTATCTATCTATCTATCTATCTATCGATGTATGTTGGTATTGTTGGTTCTGTTTCTCCAGAAAATCCAACGAATACTAAGTTACAAGATTCTTCATGTCCTCTGAGCTCTAGGAGATGTCAATATGATTGGTACTGAACAAGACTATAAGTAAGGTCATAAATAAAAATGACATCTACAGATAGAAAAGTAATCATGTGAAAAACCAGGTAAATCTTCAAGTTGTCCAAAAAACCTTCAGAGGTGAGTTTTGGCAGGATCCATTGTGCTGTGTTTCCTCCAACAACTTATTTCTACAGGACCATTTGAACCCAGTGATTTATCCAAGCTGGTGAGCCACTTGAGTCTCTAAGGAAACAGCACACCACTTTCAATTTCATGGCCCTTGTTTATATAAATGCAGTTTTTCTAGCACACTCTCAACTCAATCTGAAGCAGCAGAACCTGATGGTAAACAGCTGGATTAAAGTGGAAGAGAGAGGGAGAAAAAGTGAGACTTTGTGTGAAAGCTTTGCAGCATCCCAGATGTCTGGCATCCCACAAACACCAGCCCTGGCTTCAGCGACCCTCTGCTTCTCCTGGCACTTTTTGAATGCCAATGTGAGTTGGCTGTCTCTTAGAGTGCTAAAATAATGAAAGCATCATTTGAAGTTGCTGAAAATGAAATGCAGAGGGCAGGGATTGGTGAGTTTTCATGAGATCTTTTGCTTACAAGAAAGTGCAGCAATAAAGACAAATGAAAGAAGAGGCAGCGTTGGATTTAACTGTCAATGTGGTGTACCCACAGACCCATGAGTTGATATTTACCACTTCCCCCAGCCTCCCTTAACAACAGAAAAGTATGTATGTGGAATAATGTTTTACTGCTTAAAAAAATGATACAAAGATCCTGTCAGGTAAATGCTCAGAATATAGTGAGTAATAACATTGGTTCTACTCAAGCAAGCACTAAGTAAGCAAAAGTTCTTTAAGTAAGCTGAGATTGAGTATATTTCAACAATATGTTTACTCTGTGGGTCACAGAGAAGGTTAAATAAAAATTTGCTTTAAAAGTGACTGTTCTTCCACATATTGTTGGAGGAGGGAGCAGCTCTTGGAGCCAGCACTAGGCCATATGGGGAACTAAGAAGTGGGGTTAAGTGGACATCTGGACTAGACATTTCCATCTGCACCACCATTCCCACTCCTTATACTCAGGTGGCAATCTTGTGTTCAATCTGTAGGGCAGATGCAACTCTAACTCAGAGAGAATACTGGAGATTTTTGCTTTCCAGTGGGGATTCCTCTCTGTGTCTCAGTGGGGACTCCCAGGAGATACTGTGCAAACCTAGAAGGGACCAAGTAACAAATGCTCAAGTTGCTCACTTATTTAGTCAGCTGTTCTCTTACTCCTTCATGTATAAATCAATACACATAGATTAGGGTCCCTGGCAAGCAAGGTTCACTAGGGAGCATGCAATCAATACTCATGAGAAGCAAAGACAGAAGTGGTACCAGGCTCATGGAGACAGAGCTGTGATATAATCTCAATGGAGGCTTCAGCCCATTCCAAGAAAGTACCAAATTTGGATGAGCCTTCAGAGACCTCTGGGACAGGTACAGAGGGCCAGACCTTGAAATCCATGCTACACCTTGACTGATGCATCTCCCTGCCCCACCCAATTCATTTACTGGAAGCTCAACCCTCAAATTCATAGAGGAACAAATTTGGAAGTGGTGTTTAGGCTTAAATGGGATCAGAGAAGATCATGAGATGTAGCTCCAAGGTTGGCATTAGTGGTGCTATAAGAAGAGGAAGAGAGAGACCTGGCTGGAACACTTGCTATGTCTTCTCAGGTGATGTCCTCTGCCATCTATGATACATGAAGAAAGCCTCACCAAATTTTGAGCAGGCACCAGTGCCATACTCTTAGACTTCTCAGCCTCCAGAACTGTGAGCTAAGTAAACTTCCATTCTTTACAAATGGCTAGTATTGGTTGTTTTTTATAGCAACAAAAAATGGACTAAGATCAAAACCAAAACAAAACATCTGGTGTGAGAAGTGGAGCTGTTTCTATACCCAAACCCGGTAAATGTAGAAATGGCCAAGACAAACTTCTTTCATGTCATCAGATTTGGCCTACCCTGGAGAGAAGGGATGACAGAGGTCATGGTGGCTGTCTTGGAGAGCTGAAGACTGTCTGCTGGCAGCCATGTCAGTGTCTGGACTCTTTATTCCTGAAAGGGCATCATGTGGCCCATTACAGTGTCTACTACACATATGCTGTAATATAATCACTCATTCAGAAACTCCTGTCTCTAGGCTTCACTTAGTGACTCATTTGCCCATTCACTCATTCATTCATTCAAATGATAAATGCCTCATCTCTACCTAAACCTTGTGATGGCTTCTCTTGGTACCTTAAGACCTTCTTGCCCTGAGCTCTGGTCCCTTTGAATCCTTGTTGAGTAGCCCTCATCTTCATTTATTGTGCTGGATCAATCCTGGCTTCTTTCTTTTCTTTGACTGCACCAAGCTTTCCTATAGCCCAGTCGCCACTGCACTTACTTTTGTCTGTCTCTGGAGTCGTGCCCCTGGGATGTTGCACAGCAAGTCCCACTTACCACTTGGGTCTCAGCCCAGAGCATTTCTGCTCTGAGGAACCTTTGCAAATGGTCTTATCTGCAGTGATTCACCCTTCATCACACTTACCTTTCTCTCATTCACTGACCTCATTTATTTTCTTTGCACACTCTGTCACTATCTGAATTTATATAGCCTGTTTATTTTTTCATCTTCTCTCCCTCTCCATTGGAATGTAAACTCCATGAGGGCAAGGTTTTTGTTTATGATTTATTCATCTTAATTACTTAAATATTTTAGCTAGAATAAGTGAATGATTCACTAATATTCCTACTAATTAACTCCATTAATTTTTTTGGGTTTTTTTTGTGGAAACAAAGCTTTATTTTTTTATTTTTTTTCAGGTTGCTCCAAATATCAATATTGCATTCTTTTTTCCCCATAATTTTATTGATAAACAAACAGCAGTGAGTTTCAAATCAAATTGGTAGGACAGTTTCAATAATTCACACATTGCATACATTCTTCCTAGTGGTTAATTGCTGTACAAGATGTGGACATGATATCCTATTTACAAACACCATTAGAACAAATCATTCTATTCATTAAGAGAATGTAACTATATATCTATCCTAATCATTTTGAATACACAGATACAAAATGGACATTCATCTGTATCCCTTTTTTTGTTAAGTTCCATTATTTGAATATTATAGGTGTGTAAACTCAGTAAAATATTCTAAAAGAGTCCAGTAGCCCATAATAGTATTGGGTCTTCCGCTGCACTGGCAATGTCAGAAATTATTGACCTGAGTCCCCCAAAGCTCAACATAACAGCATGGTTTTACTTCTTATATTTCGTTTTTATAATTTTCTGCTGGATGGTTAAGACCAAGGTAAAGCAGGACCTATGCAACAAGAGTTGTAGCCTGTGGGTTTGATAAGGTCAGTGAAATCCCCTCAGAATTTATCCTGAGATCCTGTACCTCAGATTGTAGAACCTTTGTCAGTGTCAGCCATGTGGATGAGTCACGGCCATTGCTTGGCCAATATGCTCTCTGTGAAAGCCTGAATGCTTACTCTCCAAGTGACTATCCTTAGGCACACTCTACATCATGGATCACTTTCCTCTTTGGTCCCATAATTTCCTTGATCAGAAAATTTGGGACACTACCGAGTTACATGATGTTACAGTACAAGCTCTCATATGTCCTGAGTCTTAATTGACCTTAGAAGGCTAGGGCCAAAATGTTGGCTTTCCTTGCAGCCCTCCTTTTTCTCTAATTTTGGTCTGCAAACTTAGGTTGTTAACCATCCAGAAGACAAGCTTATTGTTATTACCATACAACTTAGGCTGTTAAGCTTAACCTCACTATCTGTCTACATATCAAACATCTTAGGCTTAATATGGAACAGGTATTTTTCATCAAGTGTTGATATGTTGAACTTTAAGTCCCTACAGAATATGATAAAAATATTTAAAAATTAGAATATATTTTAAAAATAGACATAAAGAATTATATACTTCTTATGTTTACACATAAGTCCAAAAATCTCACCATATACAACCTTGAAGCAGGACAATCCCACAATATTCCTTTTCCTGTCTCTTGCTTTTATTCTCCACCCCCTTCTTCTTGAACAACCATCTACCTGAGAGACATCATAGCAGCAATTGTCATGTCAAGTGAAGCAGCCCATACTCAGAAGACCAGAATGATAGGCACTCCAAGCATGAAACTACTATTACAAATTACCATCTTCAGTGCAGTTGCTTAGTTCACAGGTATCAGTATATATGAACTCCATTAATTTATACATTGACTCTCCTCTTACTGGTTATTTCATTCATTAGTTTTCCTATTTAGACATATACATGCATGTCACACTTACCACAAGCTCCATAAAGATGTTCTTAGTAACAGTTTTGAAAATAGCATAGACAAAATTACATGAAGAAACTATAATAACCTGGAGCTTGTCCAACTCCAGTGTATATCTAAAGAAATTACAGAATACTGTACCAGAAATGAAGTCCCTTCTGCCAATAACACTCTGCTATGACATTAAGCCTGTGCCACAGCATGGAACAAGGCCAGTGGGCCACAAGGACCACAGGTAACATGAGTTTGAAAAAAAGGCACTCAAAGACAATTGCAGCTATGTCAAAGGCATCTGTTTAGGGGTAAAGTCTAGAAAGAACCAAGAAACAATAGATGGAATTACTCTCAAAGAGGGAAGTGTGGGACATTTTCATGTTTTTCAAGTATTTAATACTGTATTACATTTTTTCAGTATAAGAAAGATGTCTCAAAACTACCCACCAGCCATGGCAGGACAAGATGCACATTTAGAGACTTGGTAAGAAGGTTACAGCTGCTTCCCACATTCGCAGTTGCCTATCTGCAGATTCAAATGAGTAAAGATCAGAAATACTTTTAAAAACACATCTGCAACACACAGTTACAGACTCCTCTCTCATCATTATTCTTTCAACCACTTTGTGTAACAACTATTTGCACAGCTTTTATACTATATTGGATATTTGAATCATGTAGGAGAATGCACATGAATTATATGCAAAAGTAGAACGATTCTAGGGGAAGTACATGAATATCTGTGGAGTTTGGTATCTCAGGGTGTCCTAGACTCCACCCTTGTGGATACCAAGGTGTGATTGTACTTAGAAAGCTCCCTTGTGTGCATGTGCTTTTGAATGAAATGCTCAAAATGCAATCTTTTTTTTTCTTTCTGTATTTTAGGAAGGGCCTACAATGTGTTCAGTGTCTCTCTACTAATCAGACTCCTAGTAATTCTCCTGTTTACAGCCTCCCAAATGCTGAGATAACAGGCACATGCACCACCATGCCCAGTCTCAACTGCCCATCTCAGTGAGCCCTGGGGGTGGGGCTAGCATGACAGGCCCGGGGATTGAATCCCTGGCCCCTGCACTTACTTGCAGGTGCTTTAATCTGCTGAGCTACTTGGCTGGCCCTCAAAATGAAATCTTGTGAAAAAGGTGACATTATTTAGTTATCTATCTATTAATTTTGGTGGATATTGTATCTCCCCCCACATTGGTGGTTATATTAACATTTTCTGACAAATAGGACTTTGGCGGCATGATTCATTTAAAGATCTCAAGACTGTCAGGTTGATTGCTCTGGACTATTCTGCAATTCCATTGTAATCACAAGGGTTTATTTTGCTTTTTTTGTTTGCTTTGAGACAGCATCTTACTATATAATTCAGACTGGCTTTGAATTCACTGTGTAGTCCAGGTTGGGCTCAAACTCTTAGTGTTTCTCCTGCTTCAGCCTCCCAAGTGCTGGAAGCGCAGGCATGCACTACCACTCCCAGCTACAAGGGATTTTAGAAGAGAGACAGTCAAAGACCATGTGCTGTGACAATGGAAGCAGAGCTTGGACAGGTGAAAGGAGACAAACCTAGGAAAGAAGGCAGCCCCTAGAGGCTGGACAAGATGAGAGACTGGCTCCCTGTCCCTGCTGTAACCTCCAGGAGAAATAGCTGTCTAGTTTAGATTTTTAACTGGCATAACTCTGAGAAAAAAATGTGTTAAAGATTGTGTTAATTTTTTTACAACAATAATAGAAACCATAGAAAACAAATATATTAGATCAATGAAAGTTCAGAAAGATGGAATAACTTGTTCAGAATCAAGGGCACTGGCAGGATTGACCAAGAGGACATAAAATTTTGACCTTTTCCACCTCCCTGCTCCCAGTTACCACTACTCTAGGGAGTTGAACTGAAGCTGAAATTCTTTCCAAGGAATGAGCCACAAAAGTGCTTGGTGTCTGAAGGTATCTGGTTACTGCTTTATTTTTCAGGGTCTATTTTTTTTTTCCAGAACCAGGGATTGAACTCAGGCCCTTATGCTTGCCGGGGAAGCACTTATTCCACTGAGCCATCTTCCCAGCCCCTCAGGGTCTAATTCTAAGGATTGGGGAGTATACACATAGATTTCCCACCCTCCTTTTCTCTTTTCTTGCTTCATTCCATTTTCCTCCTTTATATACATGGAGCACCTGCTTTGTACCAGGCTCTGTCCCAGGTTCTGAGAACACACTAGATATTAGAGTAGACTAAATTCCTGGCCTTTGAGACCTCATGCTGAAGTTTTTCCCAGATTCTTTGCTCAGCAGAGAGGATAATATTGCCTAAGGCACCTGCTTCCCAGAGGTAGGAATATCACTGAGAAAGAACTTGTACAGGAGCCAGGGACTGCGATGGGTCGTGCATGCAGTTGCGATCTGGATGAAGCGTGGGCTGTCATGTGGGAATGTTTATGGCCAGTTGTTGCTATACAGCTTGTGTGGATGAGAACCATGCTTTGCCACAGGTGGCTGTAACTTTCACTGTGTAGCCCTTTAGCTTGCTAGCTGGTCACACGCCCTATACCACAAACACGCCCATATAGCTCTGTGTGCAGGGGAATGGAAAAAAACAAAAAACAGGGCACAAGGATGTATGAGATCCAAGTACTAATTCTTTTCTCTGAACCTCAATGTTCCTGTCAACACAATGATCAGCAATGTGAGCAGAGGGCTCTGGGCCACATCTTGACTGCAGATGTTAGAGAACTGGTGTGTGTGTGTGGGAGTCTTAAACACTTAGCTCTATAAAGGGGGAGAAAAAGCGAGAGATTTTTCCTTAAGAAGTCTCTTAGTTTTTGGATTTCCGTCAAACTCCTGAGGTCTGGCAATCCTGGGCCCGCATTTCTTAAGGCTGCATATGTCTGGCCTTGTGTGGCAGCTGCTTCCTGTAGGCCCTGTGTGTCCCTGCATATAGGGCACAGTCTCTGCCCACCTTTACACAGCCACCTCCAGGATATTGTTCTTCCTCCCAGCTCCTGTGCTTCTGCAGAGCCTTCCAGCTGCCAGGTCCTGCTATGACGGTGTCTACCATCTATGGTCAGGAGTGTGTTGACCTCAGCAGCCCAGTTTCAGGCCCAGTGCTCAGTACGAGGGACAAACAGTCCTGCTGGCTGAGATAAAAACAGCCATAATTCTTGGCAGTGAAAACTGACCAGTAAATAGTGGCAAAACAAAGTCTTTGTCTTCTATGACAGAGACCAGGGCTTGTAGAAGCCACTTCTTGGGAGACTCTTTTGTGTTTGGTTCTCAGTTTCCCCATCTGTAGAGTGGCCAGAACTAGATATCTCCAGGGCTTTTCCAATGAATAAGTAATTTGATTCTCTCTCTTACACACACACACACACACACGCACATGAGTGCACAGAACATATCATATTCTTGCACATAGACACATTTGTTCACCTTCCTGTAACTGGTTTTCCATCTACCCTCTAGAAACCTCTGGATGGCTTCCAATAGGTAACACTTCTTGCACCCTCCCTCTGTTGGGCTCTTTTGTGACTAAATCCAGCCATTGAGCTTTCAAATCAGTTACCTGCTGGCATTGTGTAAAGGCAGAAAGCAGAATTAGTCCCTTAATCTCCTCTCTTATCTGTGTTCTCTGCCAGGAGCAGACAGCATGAGAGATTGTTCTGTGGTACAGGACAGGGCCCAGATCCCTGCACTGATAGTGTAGGGAGATCAATCAAGACTTTGTTTTCCTCTCTACTTGGGGACATAGACTTGCAGGAAAGAATGGAGTGGCTGTAGAGACAGCAGCTTCTTGTCCTGACCATGGGTAGGCTTGTCCTGACCTAGGACAAGCAGGTTTCACTCCTACTTTTGTATTTTTTAAATAATTTTATTGAGAAACAGATAGCAATGAGACAGTTTCAAAACCGATTATGGGGCTGGTGAGATGGCTCAGTGGTCTAAAGCACCTACTTAGAACAAGCTTAGCAAATCACAGGGACCACAGTTCAATCCCCCAGCACCATATGCCAGCCAGCCCCGCCCCCTGGTGGGCTGAGTTGGCCACACACACACACACACACACACACACACACAAATAAATAAATAAAATTAAAAAAAAACTCTTTAGTAGGACAGTTTCAATAGTTAATATATTGCATATTGTTGTCTTAGTGGATATTCATTGTACAAGATGCAGACATGATATCCTGTCTACAAACACTATTAGAACCAATCTCTCCATTCATTAAATAAAGTGAATGTAGTTGTGTATCTATCCTAACTATTTTGAATATACGGATACAAAATGGTCTTTCATTTGTATCACCTTTTTTTGTTTAGTTTTGTCAGAGGAAGGTATTCCACTGTCATTTGAATATTATAGGTGCATGAATTCAGCAAAATATTCCAATATAATCCAGTACTCCGTAATAGTAGTGGGTTATCCACAGGACTGGCAATGTCCCAATCTGATGGCTTGAGCCTTCCACAGATCAGCATATTAACATGGCTTCACTTTTCATACTTAGTTTCTACACTATTCTGCTGGATGGTTAAGACCAAGATAAAGCAAGACCTATATAACAAAAAAATATAACTTTTGTATCTGAAACAGTCAGTCAAGTCCCCTCAGGACTTATACCAAAAACCTGTACCACACTTTGTAGATCCTTTGTTAGTGTCAGCCATATGGATGAATCATAGCCATTGCTTGACCAGTTTGCTCTCTGAGAAAGCCTGAGAGAATGCTTTCTTTCCATGTGACTCTCTTTAGGCACACACTACATCATTGATCATATTCCTCTGTGGACCCATAATCTCCTTGATTAGAAAATTTAGGGCACAACTGAGTTACACGATGTTACAGTACAGGTTCTCCTATGTCCTGATTCCTCAATGACCTTGAAAGGCTAGGGCTAAAATGTTGGTTGTCCTTGCAGACCTTCTTTTTTTCTAATTTTTGGCATGCAAATGAGTGTTAGACTTTGTCAAAAGCCTTTTTGTGCATCAAATGAGATGATCATGTGATTTCTAGATTTGGTTCTATTGATATGGTGCATAACATTTATAGATTTTCAAATATTGAACCATCCTTGCATCCCTGGAATGAATCTTACTAGGTCATGGTGTATAATCTTCTAGATAATTGCTGTATTTTATTTGCTAGGATTTTGCTGAGGATTTTTGCATCTATGTTTGCGAGGGAGATTGGCCTTTAGTTCTCTTTTTTAGTTGTGTCTTTCCCTGGTTTTGGTGTTAATATAATACTTGCCTCCAGCAATGATTTTGGGTGAATTCCTTCTGTTTCAATTTCTTTGAAGAGTTTGAGGAGTATAGGGATAATATCATCCATAAATTTCTTGTAGAATTCAGCTGTGAGTACATCAGGACCTGGACTTTTCTTTGTTGGTAGGTTTTTTTATTTTATTTTTTATTTCATTGGCTGTTTTTGGGTTATTGAGAGTTGTTATATCTTCTTGATTCAGTTTTGGTAATTTTTACCTTTGTAGGGATCTGTCCATTTCATCTGTGTCTTCTATTCTGTGATAGTAAATGTTCTCAAAGTAGCTATTGATAATCTTCTGAATTTCCACCAGGTCTGTGGTAGTTACAACTTTTTCTTTCCTTATTCTTTGTATTTGAATTTTTTCTTTCCTCTTTTTGATAAGGTTAGCCAGGGGCTCATCAATTTTATTTAATCCTTCAAACAACCAGCTTTTTGATTTCTTTAATTCTTTGAACTGTTTTCTTCATCCCAAATGAACTGATTTCTGTTCTAATTTTTACGATTTTTTCCCATCTTTGGGCTCTGGGATTGGTTTATTCTTCCTTTTTTAGATGCTGAAGGTACAACATTATGGTGTTTATTTGCTCCCATTCTGTTTTCCTAATGCGTGAGTTCACAGCTGTAAATTTCCCTATAAGGACTGCACTCATCACATCCCATAAATTCTGCTAAATTGTGTTTGAATTTTCATTGAGTTGTAGATATTGTTGAATTTCTTGTTTAATTTCATCTGTGACCAATTGGTTCCTGAGTAGGGTGTCGTTTAGTTTCCATGTATTTATGCATTTTTTTCTGTTTTCTTGCCTTGTTTATTTCCAGTTTCATTGCACTGTGGCCAGATAATATGCATGGGGTAATTTCTGTTTTCTTGCATATAATTACACATGACTTATGGACCAGTATATGATCTATTTTAGAAAATAACCCATGTGCAGCTGAAAAAAGAATGTACATTGAGCTGTGGTTGGGTGGAACACTCTGTATATGTCCACTAAGTACATTTTGCTCTGGTTCACTTCTGCTGCTTCTTTGCTAATTTTTTTAATCTGGTTTACCCATCTTTTTGGGATAAGGGGTGTTAAGCTCTCCTGTGAAGATTGTGGTATTAGATATTAGATTTTTCATGTCCATTAAAATTTGTCTTAAATAGTTGGGTGCTCCCATGTTTGGTGCATATAATTTTTTTTTTTTTTTTTTTTGCGGAACCAGGAATTGAACAAAGGCCCCTGCGCTTGCCAAGCAAGCACTTATTTCACTGAGCTATCTCCCTGGCCCTTATGTATACATTTTCAAGTGTTACATCTTCCTCTTGAATTTTTCTCCTAACCAGTATATAGTGGTCATCTTTATTTCCTTTGATCATTCTTGGTTTGAAGTTGAGATTGTCAGAGAAAAGAATTGCTACCCTTGCTTTTTTCTGACATGCTGGGGTATGTAGTATTGTTTTCCATCCTTTGACTTTCAGCCTATGAGTTTCTTTATGAGTTAAGTGTGTTTCTTTTATACAGCAAATTGTTGGATTTTGTTTCCTAATCCACTGTGCCAGTCTATTTCTTTTAATTGGTGAATTGAGTCTATTTATATTGATGGTTATAATTGAGATGTATTGACTTACAATTGACGTGTTATTTACCTGTTGTTGTTTACTCATTTTTGTCCTGTGTTTAATTCTTTGCCCCATTTAGTGGGTTCCTTCTTTTCTCGTTCATGGAGTTCTGACCATTTTGGTCCCTCTCTAGAACATCTTTTAGTAATCTGTGTAAGGTTGGCTTTGTTATGAAATTCTTTAGTTGTTCTTTGTCATGGAAGTGTTTCACTTCTCCATCAAACTTGAAAGAGAGTTTTGCAGGGTATAGTAGTCTGGGCTGGAATTTGTTTCCATAGAGGATTTGAAGTACTCTGGTCCATGCTCTTCTTGTCTTCATGGTTTGTGAAGAGAAGTCGGCCATAATTCTGATGGGTTTTCCTTTGAATGTGATCTGCTTCTTTTCTCTAGTGGCTTTCTGTAGATTATTATTGAGCTGAATTTCTGGGATCTTTACTAGTGCATGTCTCGGTGTGTTTTTAATAGGGTTGAGGTCTCTTGTCATTCTGTATGCTTCGGTTACCTGAATGTCAGATTTTTCCTCATATTTGGGGAGTTTACAGCTATTATTTCTGCCCATATTCTTTTTATATCATTTGTATTGACTCCATTTTTCTCACTGATGCCTGTTAGTCTCACATTATTCATCTTTGCATTGTCTTGCAGGTAGTGAATTACTTTTCCTGCCTCCTAGTTGTTTTTAAGAGATCATTTCTTTTCTTTTCTTTCTTTTTTTTTGCGGAACCGGGGATTGAACTCAGATCCTTGTGTTTGCCAGTCAAGCGCTTATCCTACTGAGCCATCTGCCCGGCCCCTAAGAGATAATTTCTTACTTTTTCATTAGCTGCAACAGAGTCTTCAAGATCTGAAACTCTATCTTCACTTTCACTGAAACAGTTTTGCAAGCTTGTGATTGAAATTTTAAGTTCCTCTATGTCTCTTTGACTCTGCTTCATGTGATCTGAATCTTTCCCATATTGCTCATTCAAGGAATCCATTTTTTTTCTGATAGCCTCTATGATTTTTAATCAGTATGTTTTTTAGAAGCAGTTATTAATTCTTTTACTACAGAGATTATTTCTGATCTGATTTCCTCCATATGTTTCTGCATTTGATTCTTTACTTCAGATGCTATTAATTAAGAGATGTCTTTTTTTTTAGAGGTTATTTCTGATCTGAGTTCCTCTATATCTTTCTGCTGTTGTTTCTTTATTTCAGATGCTATTGACTCAGACATTTCAGCTGTGATTCCCAATTTCTTCTGTGCTAGTGTCCTCTGTACTTGTTCTGGGTGCCCTTAGGGTCTGAGATTGAATGTTGCTCCTCTTCTTTGTTATTTTGTATAGCACTCTCCTCTGACCTTTGGTGTAGAGCTTTGGTGCAGTTATAACCTTAGAACCTACTGATATTTGGGTACAGATCTACCGAGTGTGAATTTATCCAGTTGTGAGTGGCTTGAGTCTATCTGTGCTTAGCTTCTTCCTGCTTCAGCCCTTCGAAGTGAACCTGTTGTGCTCCTCTGGCAAGATGTTCTGCTTCTGAATTAGCTGGGTGGTTCTGGCCCCTACCCTCTCTGCAGGGACTTCAGCTGCAGAGATTCACCCTAGGCCTGTATGCCAGACCTGGGCTAGTTGTGGAGGGTACCAGCAGGCACAGGGGAGCAGGGAAGCTCTCCCACACACTTGCACAGCCTGTTCTTGGGCTGCCTCCGAAGGGGTGGAGGGGTCCTGCGAGTGCGCCGCATAGTCTCACCCACCCGGGACCTGGGTTGGATCCAGAAGTGTAGAGGTGTCCTGAGTGCATGGAGGAAGGTCTCACCCACACAGTGGGCCTGGGCTGGATCCAGAAGGTCCAGGGGCCACAGGGGAGCATGGATGCTCTCCCACACACTCGCCAGGCCTGGTCTTGGGCTCACTCCTTCCTTTGTAGAAAACTTCATGCTCACCTCAGACTCTAAAAGCTTAGGGAGCTCTCCCAAGAATGGAAGGCAGCATTTCTGTGTTGTCATTTTCTTTATGGGCCTTTCTTAAAACAGTGATTGTTTTAGAGGTTGAGGACATTTAAAAAGAAAGGAAGGGTAAATCAGAGTCAGAAAGACAGTAATCCCCTTGAATATGGGGATGTGCCCCCAATCCCACAGGAGACACCTGAAACCACAGATCATATTGAACTTTATATGTATAATCTATGAGTTTTCCTTAGTCATATACCTATGATAAAGGATTATTTGTAGACTAGAACAGAGATTAACAATAATAACCCAAAACAGGATGAAACAACATACTATTATAAAAGCGTGAGTGTTCTTTGTCTCTGTCTCTCTTTCTCTGTCTTTGTCCTCTCTCTCTTTCTCATTGTGCCATCCAAGTATTTGGAACACAATGACTTCAAGTAACTGAAACTAGGGATAAGGGGGAGTGTTGTCATTTACATAGAACAATTCATGCTATTAGCCCCAAATGCTACAATGTATGCATTTATGTAAAACTATAAAAAAGGCTCAAATCAATAACTTCCGACAATTGCCAGATGCCCTGATAACTCACTACTATTATGGACTATTGGTCTATATTGGGTTATTTTGCTGAATTCAAGCACCTACAATCTTTGGAATGGCATCAAATATGAAAAGGTCCTTTAAAGACCTCACCAAATACAGCTTCCCTAACTGTAACGGAACACCCATCTCTGACAAAACAAAACCAAAAAAAAAAGTGGATATGTTGGGAGCAGTGGAAGCTAGAAAATCAATTAAACATGTGTAGGTGGGATTAGACCTCAGTGCCTAAAGCAAATGAGCTACCTCTGTCCTGAGATAAACACCCCGTCTGGTCAAAGTCAGCTATTAGTCACTAGGAAACCTTGTATCACATGTTACTAACTTTGCAAAAGTATAAATAAAATATTGTTTTGTTGTGAAAAAAATATATGTATATGCAAGATAGGATAGATGTACAGGTACTTTTTCTTAGTTCATTGAGAAAAAGGGTTTTTACTATTATTGTTTAGACAAGCTATCATCTCTACATCTTGTCCTCTGAATAACTACTAGGAGGATAACAATATGCAGTGTATTAATTATTATAGTTGTCCTATTTTGAAACTGTTTTATTGCTATTTTATCTTTTTTCTCATTAAAATGAGTGAAAAATAAAATTAAAATTAAAAAAAAAGAAAAATAAACCAACCATTAAGTATGACCCCAATAAGAGACGCACGATAAAAACTGTGAAGAGATATCTGCTCCTCGTTGCCCCCATAACAGCCATAGCATCTTCTTTGCTGCTTAGTCTAAATTTGAAGCCCACTCAGGAGTGGCCTGGCCCTGAAACCTCAGCTCAGAATTTCATAGCCTTGCCTGGCCACTGAGGACAAAACGCCCTATGAAATGACGTCCGGACAATGTTTTCACTTTGGAGGACCTTTCATGGTGTTGGTCCAGGGATGCATTTGCTTGTGCCAAGGCCCATACCCTTGTTTTCAGTTTGTTAAAATCTAAGCCTTCTCAGGAAGGCTCACCGCGGTCAACATCTTTTAGTGTGAATTAGCTCCCACACTCTGCAGCAGTGTGGCAGACCACAGAGACAGGTTCACCCGGAAACACAAGCATGGGCCACAGGCATTGGACAGTGGGGCTTGGCTTGGTTGGGTGGCAAACACCACAGACCCTGGGGCCAATCTCATGTCTGTTCTACTTAGTTTTATCCCTGAGCCTGCAGGCAAGTCATTCAATTCCTTTCCAACCATGGGCAATAAAGGAAATAAATAAATCCTTCATATGGTGAAAATTCAATTAATCTTTCTCAGCACTGGGTTTATATGAATCAGTGTCCTTTTCGCTCAACTAGGTTGTAAACGCAGCCAAGCAAGAAGTAAAATTTTCACATTAAATGGTGCATGAGATGAAGACCATGAAACATTATATTTAAATATAAAATGACCAGAGTGGAGAAGTAACTTAATTTGGTGGCTAAGAAATTGTTCTTTGAAATGGTGTTGGAGGCTATGCAGGGTGGCACATACCTGTATTATCACCAATTCCAGGCCAACCTAGGAAACTGAGCCAGACCCTGTCCCAAGAAAACATAAAAAAGGCTTCAGGATGTAGCTAAGTGGTAGGATATCTGCAGGGACAAAAGAAAAGGTTATTCTACATTGTATGGTCATTTTGGTACCCACAGGTACTGGTTCCATGTTACCCAAAGATACCAAAATTTGTGGATGCTCAGCTCCCATATGTTAAAATGGTGTAGTAGTTTCATATAGTCTATGTATCTCCTCTGGTATACTTTGAATCATCTCTAGATGGCTAATAATACCTAATACTGGGGCCAGTGAGATGGATCAGTGGTCTAAAGCATCTGCTTATGCAAGTTTAGGCAAGCGCAGGGACCATGGTTTGATTCCAGCACTACCTGCCATGTTGTCGCTGCCCCAAGGTCAGGCTGAATTGGCCACACACACACACACACACACACACACACACACACCCCTAATACTGTATAAGTGCTACACAAAGAGCTTTTGTACTGAATTGTTCAGAAAATAATGACCAGAAAAATTCTGTATATACTCAGTACAGAAAATTTTTAAGATTTTTTTATATTTACTGATTTTTGCTTTAGTGTCTCACTGAACTACATTCTCAGCTCTTTTCCTTTTGAGATAGAATCCTGTTAAGTTGCTAAGTTGTCCAAGCTGGGCTCAGTCTCCTGGATTACTGGAATTTCAGGCATATGCCACCATATTTGGTTTTGTTTTAATAGTTTAAATAACTGACTGGCTGCTCCTAAGGATGCCTTTAAGGATGCTGCCCTGCAGGTACAGGGAGCTCTGTCCCCTAAGGCTTTGCATGGACACGTAAGAGTCTGCAGGACAGCAAGGCTGTCATCATAGCTGGAGCCACAGAAGTGAAGGGACATGCGGGTTTGGTGAGGTGGGCACTACCCACAGCATAAAAGGCTCCATGGCTCATACTAAGGAATTTCCTTCTAATTGCAAATGAGCTAGAAAGCCACCTGGCAGCTAATATACAGGAAAACATTTCAATACAGAAAAAAGAAATGTTTTGTAAACTCAAAAATCATGAAGGGAAAGCATTATTACGATTACCATAATCATATGTGTCCATAATAAGTCCATTATTCATCCACAGATGCAACCAACCAAGAATCAAAAATCTTTGAAATGTGCTGAACTTGTACAGACCTTTCCCCTTGTCACTATTCTCTAAAAAGTCCAACTATCTATATAACATTTATATTGCATTAAGTATTATGAGTAATCTAGAGATGAATTAAAGTATACTGGAGAATATATGTAGATTCTATGCCCCTGCTACTCCATTCTAAATTCTTTTGCTTTTAAACTTAAATTTTAAATCTTTTTTAAATTTTGATTTTTTTAAATGTATTTGGTTCATGGTCTACAGGGTCTCATTACGTAGATCGGACTCATAGTAATCCTCCTGTCTTCAGCCTCTCAAGTGTTGGGGTTATAGGTGTGTACCACCATGCCCAGTCTCAAGCACCATCTCTGAGTGCCCTGGAGCAGGGCCAGCACAGTACTCCTGGGATGGAACCTAAGCAGGCGCTTTAGTCTGCTGAGCTATCTGGCCAGCCCAAAGACTTACACAGCCAGTGAGTGTCATTTTAATGTTCTCTTTTGTATTTGTTTTTCACCTGTAGCCACCTTGGAGCACGTTTTCCAATATCTAAGCATTCATTTGTGGCCCCAGACCAATCACGGTAAACCTCTATTTTTAAAATTTTATTTATTTATTTAGTTATTTTTGTGGCCAGCTCAACCCACCCTGGGGCAGGGCTGGTGCGACATGTGTTGCCAGGGATCGAATACTCCATTCTAAATAAGCTACTTGAACATCAGTTGAGTTTGGTATCCTGGAGATAAGAGGTCCTGGAATTGGTGCTTTATCAATATTAAGAAGTAACTCATTAAAATGATTAGATTGGCAGCTTGAAGTTCTGATTCCCTAGGTGAACCTTTGCAAGTGGAGCACCTGGCACCACTGAGTCTAGCAGGGGTTCCAGGCCACGTCTTAGGGTCATGGGCTGCTCAAAGGGAGTGCAGTGTCTGGAGCTCAGGTACTGAGCTCACCTGAGAGCAGGAGCACCAGGGGATACTGATCCTCTTGTGGCACTTGCTTCTGCACCCACCCTGGGCAGGGGAGTGGCAGAGGTGTGAGGTGACAGATCACATGCCTTAACTTGATGGACTGCTGGAAAAGTCTTTGAGTTCCTGAACCATCACACAAGTTCCGCCTTTACTGGAGAACCCACATCACCTTTGGCAAATCAGTTTTTCTATGCCTTCCCCAGACTGAGCACTTAGCAATTCTTCATTATTATTTTTTTAACAGTCTGATCAATGATAGACTTCTTCACTTGACTGACAAATTCGTGAGTCAAACGTCATCCTTGTACTTGTGACCAAGAAAGAGGTAATGCTGCAATAAGAAGCCTCATTCTGTCCTTCAATCCCAGAATCAGAAAACACCAAAGGTTGATTACTTGTTCAAGCTACATGTTTCTATCCCAGGCTGTTAATGTGCCTTCCTTTTGGGGAGCTTCTCAACTGAAGGCTTCAGCAGTTATAGCAGGAAGACAAAGGTGGTGAGATTGCCAAGGTTGCTTGGGGCTGGAAGTCAGATGTGCTAATTCTGCTCACACCTCATTGGCCAGAATGAGTCACATGTCCATGGCAAAACAAAAGAGTGGTGCTGGCAATGTGCCCCACATGCATATGGATTCATTTCCTGTATAGAAAGACTCAATAAATAATCTTGGAAGCTCTGAAGATTGATCAAAGCCAACTTGACCATTCACCAATTTTCAGTTCCTTTTGGTAAATATTGGGGGAAGGTGAGAACTGAGTATTGGTTCACTCCTGGGATTTGTGGCATAATAACAATAAACCCATATTGAACCATTTCATAGGCACATTGTTTATGGACAAACAGGGAGAAAAATTCATCTAAAGATACACAGACACAATCAGTCCCTGTGAAGTAAATGAAGCTCTACTCTCCATGCTTACACATCCAGAGACGACTCACTCTTCAGGAGACATTCACATCGCATGGTGGATGCTGCATGTTGTCATGGAACATTTAAAAGGTCTTCTCATCCGACTAGGTGATAAAATATAAGCTTAAAGAGCCGGACACCAGAGGACCTTAATTCCTGGACAGTGTGGATACTATGGCAGCTCTTGAGCAACAGTGTCATGGCTCTAGAATGGTTTGTCCACTCCAAAAATCACATGGAAATTTGATTACCATGGTTGGGATGTCGGAAAGCTGGGCCATTAAGAAGTTATTAGATTATTAACAGATTAATGGTCTTCTCTCTGGATTAGATTAATTCCCTTGAAACTGGATCACTTACTTCAAGACTCAGGTTTTGTCTTCCCTATATACACTGGCTTGCCCTTTCACTTTCTGCTATGATAAACATGGCATATGGCTCTCACATATGAGTAGACATTGGCACAATACTCTCAAGCTTTTAAGCTCCAGAATCACAAGGAAAACTAAACTTCTTCCTTTCATAAATTATCCAGTCTCAGACAATTTGTTACAGCATCAGAAAGTGGACTAAGACCTAGACTCTTTTTAACAAAAGAACATGATCACTGGCACATTTTGTTCTAAATAACCTACTATGTGATGAAAATTTGAAGTTCCTGGGTATATATTGTGGTTTTACATGAATGCCCTTTCAAGATTAACTGTCTGCCTCTGAGTATAGAATAAAATTATCTCACAAATTATGGCTAGACAAAATGTGGTATGTCCATATTACAATTGAGCAGTAAAAAGAAATAAATTACTGATACAGCCATTGCCATGGGACAGCCTCAAAGAACATGACTGTCAGGGAAAGAAGTCAAACATAAGAAGTCAGCCACTTACATAGGGCATCCTGAGAAAACAAATCTATGAGGGGAGACAGAAGTGAGGTTTGGATGGGTGAGGTGTTAATACCAGTGAATGTATGAGAGTGATATCATAGGGGTGATGCATATATTTTAGAACTGATTTATGGCTGTGGGAAACAACTTTGTGGATCTCCAAGACACTACTGAATTGTATATGTGTAATAAGTATTTTATACAATGTGGAAAGCATGTCTCAGTAAAGTTAGTTTATTTTCAGAAAAACTAAACCACATATATTCACTGCACTGTGTATAGCACGTTTGAAAATAAATTAGAGACCATGTTACACAAAGAAATGAAATTTCCTAAAGAGTTTCAAACACCTCCATTTACCTAGTTGAAAATAACAAATTCATTCAACCCCAACACCAAAGCAGTTATAGATGCTCTCTAAACAAGTTATCAAGGAAGCATAACAATTTGTAGCAGAGTTTATCTGTGAGTCACTTCCCTCTGTACACACCCACACACAATAAGAAAGGGCTCTTAGGAAGAAAAAAAAAAAAAAGCAAGTAAAACCCCCCAAATTAAATAAGCTCAGATTTGGTGGTTCTGACCAGTTCTTTGACCTCAGTTTCTTCGACTACAAAATGGGAAAAACACTAGATCCTTACAGGGTACTGCAACAGGGATGTGGTGGTTGATGGAGGCAGTTATCATTACCCAGGCCCTCTACAGAAAAGCACTGTTTATCTATAATGATGGAGTCGGATCCTCCACACATATGCTAACCCCTGTAGGGATGTAGCAATGCTTTTTAAATTGGAGATTATGCTGAAATGCAATTCTGATGCCAGCAGTGCCAGGCAATTCCCATGCTCCTCGGCCACGCCCACACTTTGAGTTGGAAGAACCAATGTTTATCTGACAAGGTCTTTAAATTTCCATCTCTGACTTTCTTTAAATCCACATCCAGCTGATTTAAAGAATTACTGGGGAAGCTCAGACACCTAGCTTTGCCAGTAGCCACGTGGAACCAGCATCTATCTAGGGATTTGGAGTCTAAGCTTCATAGCTTCTAGGGGGTTTGGAAACCACTGGGAAAGAGAACCCTGCAGAAATCATAGAAACATTTTGGACTTGAGACAGGAGACCTGGCTTCTAGTCCTTCTATGTATGTGATGTATGCAGTCTTGGTGTAGTCACCTTCTCCTTCTGGGCTTCAGTTTCTCTGTCTGGGCAAAAGTGGGTGATGAGACATGGGCTGGCCCACTTCTGTCCAGAACTTCTGTTTTGTGACTGGGTGAACCCCATGTTCCTGGCTTACTCCTCACTTTCAATTGGCCATGGCGCTTCTGTGACTCAGGAGAGCAGCCCAGCAGCCAGGAGGCAGGGAGTGGCGGGCACAGTGCCAGCTTTTCCGCCCTGCTGCCACTGGAGCTGGCGCCCAGCTTGGGCTATTGTACTCATGGGAGGTCTTAGCTGGTGAGTTTGCCAGCCCGACTGCTCAGGCGCCAGGGCTGCTTCATTATTTCATCAAAGTTCATTATGCTGGGGAGGAGACCAGTAATAAAACATGATTACAAGTGTCTCCAATGAGCACTTAAAGACATAATTTGGGGTATACATTCTGCTGCATCCCTGTTTGTGGTCACATAACGCACAAAGATTTGCACCTCTGATCTGCACTAGTCTTGGGGTTAATTGAAGTGAAAAAAAACACCTGAAGAACTTGATTCAATTTGTCTCGGGACTGAATTTGTTGTTTTATATGAAGGCATGATTTGCCATTTTTGAAAACACACAGTTAATTATGTGTTTAAAAGGCAGGTACGGATGTGATGCAGGAGACACCAAGGGACTGAATGACAGCCAAGCCTATCAGGTGTCGGTGGCAGGCACCTGGGGAGAAATAGGCTTCTTTCTTTCCTTTCTTTCCCTTTGCTGCCTCCTCCCCACCTGCACCTCTCCTGTCTTTGGGAACATCATGCAAGGGCAGGTGGTGATGAATGCCAAGAAAAAATGGATGATATGTCACATGTCATGTTAACACAGAAGTTCCTCTGTGGTCCCTGTTATCTAGAAGGATCTGCAGGGGAGCCTGTGTCAGTGTCACTCTCTGTGAACCAGTACTTGTTGGATTGTGAGTAGCAGGTTAGGTTCATGTGTCAGTGATGTGGGTTGGAGACCCAAAGGTGGGATGGGGCAGGTGTTGAGGTGCTCCTGTGATGCCAGTCGGGTAGAATTTCTCTGGGTCATAGCTGGATGGATCATGTCTCTCTCTCTCTGTGTGAGACCTGGGTGTCAGTACTGGTTGTGCCTCTGAGTCACTGGGTGCTCTGGACAGGTTCTCCTCTGTGGCCAAGGCTTTTAGTCTTTTTGTAAAATGGGAAGATTGGACTAGGCAGTGCCCTCCAAATTTGCTTAATCTGAATATCATTTGAGGAACTTGTAAAGTATAGGTTTCCCCAGCCTTCACTGGACATCAGATCCAACTTTCTCCAAGAGAAGCCAGGGAATCGGCAGTGAGAAAATTCTCTAGATGATCCCTGGCATTTTTAATGTAATATTAAATATGGTAGACATTGTTATTATGATTTTTGTCTTTGAGACAGGGTCTTGCCACACTGTTCAGGCTGACCTTGAACTCACTATGCAGCCCAGCTTGTGGTAGTCCTCCTAAGTGCTTAGATTACAGGTGTGCACCACCACACCTGGCATAGAAACCATTCTTATCTGTGGTACTCCACATGATATGGATCAACGCAGTGAAGGTAGGGCCTGCGTGCCCCAAAGGGCTGTTATACTTGAAAGCTCTAAAAGGTTTGCTGTCACTGGTATAGATGGATAATGGTAAAGAGTTTCTGCCCACTTTGTCCCCCCGGTATACCCAGTTCCCACTCCCAGTTGGAACAAAGTAATGGCTGTGTGTGTGTGTGTGTGTGTGTGTGTGTGTATGTGTTTGTGTGTGTGTGTTTATTCATCCATTGAGATCTGTAATCACACACACACACACACACACACACACACAACCTCTGTTCCTCCCCTTTGTATTTATATAAATTATGACATGAAAACTGATGCATAGTTTTCTTTTTTCAATTAATGTCTTGGAGATTTTTCTATATTAATTGTTTCAGGCAGTAATATATTACCATTAGCAGAAATGTGTTTCTTCTCAAGTTCAAGTTTAGTGATTTCTTGTTGGTAGCTTAAATTTGGCCATGATCAGGGCCGAGAAGATGGCTCAGTAGACTAAGTGCTTGCCTGGCAAGAGCAAAGGCCTGCATTCAATCCCCAGTTCCACACACACAAAAATAATAAAATAAAAAAATGGCCATGGTAAAAGTATTTATACTACAGAAAAATGCTAGAATCAATGATCTCCCAAACCTCAGCCAGAGAAAGAACTTTTACACATTTTCCCAGAACACCACTGGATAAATACAGTCTGAAGGATTGTTTTTTTTTTTTTTTTTGGTGGCTCATGATGCCTTAAGGGCAGGCCCATGAAGGCATGTGGATCTGGGGATCAAACCAGAGTATCCTGAGCCTGAGTGCCTTTACTTACACAGGCACTAAAACAACTGAGCTAATGGGCAGGCCCCATGTTTCTTTGGATTGAACTCAGGATGCTGCGCTTGCCAGGCAAGTGCTTATTCTACTGAGCCATCTCCCCGGTCCCCAAGGTACACTCTTACTTTACCTTATTTCTTTGTAACAAGAATATGTAACAAAAGATTTACCTTCCCCTTTATGGCTATGCAACAATCTATTCTATAGATGACTGTAGTTTATAAACTATAGTTTATTTAACCCATCTGCTTTTGCTGGACATTTAGGTTGTTTCTGATCTTCTTCCAATACAAACAACGCTAAAATAGGCGATTCTGTACACAGCGTTATTTCACATGTACCCATAATTAAGAAACATTCCCAGAAGTGGCCTGAGGGGTCAAAAGTCTATGCATTTGCTGTTTTGATTGGCACTGTCACATTGCCAGAACCCTGCCATCAATATACGAGAAATGCCACTCTCCTTACACTGTCTATATTGCCAAATTCAGAATCTCCATTGCAGGGTAGTATGGGTTCTTTCCTACCAAGGAGGCTGGACGTTTTTTCATATGCACATATAAGAACATTTATAGTTTCTTTTGATTCAGAAAGTCTGGAAAGAGCAGCCTAACCTAATCCTGCCTTCACAAATGGAAACCTGAAGTTCTGGAAATGGACTAACAATGCCCCATAAAGTATAGCAGAAAAGGGATTTAGATTAGCAACTACAGTCCCTTAAAATTACATGGGATACTAACAGTGCGCAAGTCCACCACCCACTGGAAATGTAACTGAATTGTGTCAAGGGTTATGAAATAAGCCACAGGTTGTACCCTGGCAGCCTACAGGCTTGAGATGGCCTGTGGATGTTTATTGTGGCAAACATCGATGTTTTCTTCTAAATTTTCATCTAAGATGTTTGCCAAATTAACAAAATGAGATTTGACCTAAACATTCTTATTTCTATTTTTGCTTAGGAAGAGAAGTAAAACCGACCAAAATTTCTAGCAAATGTGGGCTGGGGAGTCCCATGACACAGCTCCTTGGCTGAGGGCAGTAGCTGCCTGTCTGCGGATGGGCACAAATGCCACCATTCACCACAGTCCTTGCCACCCCCTAATGTCTCCCCTTAGTGTGTGCCGCTACCACATGCCCTCTGTCAAGTCATCATATTTGTATCATTTTGGTTTTCACTAATCTGGAAATCTGAAATTCAGAGCAGTCCAAAAGCCAAGACTTTCTATCTTGGATGAAAATTCCCTTCTGTCCTGCATTATGCACAATTTCAGATACACAGAAATGCTGAAAGAATTATGTAGCAAACACCCAAGACCTAAACTTTATGGCTAACATTTTCCTCTGCTTTCTCTATCACTCATCTGCCCGTCCAGTGTTTCTCCATGTGTCATCCATCCATCAGTTCTCCTCCTGATGCATTGAAAAGCTAGTTATCAACTTCAGTGTTTTACCTCGAGACACTTTGTATCCTCATCACTCACTAGAATATTTGTTTATTGTTCTTTTTTAAGGATGAGATGCATGTATAGTAAAAAGCATACAGATTTATATGTAGTAAAATGCATATCTTAAATATTATCATTCTGTGTGTGTTGGTGAATGTGTACACTCACGAACTCAGTCCTACAGGATGTAGAAAATTCATCTGCTCAGAAAGTTTCTCATGCTGCTTCTCAATCCACCCCCCCCTGTCTCCCACTTGATTTTTGAAATATAGTGGGTATTTGGGTTTGAGATCCATGGCACAGTGCAAAAGGGAAAGAGGAGAGAGAGAGAGAGAGAGAGAGAGAGAGAGAGAGAGAGAGAGAGAGAGAGAGAGAGAGAGAACATAGCCATAATAGTGAGCAGAGGAACAAGGAGCCCAGGTCAACCCTTCTTGTCTCCTGTCTCTTGTCTCCTTGTCTCTCAGCGATGAGAGCCCGACTATGGCCTTCTGGCTGTGCTCTGAGCTGCTCTCTGATGCACAAGGGAACTGCCACACCACTTATGTGGGACACCTGTATCATACGGTGGGTCACCCTACATCATCTAGCCACCTCATGCCACTTTCAAAATCTATTTAAATGATGTCCTAGTATGGTGAGAAAATGGTAAACCTGACCTGCAGATGATACACAGTGTATATTTTAATGGCTAATTGGTTGGGTTGTGCTTTTAGCTTAGCACTTAACTCAGTAAACATGTGTTGGGTAGATATACTCTAAGGACTTCAGGTAAACTTAAACTGTGATACATACCATGTAATGAAAAACATGGGGAAAGGAGGAGAGTTTCTTCTTTTCACATTTCTGGTTCCTAAAAATCATGCAAAGATATATAATTTGAGTCCCAAGACCTAGGTTGGAATGTAAAGTCTGTCTTTCTGTCTCTTTGTGTCTTTTCTATCTCTCTGTGACCTTGGCAAGTCACTTATCCTCTTTGAGGCCTTAGTTTCCTTCCCTAGAAGGTGAAGGCCCTAAGACCTGAAGGGATTGGGATGATACATGAAAGAATATGGGTGAAGAGTAGTAAGGTGAAGGAAATCACTCGCCCAGGGTGTTTTTCTTTCCCTCCACACACATAGCATCCAAGAAGGCATCACTGTGTCAGTACAGTGACTTTAGTACTGTGTGAGTCTGCGGTGTGGACTTGGACACCCGACTCAATCGTGAACTCTGCATCTTTCACTCTGCCTTCACAAGCTGTAACTTCCTTATTGACAAGTGAGGTGTGGAAGCCATTTCTTTATAAAGGTAACACAAAAATGAAATCACACAATGTGTCTGTGAGAACAGAGGGAGCTGAGAAGCAGTGTCAACAGAAGAGATTATTAGAGTAGCTGTTTCCTCCCCTGCATTGTTCTGCCTCAGTCCATACCACCATTGCCTTTGTCTAAATTCTTGCAACAGCCTGCTGTTGCTCCACTGTTTTCCTCCTTTATTTTGTCCCTGACCTCTCTAAACTCCCCATTTTAGCCAGGAGGGTCTGATCCTGTCACCTCCTTTCTTCAGAAACTTCTGTGGGCTTCAGGAAAGAGTCTAAGATGCTCCACATTAGAAAAGATGGTCTTACATGAGCCCAACTCCCTGGGCTGCCCAGTCCCTGCTAGCTCCCCTCTGTACCCAGCATCTGACAAGGTGAGAAGGCCTGCCCTCAGCTGCCCCTGGGCCTCTGAGCACAGACCTCCATGGACCTCACACACTCTGCCTTCCTCCCTGGAGCAGGGACTGTCTTGAGACTGCTGAATCCTCTAGATCCCAGCAGTGAGCCTGACATACAGGGAATACTCACTAAACGGATCTAGTACTTAAGCGACCCATAAAACTTATTTGGAATGGTGCTGAGGACTTTTGTATGTATTATCCCAAAGCATAGATATGTCTACTATTGTTGCTTTCACTTTTATTCACAATCTTATAACAAGTGAATGCATAAATAACCAAGTAAATTATTTTTGGCCCTAGGAAATGAGGCCTTATTCATTTCATTCTATAGAAAGTACAGATGTCTATAATATTTTCATTGTAGCTGAATAGAAAATTCTGTGATTTTTGGGGGGAAGTGGGGCTTCTGGAGATTAAATCCCAGACCAACATGCTAAGCTGCACACCCTTCACCATTTCAATTTTTGAGACAGAGCCTGACTGCATCAGTAAGTTTCCCAGGCTGGGATGAAGTTTGGGATCCTCCTTCCTCTGCCTCCAAGAGTCCTGGTTAGCATTACATATATATTTTAAAAAAATAATTCTGTTGTCTTTTTACAACCAGAGGCATAAGTACGTCTGCTGCCTTATTTTTTACATTTGTCAACAAGCCTGTCTGTGCCTCCAGTCTGAGGCACGTGTATCCACCCCATGCATGTAACTGCCAGCAACCTACCATGAGATGGGGGTGGGCAGCTTCAAGGCTTTGTTGTTTGATTCAGTAAAGGTGATCCCAGTCACTAGTTCTCTCCCTTCTTCAGTGACTTATGAAACTAGTCTTGTGTCTGAATGAAGAAAATATACACAGAATGAAGTTTACCATCTGGGTGGTTTAGTAGGTCAATTAGCATCATTTCCAAAACTGTCTCTCTGTCCTTTGGGTGTACAGGTTCAATCACCCTACAGAATCCCATTCTAACTTAAGTCCAAGTAAGATGCTTTGAGTGAAAGAAGGTTGGTACCTTGAACTTTGTAGCCTGAGGCCTGCACATGAATTCCAACTCCATGATTCAATGCCTGTTTCATGTTGAGCAAGTTGTCCTGCCTACCCGTGCATCACTTTCCACACCTGTAAACAGGATAAATCTTACAGAGTGCTGTGAAAGTGAAATGGATCAAAAGTGCCAAATATTTAGCACGATGCCAGGGACAGGTTCCAGGTGTTAGGGAAGTAGGTCCTTTGGTGCTTCAGTGCTTCTCTTGATTTCCGGTAAGGAACGGGGAGAAGGTTTCCCTTATGAGCCAGATCTCAAGGAGTGACACAAAGCATGGGCAAACTATACAATAAAAGTTTAAATTAAAAATAAATCATTACAGTACAACAAATATTGCCATTATTGCTCTAAAAATACTGTGCTTTCCTTCAAACACAATTATCCCATCATTTTTGCACCCATTCCATTTTTAAAATTTTTTTCCCATAATTTTATTGATAAACAAATAGCAATGAGACAGTTTCAAATCAAATTGGTAGGACAGTTTCAATAATTCATACATTGCATACATTCTTCCTAGTGGTTAATTGCT
>NW_004524788.1:973386-974321 GCF_000260255.1 Octodon degus
GATAAATCCTGAGGGGATTTCACTGACCTTATCAGACCCAAAAGCTACAACTCTTGTTGTATAGGTCCTGCTTTACCTTGGTCTTAACCATCCAGGAGAAAATTATAAAAACGAAATATAAAAAGTAAAGCCATGCTGTTATGTTGAGCTGTAGGGGACTCAGGTCAACAATTTGTGACATTGCCAGTGAAGTGGAAGACCCAATACTATTATGGGCTACTGGACTCTTTTAGAATATTTTGCTGAGTTTACCCATTCCATTTAAAAAAATATTTTATTTATTTATTTATTTGGTACAGGGTCTTTATAGGCAGCTCAGACTTGTAGCGATCATTTCTTCTCAACTTGCCCAGTGCTGGGATTCCAAGTATGAGCCACCTTGCCCATTTTGGGCATTGAACCTGGGTCCTTGTGCTTTCCAGGCAGGAGCTTAGACCGCAGAGCTATATCTCCCCAGTCCCATTCTTCCCACTTTCAGAAGCACTTCAGGAATTTTCCTTCAAGAGTGCTTCTACAAACTGTGATCAAAAACAGGTGAATACCATCTAGTAAAAGGCAGACTCGTAGAAGCAAGATGTTTTGTCCTCATTCGCCATACTCACATATCAGGCAGCCGAGACGGTTCTTCCTCAGAGTCACTGCGGCCATGACAAACCAACCTTCTGTATTGATTCTGGACATGGTGTTAGCTATGACAAACAGCTAAGGACACTAAAGAGAACTCTGATAACTGCTTCAGAAAGTGAAAGCATGATGGGTTAAGTGTGTTTGAACAAGGAGGAGTATATTGAGGAAAATTAATGGCAATGTGTCTTTTTTTTTTTTTTTTTTTTTTTTTTTTTTTTTTTTTCTTTTCAAATTTTATTGATAAACATATAGCAATGAGACAGTTTCAAATCAAATCGAAAGTACAGTTTCAACAAATAATACACTGC